>NW_027507685.1:184853977-185411477 GCF_037356315.1 Lithobates pipiens | reverse complement strand
AATCTGTCTTTAGTTTTGAATTTTTGTATCCTTGATTTCCCTTTTACATATTCTGTTATATTCTTTGTAACATTTAAATGACACTAGTGTTCCTTCATTTTTATATTTTTTAAAAGCTCTTTTCATATAGTTTATAGCTTTTTTTTAACTTTGGCCGTGAGCCACATAGGTTTTATTTTTAGCCTTTTAAAAATATTGCCCAAAGAATATACTTGGCAGTGAGTTCACAAACAGTCACTTTGAAGAATTCCCATTTCTGTTCTGTGCCCATTGATGCCAATATTCTCTCCCAGTCTAAGTCCTGGAGAGCAGCCCTCATTCTTGGAAAATTTGCTCTCTTGAAATTGAGTGTTTTTATCTTTCCCTTATGTGATTTTTGATTTCAGCTAACATCAAATGAAATCATGTTATGGTCACTGCTACCCAGGTGTTCCTTTATCTGAACATTAGTAATACGCTCTGCATGGTTTGAGATTACCAGGTCCAACAGAACATCATTCCTAGTTGGGGGTCTCAATAAACTGGACCATAAAATTGTCCTGTAATAGGTTTATAAATTTTTGCCCTTTAACTGTCCCAGCAGTGCCATTTCTCCAGTCATATTCTGGGTAGTTAAAATCCCCCATTATTATCACTGTCCCATCCCTTGCAGCCCTTTCCACCTGTGCAAGGAGCTGATTAACATTGGGTGGTCTATAACAAAACTCCAATGATTAACTTTGAACTATGCACATCTGTATGCAGTTCCACCCATAATGCTTCAGACTCATTACACTCTCCATGCATCAGGTCCTCTTTCACACTCGCTTTGAGATCACTTCTCACATACAGTCAGACCCCTCCATCTTTCCTTTTTACTCTGTCTTTCCGAAAGAGTGCATAACCAGGAATATTTATAGCACAGTCATGTGAGGAATGAAGCCAAGTTTCAGCAATACTGATTCCAACTCCCCTATTTTGCTTGGCAGACTTCTGGCATTGGTGAACAAACACTTTAATGCATTAATATATTTTGACCGGTCACATATTATCCTCTTGGGTGTTCCGAGATTGCAACTAGGACTTGCTACTATACTTACCCTACCACTAATGCCCCTAATATTACCCTCTGGAATATGTTCCATGCTGACTATCTCTATCTCTGGACCCCCCCCCCCAATATAAACAGAAAAAAAATCAATTAATTTCCATTTTCTTATTTCAATAATCGCTTATAAAACAATTAATGTCAAGGTGGACATTTAACCGATTGGGCAATAACGGGTCAACCTGGAATATCCATTGGGTCTCATGTTTGGATAATTTCCTCACTAAGTTGGATCGAGAGAACGCCCCCCCTCCTGAACCGTACCAGGCAACATTGGGAGGGTGCTTTGGGGTAGTGGGAGAGGCTCATCCCCACAACCCTTGCCTGGTGGTTGTGGGGGCCTGCGGGCAGGGGGCTTATCGGAATCTGGAAGCTCCCTTTAACAAGGGGACCCCTAGATCCTGTGCCCCCCTGTGTAAAATGATAATGCGGTACAAATGTACCCCTACCATTTCACAAAAATTGACAAAAATTTTAAAAAAGACAAGAGACGGTTTTTGGCAATGCCTTTATTAATGTTTTCTTCTTTCCCCGCTTCTTCTTCCATCTTGTTCTGGTCTTCATTCGGTTTTCTTCCTCCAGATTGTTCTTCCCCCGCTGTTTCCTCTGATCTCTTCGTCCGCATCTTCCTCCGGCATCTTTTTCCCCGCTCCGTTCTTCGGACGAGGTTCCCGCCGTGTGACGCTTCTGTTCTTCTGACATTTCTTATATAACTGAGGGTGGGGCCACCCGGTGAACCCAACCCCTCTGACGCACGGGGACTTCACGGGGACTTTCCTATGGTTTTCCCCGTGATGTCAGAGGGGGGCAGGGTCACCTAGTTACGTAACTTACATACTTTGGATCACCCACATAGCAGTTTCAGAATCGCATGGACTTTAAAGCACATTTGAACTGACACAGTTGCATGTCACATATATACACAGGAGCACTTTTTATTTATGTTTAGTCTAATAGTGGGATCAATGTTTATTTCATACATGATCCCATGGGCACTATTAAAAGTGGTATAATTGTCAACCGCTTTGATGCACAGTAGCACTTTATTATTTTTTCTTAATAATATGTTTTACTTATTCTTTATATGTTTATTTATCAATTTTACATATATTTGTTGCACAATTGTCACTTTCTACAGTCGGCAGAGACTGAGTTTACCACTGTATGACTTTCACATGTTTTATACACTCTGGTTATTACATATGCACAGTGATGTAGCGTAGGGGGTGCGGAGGGGGCCGTTGCCCGGGGCACAGCGCAGCATCCGGTTCGAGTGTCACTCCATCCTAATGTGCATGGACGGTGTCACTCGCTGCGCTCCAGGCACCATGCCTTGGCTCATGGATGGGCATCAGCTGCCCGTTGATTGGACAAACGGGGTTATATGCGGTGGCAGAGGCTGGGTTGCTCTGAGAGTCCCGCCTCTGCCTCGCTGTGTGAGCCGCCACCATCGTCTTCTCTTCTGTGCCGGACTGAATCTACCCTTTCTCCATTTTGGCAACCAGTCTGGGACTGGCGCAGTGGTGCCTGGTCTATCCCTCAGGCACATGTAATGAAATTACATCGCCGGGGATCTTCCAAGTGAACTGTGGTATGTGACACGATCGATGTACAGTACAGTCACACATTGTACACTAGTCACTACACACATATACAGAGCATCGCCATCTCCCCCACTAATCTCCAATGTCCCCAAATGTCCCTCCTGTCACCCCACTGTCCCCCCAATTATCCCCAATGTCTCGCTGTCCTTCCTGTCCCCCCCCCCCCCCCGATGTCCCTCCCTGCATGTGCTTCCACTGTGGAGACACTTATAAATTTGTAGTGTTAGGACTGTAAGCAACACAAGGTGCCGTGACGAGGTCTTGCAGCTTTCACATGCGTTTGCAAATGTGTGCTAACTAAACCCCTGCTTGTAACAGATGGTTAGACAGGTTAATTTGGTTGGTCAGCAGACTGGTTGGTGAGTTGAGCTATGGAATTGTTTTTGTCCTCACTGTCCCTCCTGTCCCCCTGATTACCCCAATGTCCCTCCTGTCTCCCTCAATGTCCCTCCTGTCCCCCCAATTATCCTCAATTTCCCTCCTGTCTCCCCACTGTCCCTCCTGTCCCCCCAATTATCTACAATGTCCCTCCTGTCACCTCACTGTCCTTCTCGTCCCCCCAATTATCCCTGATGTCCCTCCTGTCTCCCCCAATGTCCATTCTATACCTCCAATTATCCCCAATGTCCCTCCTGTCTCCCCCAATTAACTAAAATGTCCCTCCTGCCCCCCCAATTATCCACAATGTACCTCCTGTCCCTCCAATTCCCTGATGTCCCTCCTGTCCCCTTAAAAATTCACAATGTCCCTCCTGTCTCCCCACTGTCCCCCCAATTATCCCCAATGTCCCCTCCTGTCTCCTCAATGTCTCTCCTATCACCCCACTTATCCTCAATGTCCCTCTTGTCCCCCATGTCCCTCCTGGGCCCCCAATGTTCCTCCTGTTCTCCCACTTATCCCCAATGTCCCTCCTGTACTCTCAATGTTCCTCCTGCCCCCCCCCTTCACTTATCCCCATTATCCCACTTATCCCAAATGCCCCTCTCTCCTCCCACTTATCCCCAGTGCCCCTCCTCTACTCTCACTTATCCCAAATTTTCCTCCCCCCCCCCCCCGCTCATCCCCAATGTCCTTCCTCACTCAGTACCAAACCCCCCCCCCCTCCCCCCCCACTTAGCACCAATGTTCCAACTCTGCCCCAAGTTAGAAATTAGCACATTGACAACCCCCCCCCCCCATTTAGCATCAATGCTCCATTAACTTGGCACCAATATCACTGCCTATACCCCCTCTGCACTAATGTCCCCTCTCCCCACCTAACACTGCACTCCTAATGTAAGTTGTAGCTGCTCTTCTCCTGTAGCAGCCCCTCTTTCTGCTACTTTGTAGGTGGGGAAAAGAGGATTTGGGGGTAAGAAGAGAGTTCTTGCTGGAAGGGGGGTTGTAAACTGTTCTGTGAGACATGCATTCCTGAGCCCTGCAATTTGCACATAGCACACTCATGAACTCTGCAATGCACTCTCTACACTGTGCACTTCTGAATTCTGCTCACTCTGCGTAGCGCACTCCTGAACTCTGTGCACTCTTGAGCTCCTCACTTTGTGTATAGTGCACTCCTGAACCCTGCACTCTGTACCTAGCGCTCTCCTGAACTTTGCAATCTGTACATAGTAGAATCTTAATCTTTTCCCTTTGTATATAGCACACTCCTAATCTTTGCATTCTGTACATATCGCGCGTCTGAAGTCTGCATGGTGTACGCAGTGCACTCCTGAACTCTGTTTGCAGTGCACTCTGAATTCTGTACCTAGCACTCTCCTAAACTTTACACTCTGTACGTAGGGTACTCCTGATTTTTGCACTCGGTACATAGCATAATATTCATCTTTACACTTTGTATATAGCACACTCCTGATATTTTCACTCTGTACACAGTACACTCATGAACTCTGTATGTACTGTACTCCTGAATGCTGCACTCTGTGCAGAATGCACCACAAGTATTTAACAATGCCCCATTAAGACTCTCGCACTCTTAGGCAGTGTTGGTTTGGTTAAGGTCCTGCACTTATTCTCTGAGAAAAAATGCCCTGCCTATAGTATGTCTGCAGTCTCTGACCATTTCCTGTACTATGTCTGCAGTCTCTGATCATCTCTTGTACTATGTCTGCAGTCTCTGATCATCTCCTGTACTATGTCTGCAGTCTCTGACCATCTCCTGTACTATGTCTGCAGTCTCTGACCATCTCCTGTACTATGTCTGCAATCTCTAACCCTCTCTCGTATCATGTCTGCAGTCTCTGACCTTCTCTTGTATCATGTCTGCAGTCTCTGACCATCTCTTGTATCATGTCTGCAGTCTCTGATCATCTCCTGTAGTATGTCTGCAGTCTTTGACCATCTCCTGTACTATGTCTCCAGTCTCTGACCGTCTCCTGTAGTATGGAGATGGTCAAAGAAAAAAAGAAAAACAATATTTTTTACTTTCTGCTATAATACATATCCAAAAAATAAATAAAAAAACGAATTTATTCATCAGTTTAGCTCAATATATATTCTTCTGCATATTTTTGGTTAAAAAAAAAAATCAATATGTGTATATTAATTGGTTTGCACAAAAGTTATAGCGTCTGCAAACTATGGGAAATATTTATGGACTTTTATTTTTATTTTTTTATGTTTTTACTGGTAATGGCAGCAATCTGCGATTTTTAGCAGACATCGACATTGCGGTGGACAAATCTGACCCTAAGTGACACTTTTTGGGGACCAGTGACGCTATTAGGTAGATCAGTGCTTATATAATGCACTGATCAATGTATAAATGACTCTGGCAGGGAACAGGTTAACACTAGGGAGCGATCAAGGGGTTAACTGTGTTCTCTGGGTGTGTTCTAACTGTGTGGGGGCTGAGCTCACTGGAATACCACAGAAATCGCTTTTCCCAATCACTGTGAACAGCAGATCTCCATGATATCCCCTGTCAGAATGGGGATTCGCCTTATTTACATCCCCGTTCTGCCTCTGTGTACCGTGATCACAGCTCGCCGGCGAACGAAGAGTCCACGGGATCCGCGGTTGTGTGCCCCCACAGTGTCACATGCACAGACCGCCATACAGGTGCGACAGTTTGTGCTATCGAGCCGACCTGCGGCCGTATATATACAGTGGCTGGTCGGCAAGTGGGTAAATCCTATCTTGGCTGGTTTTTCCTTTGTTGTTTTAAATGTGTTGTAAACTCATGTTTTAAAAAAAAATAACAAACATATCATACTTACCTCCACTGTGCAATTCATTTTGCACAGAGTGGCCCTGATCCTCGTCTTCTGGGGTCCCTCAACAGCACTCGCAGCTCTTCCCTGTATCAGGAAACCACCTAGGAGAAGCGCTCTCCCTGGGGGTTACCATGTGGGCGCGCTCCGAGTCCAGCATTTGTGTCCATAGACACAGAATGCCTGACTTGGCCCCACCCCCCAGCGCCAACATGGCTGCACTGCTATCAATTTATCCAATCAAGAGCCGGGGGGGGGGGCTGGGGGGCTGGTCAGTGACAGAAGTTTTTTCACCATAATGCATAGGATGCATTAAGGTGAAAATACACTAGGCTTTACAACCCCTTTAATATCTCCCATGGCTTTCTATCCCTTTTTAACTACTATGTTTCTTCTGAGATCCTCTGTGAGCAAAGAACATCACCTCTAATTGCTTGAGTTTTGTCATGAGCATATTTGTTTTTTTAACTTCTTTATTTTTATTAAATTTTCAACCATTTACATAACAGCAATAGAAATTTACATAGCACTCTAAAATCACCATCTCTATCGAGACTAAAGAAAAGGAAAGAAGGAGGAGAGAAAAAGAGAAGCGATGTACATCATTCAAATTATTGCACCTCAGCCCATTAAACCATCTCCCAACCTATCCCACCCCCCAATACACACTGCTCGCACCAGACGCTCCAGCCAAGAGACACTTGACTGGTTGGGAGGGAAGAGGAGACAACAGGGACACGAGGGAAGGCGGGGGGGGAATCAGCGGGGAGGGGAAGCAGGAAATCCCGCAACCTCCCCCGCGCCCCCATCTGCACCACCCGGTGGATGGCCCCTCTCGTTTAGCCATGGGCTCCATAGCTCCCTAAATTTCCTTAAGTTACCCTGTTTTATATACACCACTCTCTCACACCATATTGTGGAGTCCATGGCGCTGACCCATGATTCAAGTACCGGAGGGTTTCTAGCTTGCCAGTTCAGTGCTATCAGCCGCCTAGCCTGGTACAGGCACCTTAGTACAGCCGTTCTTACCAAGGGAGGAGCTCTACCCTCCTCCAAAATCCCTAAGAGACAGGTCCTAGCTTCTGGCTCCAAAGTAACCTTAAAAGTCCTATTTATTCTCCGGACTATTTTTATCCAGTACCTGAACAACTTTGGGCATTTCCACACCATGTGGAGGAGATCCCCTGGTGCCTTACATCTAGGGCATTCATCTCTGGCTGACCTTCCTATCTTCCACATTTTATGGGGGGTATAGTACACTCTGTAGGTAAAAAACAAATGGGACACTCTCTGCGAGGGAGATAATGATACCTGCCGCCCACATTCTAGTATCCTCCCCCATTGCTCCTGAGTTATCGGCCCTATATCTCTAGCCCATCCCTCCCTACTCCTATCTGGTCCCTCTCCCTTCAAGAGCTTATCCCTAAGTTTATTATATAGTTTAGCGATCATCCCTTTCTTTTGCGTATGCTCAACCAGGTCCCGGAGCAGGGGAGTTTCGACCCTCTCTATAGTCAACGACCCAAACTGGGCCCCAATCCCATGCCTAATTTGTAGATATTTATAGAACTCCTTATTCGAGATGCAAAAATCTCGTCTAAGATCTTCAAAAGATTTCATGTGGTTCCCTTCATATAATTGCATTAATCTATTGATTCCCTGCCTTTCCCACTCCCGGGGCCTGTCTATTCTACTTAGCTCTGGTAGATTTCCGTTAAACCACAAAGGGGTATAGTCGGTCACCCCCGTATATCCCATGATTGACTTAGATACCTGCCACACTTTCCTCAGCAAACTGCTAGTAGGGCACCTACAGGCAAATAAGTCAGCCTCCAAAGTCTCAACCAGCAGCTTATAAGGTGATCCCTCTATCATCATGTTATTACTTGAACACTCTCTACCATAGACACCAGCCCCAACCAAATGCTGGAGCTGGGCTGCCAGAAAATATAGCCTTGGGTGTGGGATTGCCACTCCCCCCCTCTCAGCAGGAAGCTGCAATGTTTGCAAACTGATCCGAGCATTACCCTTCTTCCAGATCAGCTCTCGAATAGCGATTCCACTTTCTTGAACCACCTCTGATTGATCCAAATGGGTGAATTATGCAAAATATATAATATTTGCGGGAGCCAGATCATTTTAATTAAATTGCAGCGTCCCGCTACCGAAAGGGGAAGGCAACACCAAATATTCGCTTTTTGTTTTAACTTTGCTAGTAATGGTACCAAATTCTCGCTGACATAGTGGTTTACATCTCCAGAGACCCAAACGCCTAAATATTTTAACTTGATTACCACCTCCAAACATGGAGTCCTAAGTAGCTGTTGGTCCCCTGGTCTAGCAAGTGGCAAAAAGCGCTGATTTATTCCAATTTATTCCCAGGCCTGACTGTTGTTCAAAGTCACCCATCATCTGCATCACATTTTTTAAAGTAGGATTTATATCTCCAATAAAGAAAAGGACATCATCCGCAAATAAAGCAATTTTTTCTTCCCCAGACCTACGTCGGAAGCCCTGGATGTTCGTACGCGATCTCGTCAGGACAGCCAAGGGTTCCATAACCAAGACAAACAAGAGGGGAGACAGGGGACATCCCTGTCTAGTCCCCCTTTCCAGCTGGAATATTCTAGAAAAGTGTCATACCCATTTTCACTTTTGCCCTAGGTTTGCTGTAAAGCAGTTTAACCCATCTAATAAATAGTGGGCCAAAACCAAATCGCTCCAACACTTCCCATAAGTAGTCCCATTCCAAGCTATCGAAAGCTTTAATGGCATCCAGGGCTAATATGGCGCTAGGGCCCTCATTATCCTTTGGCGTTTGGATATTTAGGAAAACTCTTCTAATATTGTTACTAGTTGTTCTACCTGGGATAAACCCAGTCTGGTCTGGATGAATTAATTTATGGATATATTTATTTAAGCGGGTTGCCAGTACTTTAGCTAAAATTTTAACGTCGGTGCACAATAGAGAGATCGGGCGGTATGAGGAGACTTCCTGGTGATCTTTCCCCTCCTTGAGAATCAATGTGATATTAGCCTCCGACATTGAGGTAGGGAGCTTGCCCACATCCAATGCCCATTTGAGTGTTTCCAAAAATTCCGGCAGGAGTACTTCCCCATAACGCTTATAAATCTCTATTGGTAGACCATCTGGTCCTAGGGCTTTATAATTAGGCATTTCACTTACTGCATTTTTTAACTCTTCAAGAGTAAGAGGCGCATCGAGGCTCGTTCTATCTTGTTCTGTTAGGGCTGGAATTGTTGTTTGATGCAGAAAATCAATTACTATTCTATCTCGGCCCCTTGTAGCTGATTTATATAGGTTTTCGTAGTAGTCAGCAAGTACATTCATAATCTCTGATGGACTAGAGACAAAATCCCCATTCATGGTTTTTATTACCTGGATTGGACCGGGATAATTATTTGACTGGATCAAAAGAGAGAGGGCACGTCCCACCCTCTCCCCTTCACCAAAATTATGTTGACGTTGAAATATTCTCCTGTTCTCTGCCCTTTTCATAAGCATCATTTTATGCACCCGCTGGCTATCTAGCCATTTCTTCTGTTTTTCGGGCGTCGGGTCTTCAATATATGCTTTTTCTGCTTGGGCGACTCCTTTTGCTATTTCCCTGTCCTGTTCCCGGGATTCCCTCTTAATTTTTACCAATTTCTGGATTAATATCCCTCTGAGATATGCCTTTAACGAATCCCAAACCACTCCTGGTGTAGCTGAGCCTGCGTTAATTTGGAGGAATTCCCTAATCCTATCTATCAGCACACTTGGGGTACCAATCAGTTCCAGCCAACTAGGATTTATCCTCCATTCCCCCCGGACAACTCCATCACCCGCCCTTATAGATATCGTCAAGGGGGAATGGTCTGAGATCCCCCTTACCCCATATTCTATATCCTGCACCAGCACAGACGCCTCGCTATTCCCCAAGACCATGTCTATCCTCGAGAGGGTATGGTATGTACTTGAAAAGCAGGAGTACTGTCTTTCCTGTGGGTGTCGCATACGCCATAAGTCACTTAATCCTGTCTCCGTTAGGAACTGTTGCAATCACCCCTTTCAGCCCTGTTCCCATCCGGTATAGGGAATCTATCCAGCTTTTTGTCTAATGTTTCATTAAAATTTCCCAGTATTATTATTGGGGTCCCTAATTTATCCAGGCTAAACGCAAAAAGCCTATACATCACCTCCAACTTAAAAGGAGGGGGTATATAAATGTTTGCCAGGATATAGTTTTGTTTACCAATTGAACAGTGCAAAAAGTGTTAGAAAAGTTTTAAATGTTTATTGTGTGACTATTAGAAAAACAATAGTCCTGAGACTGATTTGTTAAAAGACTTACTTCTGAGCACATTATTGTATTAACTCATTGTATTGTTTTGTCTTAATTAACTCCATAGTAAGTTGTAGAATCATTAGATTTAACTAAATATGATAGCCTAAGAATGTACGGGAACATGAATAGCTAATAAAGGTATCAGTTCGTACCATGACAACGTTATTTATGTTCCCTCAGCCAATAGAAGCATAGAGATGTTATTCTTATGGGGTATGTGAGGGCGGAACACAGTCTTTTGGCAGACATTTTTCTTCAGCTTTCGTGCTGTAAGCATGTCTCTCTGTTGTGGGCCACATCAGAAATACATTTTCCTGCTTCTCAGAACACCTGAAGTTTTTTTACTGATCACAAGGGAAGTTCCTAACATTTTTGGTCTTTCGAGTCGGAAGCAACACGCTGGTTTTCAGATCAGACGGCCCGGCAAAACTTCGGTGAGTATTGGACTTTGAAGCTCACCGAACGCTTACAAGTCCCCCCAATCAATGTTATTGGTGAAAAAGGGGCGGGGCCAGAAGATCTGGATTCCACTGTCTGTTTCCGAACCTTGTGTGATCCAGTCCAGGTGTTTGAGAGGTAAGATAATTTAAATTATTCTTAATTCTTTCTAAGAGTCTTTTCTTCTCTTTCTCTTGCTTCTGGTTTAATGTGTTGTAATTGCCGACATTGGTATTGATCGTATAATATCTAGATGATCCAGTGCTCGTAGACAGAGACACTTGGGGACGTTGTCTAAGGTAAAAAATTACGTCGCCCGCTGTCGGGACAGATAACAAAAAGATTTGAGGTATACCGAATGTCAGAGGTTGAATGCCTGACTATTTAAGCGCTGTTTAGTTAAGTGATCTACAAAGATCGCAAGGCTAACTTTCTTCTGTGTGTGTTTACTTTATCTTTGTTCATGTTTAACCCTTTTTGATTCTCTCGATAGTGTGGGGAGTGCTGATGTTTTTTCTCTTGTATTGCTTTGTTCGTTTACATGTTTTTGTGCTGGTATTTCTCAGAAGATAAGAAGCCTACGCACTGCACTCACTCTCCCCCTCCCCCTCCCCTCATGGAAGGATTTCTTCTGCCAGAAGTTGTAAAAGTTAACCCTTGATTAGCTATGACAATACAGAAGGGTTATATTGTAAATATTGAAACTTAGCATAAAAGAAAAAGAAGGTAGATTGCACTTTGGAGTAAATAGAATGTTGTAGAATTATCAGGTGGCTTGATGAATGTGAAAAGAAAGAAAAAAAAAAAAAGGCTGAGGATGTTTTCATTACTATGATGGTCAAGAAGCTGTTTCTCGGAAACAAGAAAATGCAGATTGCCTGACAGAGGTTAATTTGTGCATCTGTGAAAATATTAGGACTTTTGGTGGGAAAAGAGTCTGAAAAATAGTCTTAAAGTAAATATTTATATTGGATTGGAGTTATTTTTAGAATTCATAGACTTTCAACTGTGAAGTGTTAATGATGCAATGCTGTTTATATTTGGGTACATTTATAAAGTCAAAAGGCTAAGTTCAAAAAAGGTATGGGTTGGAAATGGCGGAGTATTGGCTTCAGCATGCTAGAATTAGGGTAGAAGGAAAAAGAACAAAGGAAAAATGCCAAGCCCAATTGTCCCTAGTGGACAAAGAGGATGATCTCATCTGCTGTACCCAGAGACCACCTCCCTATGGTGGTCCTCCCCCTCAGGTGCAAGTAACTGCCCAGAGTAACACCTTCCCTGTGACATCCACCCCTGTCAAAGGAACCGCCTCTGAACAAAACCCCAACTCCACTTCCTCAATTTCTCCAGACAGTAGTTCAGTCCTGGAGGTGAACAGATCGATCCTTGAAACATTAACTGATGCCATAACTCATGTACTAGGTGCCCCAGCAGGAGCCAAGAGACTAAGTAAACCTCCTATTAGGTATGGTGTGGAGGACGGTGAGGAATACCCCTGCGCCCCAGAAAATGCACAGGGACGGGGGGATCCATTGCCTCCAGAAAGCCCAGACTTAGGAAACAGGTTGACTGCCCTACTGAACAGATGCCAGCTTAGATGGGTACAACAGACTGATTGGCAAAAAAATAAATATGACAGTACAAGAAGACAAAGAAAGTATCAGTGACTACCTAAATAAATTAAGAGAGATTTTTAGAGTGTTCTCCGGGCTCCCCGAAGCTGAGGATGTGAATAGTGCATATTAACAATAGCTAAAGATTGTTTTTTTTTTTAAATGGATTGAAACAGGATCATAAGGATTACATTGTTAAAAACATGGTTACTTACCGAACTGCCTCAGTTTTAGATGTTTTACAATATGCTAAGCATTCTGAGAAGTATTTAAAAGCAAAAAAGAATGTGAAAGTAAAGGTTTTTGTGCAAGGTGATGAAGGAGAGGGGGATGCAGAAGAGTACACTGCTGAGGCAAAACCAGAGGGGTCTCATAGAGGAAGAGGCACAGGTGGTTTTAGAGGAAGGATTACTCTACAGAAATAGACAGTGCAACGAGAGTACTTCCACCCTGTGTACAAGCACTGGTAGCATCAGCGGTGTAGTGGTTAGCACTCTCGCCTAGCAGTAAAGGGGGTCACTGGTTCAAATCCCAATCATGGCGCTGCCTGCCTGGAGTTTGCATGTACTCCCTGTGCCTGCGTGGATTTCCTCCGGGTGCTCTGGTTTCCTCCCGCACTCCGGGGACATGCAGGTGGGTTGATTGGCTTCTGTCCCGGTTTGGCCTTGGTATATGAATGGGGACGTTGGATCCTTGGGGGTGGAGAACGATGTGGGTGTACAGGGGTAGGGGCTAGACACTCACTCAGGCTGAACCGGATGGACTGGTGTCTTTATTCAACTTTACTCACTGAAAAGGTACCACATGCAGTGTTTGTTATCCTGTTACAACAAAAGATATCACATTTGAGCCCAGCACGACACCTTTCCTGCATGACAATACTCTTGACAACCTCACTTAACAATACAGAGGTGTACTACATTAAACCCATCCATGCTACTACCACTTCCTACTGACGGGTATAAACATGACTGCACTGTTGCCATCGCTGAAAAGGTACTGCCACGAAGTGATCTGAAAGATGTACCATTATCTAACCCTGACATGATACTTTTTGTTGATGGTTCTAGTAAGAAAAATCCAGATGGCACAAATGCAACAGGATATGCAGTAGTGACACAGGATGAGATTTTGGAAGCGGGGCCACTACCAAAACATTATTCAGCACAAGTTGCAGAACTTGTAGAACTGACAAGAGCATGTATACTGTCAGAAGGAAAATCTGTAACCATATACACTGACAGTCAATATGCCTTTTCAACAGTACATGTTTTTGCACAACAATGGAAAAACAGGGGGATGGTCACCTCCAGTGGTAAACCAATTTCACATACGGACTTCATTTTAGAACTCCTAGATGCAATACAGTTACCAAAAAAGCTTGCAATCTGTAAATGTCAAGCACACACAAAATATACGGACCCCATCTCAAAGGGAAATAAAAGGGCAGATGAAGCTGCACATAAAATAATGACGAGAAATCATAGTGATAGATCATACAGTCCTTACTGATATGCAGCAAAATGCCCCCCTGGGGAAAACAATATTGGAAAACAAAGGGTTGCACAATAATTGATGACATTTACACATCACCTGAAGGGAAACCGGTATTACCAAAATCTTTATTTAGGTATGAAGCAGTATTGACACATGGAGTAACGCATGTGTCAAACAGGGGGGTGACTGAGATGTTAAATAAAGTATGTACAGCCTATGGATTCACAAAATACTCAAAAAACTTTTTGCTCTCAATGTCTTATATGTGCAAGACACAATGCTCAGGGAGGTATAAGACCACAGAAAGGGAAGTTCCCTACACCGCAATATCCATTCCAACACATTTGCATGGATTTTATTGAATTAGACAAATGTGAAGGGAAGAAATATTGTTTGGTACCCAGGCACCCTGACCAAATGGGTGGAGATATTCCCGACAGGAAGTGCAGATGCACAGACTGTAGCCAAAGCATTACTAAGAGATATTATTCCTAGATTTGGAATCCCTGAAAGGATTTACAGTGATAATGGACCCCATTTTGTAATTAACAAATATACAACATTTGACAGAAGTGATGAGAATTAAAGGGAAATACCATTGTGCCTATCATTGCCAATCAGCTGGATTGGTAGAAAGACATAATGGCATTCTAAAAAGCAAACTGAGAAAAGCTATGGAAGAAATAGGTAAAAATAATTGGATGTATTGCCTACTAGTAGCTGTGACCAGTATGTATATCACACCCCCAAAAGAAGATGAAAAAGGTACATGTGGGAGATTGGGTCTCAATAAAAAGTAATAAGAAAAAAGCAGTGGTACTCCCCAAGGTGGGATGGTCCTTTCAAAGTCCTTTTAACTACCCCTACTGTGATAAGGATTGCAGAGAGGTCTACCTGGATTCACCAGTCCCATTGTAAAAAGGTTTTACAGGCAGAGTAGGGCCAGATGGCTACCAGAGGTTCAGAAAATCCGGCTACAAAGGGAGGTCTCACACAAGGTGGGACTTGTCTCAAACCGGTGAAGTCTCTCTCCCCTTCCAACTCCCCTATCCTATCCGCTGGAACTCTGTAGCTGGTTAGGATGAAAGGGACAGTAATTATCCTTGGGTTACTGGTGACTCTAGGAGAGGCATCCATAAGAGGGGTTATACATTATGGAAGAGTAGAGGAACCTTTGAATTAGGAAAGAACAGGAAAAGCATTAAATCTAAAACTTTATAGAGGGAATAACTAGCACTATACTGGTAGACTTCTGTCAGATTGCAGATTGTGGGGATACAACTGGGGCTAGAGGACTTCTATGGGCAGTGTGAGGGGGTTCGCTCGGTAGCGGGTGTGTGTGACCCCCTGGATGGGTTCACAACACAAAGTCAGGCACAGCAGACAGCGGTGTAGGTGCAAAAAACAAAAGGTCCGGTTTATTTAGGCTACATGCAGTGATACATATAACAGCCAAACAAAATAAAACAAGAAAATAAATCCTGGTCAGCTTGACCTCTAACTACACACGTAGACTCCCTGTCTAACAACTGGGTGCAGCCTTGTGCTGCCCCAGTCCCTGTCTCTATTGTAGGGGTTTGCCACACAGGCGTTAACTCACCGCACAGAACAGATCTCAGACTCCCCAGTCTATACACACAAAACTGGTTCCAGGATGGAGCATCTCCCTATGCATGCTGGGGTTTTTTGTAGAGGTCTTAATGAGCCCACTTACTTCAGCTGGGCTCATTAACTCTTCCCCTCTAATTGTAAAAGTCTGCATAAAGCCTGAATCTAGGACACACATATTTCCCATCCTGAATACAACTAGGTGATTTTACCTGCGTGCTGCCACAGCAGATAAATATATCTGCTGGCTCTGGAATAAGGCAGGATGTCAAGCTTGGGATCAGGCCCTGTGGACTACAGCACATCAAGATTGGGGGTATAATCAACCAGGGGCTAAAAAGAGTGGTATAAAGGAGAGACTCATAATCACAAAAGCGGCCAACTCCCCCTGCACAAATAGTAAGAACTGTAACCAACTATTAATAACATTAAAGGAGCCGAGGAAGGAAGGTCAGCGGTTGTATTCCATGGGAGCATGGGTGTCAGGAACTGATCCCTCAGGAACATTTTTCCTTGAGGTATTACCACCTAATAAAATTAAACAACAGGAAAAAGTAGACTCAGAAGGGAAAGAAAAAGGCCATACTAAAATAGAAGTTCTGAGTATAACTATAAGATTCACTAACGTAACAATAGAAGATGCCATAGCTTTGGAGACGGGCGACCAAGAAAAAAATGAGCGGTTAGAATGGTTGAGGTACACGGTTAGAACTCTGAAAAAGGAAAACTGTTTAGTTTGTGCCGGAGCCAGACCACATTTAGCAACAGTTCCTTTTCCTCTAGATCACAATACAGATCCAGAAGGTTTAAAATGTATGTTGCAATTGTATAATAAGAGCTATAAACCTGAAACCAATTCTACTTGTCACACATTGAGTTTGTTGTTTCCCCCAGTACAGAGACCTCAGATACCTCCAGCGGTTACCGCTTATCCGGGCAACTTTACTTGTTTTGCACTCCCAGGGAACCGTAGCGCGGTGGATCTTGGGTCACTGCCTGATGACTACTGTGTGGAGAGGATTAACACGGACAACGGTGACTGGGTTGGACATGACATTCAGAGAGCTGATGTCTGGTGGATGTGTGGGGATAAGAAACTGCGAGCTAGACTACCAGCCAATGCCCAAGGGGATTGCGCTATGGTCCAGCTGGCTATGCCCCTGAGAATCCTGTCAGAATACCCGTGGACTAAGAGTCACCGACAGTATCGTAGGGACACCTCTCCCTTGGGGTCATTTGACTCTCAGATCTACATAGATGAGATTGGGGTTCCTCGCGGGGTGCCGGACGAGTTTAAAGCCAGGAATCAGGTGACAGCTGGGTCTGAGTCTCTTCTCTGGTGGGTGACTATAGATAAAAATGTTGACTGGATTAATTATATATATATTATAACCAACAACGATTTGTAAACTATACTAGGGATGCTGTGAAGGGCCTAGCAGAACAGTTGGCCCCCACATCTCTAATGGCCTGGCAGAACCGAATGGCTTTAGATATGGTCTTAGCTGAAAGAGGAGGGGTATGCAAAATATTTGGTAGCATGTGTTGTACTTTTATCCCCAACAATACAGCTCCTGGAGGGACAGTGACCAGAGCCTTGGAAGGACTGACTGCGCTATTGAATGAATTGGCGGAAAACTCAGGTATTAATGATCCATTCACAACTTGGCTTGAAGGATAGTTTGGTAAATGGACTGGATTTATCACATCATGTTTGATCTCAATCGCTGTGGCTTTGGCTGTTTTGGTCACTTGCGGATGCTGCTGCATTCCCTGTATTCGAGGACTTTCACAAAAACTCATTGAAACTGCAGTCTCAAGAACAATGTATCAAACCCTCTCTACCTCTGAGGATACCTATGTGGACATTGAAGCTCAACTTAATGACATACAGTCCGAAAGTGTATAACACAGGGACTATCATCGAAATGTGTTGAGATAAAATAGTCACACAAAGAGGAGGGAATGTTAGAAAAGTTTTAAATGTTTATTGTGTGACTATTAGAAAAACAATAGTCCTGAGACTGATTTGTTAAAAGACTTACTTCTGAGCACATTATTGTATTAACTCATTGTATTGTTTTGTCTTAATTAACTCCATAGTAAGTTGTAGAATCATTAGATTTAACTAAATATGATAGCCTAAGAATGTACGGGAACATGAATAGCTAATAAAGGTATCAGTTCGTACCATGACAACGTTATTTATGTTCCCTCAGCCAATAGAAGCATAGAGATGTTATTCTTATGGGGTATGTGAGGGCGGAACACAGTCTTTTGGCAGACATTTTTCTTCAGCTTTCGTGCTGTAAGCATGTCTCTCTGTTGTGGGCCACATCAGAAATACATTTTCCTGCTTCTCAGAACACCTGAAGTTTTTTTACTGATCACAAGGGAAGTTCCTAACAAAAGACATACCTACCTTCCAAATCAATAGAGGACTCCTTACAAGAGAAGTCCGTCCCCCTTTTTACTAAAATACTCACTCCCCTTGAATACGAGGAGTGGAAAGAATGGTAGTAGGTTTGAAATTTGCTGCTGGTTAATTGGGAGGCTGTACTAGGAGTCAAATGTGTCTCCTGCAGGAATAACAGGCCAGGTCCCCTCCCCTCCAATTCGGCCAGGACCACGCTTCTTTTATTTGAATCGCCCAGTCCCCTCACATTCCACGAAATAATATCTACCTTATTTGTTTGCATGGGTGTTATCCAGGTCAAAGGAAACGGCAGACCAAAAAGGAAGCTCTGAGGAGAGAGGGAGCAGCACCCTCACTAATGGCGGCGCGGCCCATCCCCCTACCCCCCCAACCCCCCCAAGTCCCGCCACCCCCCCATCCCTCCCAATGTGCGAGCAGTGTGCGCCACCTACAATCAAAAATCGTCAGTGTCAATATCAATCCGTGTCATGGCATCCCGTCTTAAACATCAATATCATGAAACCCCCCACCCTACCTTAGATTCAATGCAATTAATATAACCATTATTATTAGTTGATTAGTACATTCTTCCAAACACCATATTCCTTCCTGTCACAAAAAAAAAACCACATTGCTAACCCCGTGTCAATGCTACTGTAGAATTTTTTTTTTTAAACCCTAGCATTTATATATATTCAAATGTGATAAACATTGTTACCCAATACCATATTCCTCGTATACGTGGGGGGGAAGGGGAGGTAGAAATTATTATTTTTTTATTTCTTAGGCCTAACAGTCTTAAAGGTCCCCTTTATGTTCCTCCAACCACCTCTCAACCTCAAGCGGGGTGTTAAAAAAAAAAAGTTGAACCCAAGGCAGTCAGCCGTAATCGGGCCGGGTACAGCAAAGCATAATTTATCTTATGATTTTGGAGAATACGCTTGACAGGGATAAACTCAGCCCGCTTCCTCTGCAACTCCGGTGAAAAATTTGAGTAGAACGACACTCTAGTCCCCTTATAAAAAAACGTCTCTCATTTCTCTAGTCTTCCGCAGCAAAATCATCCGATCGTTATAATTTACCAGTTTAAATAACAAAGGTCTGGTGCGTTCATCTGGCTGCCGGGACCTAGCAGGAACTCTATGTGCCCTTTCTACCGCAAAGAATGGAGAAAAAGGGGTATCCCCTAGAAGCTCTTTTAACCAGCTTTCCAGGAAGGCTATAGTATTAGAGCCTTCACTGCCCTCTGGGAGACATTATTCCTGCAATTTCTATTGTCCAATTCATCTATTTTGGATGCCTGCATAGAAATCTTGTTCTGTAGTGCTGTGATTTTTTGTTGTAATGGGGATAGCTCATCCTCGACTGTGCTTAATCTCCCCTCAAGTACAGTAGTTCTTTCTACGGTGTTGCTCAGCAGTTGACTCACGGAGTGTAACTCATCCTTGATGCTACTAAACTGGTTATTGAGACCGTAAATAGAGTCTTTACACTCGTTGATTGCCTGAAATATGTCCCGCAATGTGGGTTCACCTTCCTCAGTCCCAGGGTGTTCTGCCGGATTTGCTACTCTGTGGGCTACCTTACCATCCCCTAGACCCAAATTGCTTGCATTTTTTCTGGTGCTTGGGGTGGTGGTGCTAGATGCTAGTTGACTGGTACTTCTCCTATCTGAAGTTACCCCCGTCGGTTTTATTTGCCCCGCTTGCTGATTGTATCCGCCCTTTGATGGTGAAGACCCATGGGCAAAACGCTCAAGTTTTGCAGCTGCAGCCGCCGCAGAGACCAGGTTCGCTTTCTCTTTCTCTTTGGCTGCCCTAGTTTTCTGGTTCCCCTCGCCATATGGCACATCCTCAGTGGACCTCTTACTTAGCATATTTCACAGTGCTGTATTGCCAGATAATAAGAGTCAAAGAAAAAGATCAACTGTGGGATTAGTCAATACCAGGACTGATATCCAAGTCCCCCCCCCAAAAAAGGGGAGAAAAAAAGGCAGGAGAGGAGAGCAGACAGAAAGGGAAGGGAATGCACCAAGCACTTGTCCTCAATTTCTCAGCTTCCCATCTGTCCACTCTATCGATGGGGTTTTAATACAACGTCCTTAGCCCATCCAGATAAATGTTAAATGTCCATGCAAGAGTAGAATCTAGTAATAGTACTACTGTGAGAGGAGGGGGGGGGTCAAGCCACTTCATCACTATCAGGTAGCTGCTATTACTGCAGTATTGTTGGCGTCACTTTATTGGCAGACCCTTTTCTCCCTCTCTCTATCCTTATATTTTCCCCCAACCTCCACTCTCTCCCCCCTCGCTCCACTCTGTTATTATGGCAGTCCTTTACCGTCTGCCCAGGCCGTTGCCACAGGCTATCTAGTGGCTCCCTCACACGTTCCAGTGCAGGCTCTTTGGTTCACAAAGGCAGAGTCCAGTCCTCCCCAGCACGCCGTTCTCCCCCAGTTAGCCGTGCAGGTCCCGTGGTATCTCGATCAACAGCGAGATTTCCAGGCTTCCTCTGGACGCTGTGTTCCACTGTGCCGTTCGGGAATCTCGCGAGAGCCCAGGCAGCAACGAGAGCTCCTCTGTCTCACCTCGAGGGGGGGAGGGCAATCACTCCTCCAAACAATCCAAACAATCCAGGGCTCAGCTCAGCAAGGAAAAAGTTTCACGGGCAGCAGAACCCATCGGTCGGTAGGCGGTTCACTTCTTGCGCTTGCGAATGCATCGGGGAGAGCGATGGGAGGCAGGGACAGCACGCCTGAGCTCCCTCTCTCTCTCTCACTCACTCACATTCCTCCATACAGCCACGCCCCCGTCATGAGCATTTTTGTAATGTTCTGCATATCTCCAGTATGAGAGTGCTCTGCTCTGCCATGGTGTAAAAAGAGTGTATAACCCAGGATTCTCATCCAGGCAGGTTGAGGGACTCCAGGGGTCTTTTGTGATTCAGAGGAAACTGGGTTTTCAGTTTCCTCAATGTTTAGTAAAAATCCATTTTGGGACTGTCAGAAACCATTAAATCAGACCGAGACAGAAGTACAGTTAGTCATACTTGTTTAATAATCAAAGTAAAAAGAACAAACATGGTCAAAACCTAGCCAAAG
This sequence comes from Lithobates pipiens, assembly GCF_037356315.1. Lineage (NCBI taxonomy): Eukaryota > Metazoa > Chordata > Amphibia > Anura > Ranidae > Lithobates > Lithobates pipiens. Next base: position 185,390,553 of record NW_027507685.1, on the reverse strand, counting down.
TTCAGTAACTAGAACGCATACTCAGCCAAGCCAAAAGTCAGGGATCAACGTAGAGAAACAGCAGGATCTGTAGCCAGAAGGGATGTCAGCAAAGCAAGTCTTGAAAAGGATCACAGGAGATTTGTGTGATGTGACCAAAGTGAAGGCAGACTGGACGGCTTAAGTAGACAGGACTGATGAGCAAGATATCATCAACAGCTGAGTAACTGTGGAGAGATAGGAGCTGGCAATTAGCTGAACGGACAGCTCAGAGAAGGAAGGGCTGAGCCCCGCCCTGACAGTTCCCCACCGGCAGATAAAGGAGGTCTCTGTCCAATTACCAGGAGGGCTTCATCTAGCAGAGACAGGTGGGAGCCAGAGCAGCAAGTGGCTGCTAGCTCTATGCAGAAACGGTCTGTAGGAGACAGAGAAGGACCTGAAGTGTTTGGCCAAAACAGCGGTGCTGTATGTGTAAGACAGGAGGCTGGGTGTGTATCTTTTTGCAGAAGAGAGAAATGCTGAAAACCCCTGTGAGGAAAACTCTTTAATTTTGATTTCTGGAACTTTGTTGAACTTTCTTTTAATTAAAATGGGCAAGAAAAGCCCTTAAAAAGAAGAAAAGTGAGCTCAGTATCCTAAAAAGCTCACTTGAAGCAAGATCTCACACCAGCTACACCTGAAACCTCTTCTACAGTCTTGGAGAAAAGTCTCCTCACATCACTTTGTTTTATTTTTGGACATGGAACAGGTCTGATGTTGAACTAGGATGCCTCCCCTAAACCTATAAGGAATGGCATAAAAGGGTTGGTACAGCTGGATCAAAATAACCTAGAGTCATAGCAAAAGCAAGTAGTCCATTTATTCTATAAATGCATATTGTTCACCTCATGTCCAATAAACAATTTTGGATACGAATACTGCACATATCTGGAATAAATATGGCACAGTAAGGCTTAAAGCAGCCTTAAAAATAGAACTAAAAATAGAACTTCCGCTTATCCGGTGCACTGGACGTTTTACAACCTCTCCTGAATGATTTAACATTACAGAGAGTAACCGACGTTTAAAAATGTCAGTTTTGCCATATTTACATGCCGCATTTGCATCTCTAATCTTTTTCAATAGTCAAAAATTAAAAATGCCTGTAAATGAAACATGGCTAAATGGGGCGGCACAGTGGTATAGTAGTTAGCACCTAGTAGTAAAAAGGGTCGCTGGCTCAAATCCCAACCATGACACTATCTGCCTGCAGTTTGCATGTTCTCCCTGTGCCCACGTGGGTTTCCTCCAGGTACCCTGGTTTCCTCCCAAACTCCAAAGACATGCTGGTAGGTTAATTGGCTCCTGTCCAAAATTGGCCCTAGTATATGTATGAACGTGAGTTGGGGACCTTGAGGGTAGGGACCTATGTGTGGAACGATGAGTAAATTGACAGCATGATATGGGTACCTTAAATAAATAATATATAATAGATGAGCATCTTAATGAGAAACAATGTACAGGGATAGGGACAATTGTAGCCACACACCCACACTCACTCAGGTTGAACTGGATGGACTGGTGTCTTTATTCAACCTTACTAACTATGTAACTATGTAAATCTGAGTCACCGCATTTACAAGCTGTTACAGGCGTTTCATATGTCTCTGAACATCTGTCCTGATCGCATTTTTTTGGTTTCCAAAAGTGCTTCTAAACTCAACTGCCTAGAAACTACTATAAACGACCCTGTGTACATGTATTGATAAGATAACATAGAGGAGAGTTCAGGGGCAGCTGAAAAAAAACGCCCAACTGCTCCTAAATGTCCATTTACCAGCAGCAGTGTACATTAAGCCTCCTTTCCCCCTTGGGTTTAAAAAAACTCTCATATAGAGCATTTTTGTCTAGATGAGTTTAGGAGAGTTTTGCATTTTTCTCTGCCAGTAAGCTCCAATCAGAAACGCGGCCCAGAAACGTTGTGCTCAAAATACGCCTGTAATTGTCCTAATGTACATAGACACATAGGAAAACACTGAGTAGTTTCTACAGGCAAAACCCAAAACTACTGTAAAAGCAGAGTTTATTAAGCTGGGTAGCACGGAGCCAAAGCCTATTGTTGCCCCAAGAAAACTATGTACTACTGTAAGGCTTCATGTACACGGGACATTTTTACAGCCTATCCTGAACGATTTAACTTGACAGATAGTAACCCACGTTTAAAACGGTCATTTTGCCATGTTTAGCGGCATTTTACCACGTTTGCGTTTAGAAGCGTTTTTTTCAAAATAGCCAAAAATTCAAAACGCCTGTAAACGAAACACAGCTAAATGCGTGTTAAAAGCAATTGGCACTTGAAATGCCTCTAAACTCAGCTCCTGAACCCATTTTTTTGCGTAAATAATGCATCTAAATTCAACTGCCTAGAAACGACTATAAACGACCCTGTGTACATGTACTAATAAGATAACATACAGGAGAGTTCAGGGGCAGTTGAAAAAAATGTCCAACTGCTCCTAAATGTCCCTTGCACACACGGTCGGAGATTCCGACGGAATGTGTCTGATCGGACCGTTTTGTCCGATATTCCGACTGTGTGTGGTCTACATTGGACTGTTTCCGTCGAATTATCCGACGGACCAAGTTTTCCAACTTGTTGGTAAAATTTTCCGTCAAAATGCTCCGATCGGACATACTCCGATCATGTATAGAAAAATCCGATCGGACAAAGTGCCAAGCATGCTCAGATCAAATTCCTACACCAAAGCTATTGGCCACTAGCGTGAACGTAGTCCCGTCGTAACAAAATAACGTAATCACATCGGATTTTCCGAGAACTTTGTCCGACCGTGTGTATGCAACAGTTTCGGACAAAATCCGACGGACAAAATCCAACGGATTTGGTTGTCAGAATCTCCGACCGTGTGTAGAAGGGCTGTAGATCAGTATGTATTTCTGCAAGACATTGGCCCTATGAGACTAACCATTTTATTTACAGAGTTTGAAATTCCATTTTAATAAGAGGGCTGCAGGACCTCAGTTATGAGTAGGGATGAGCCCGATGTTCAAGTCAAACATAAGTTTGACTCGAACATCGGGTGTTCGCCCGTTTGCTGAACAGCGAACAATATGTGGCGTTCGCAGCAAATTTGAAAGCCGCGGAACTCCATTAAAGTCTATGGGACACTAGCATGCAAAACCAAAAGTGCTCATTTTAAAGGCTTATATGCAAGTTATTGCCATAAAAAGTGTTTGGGGAACCGCGTCCTGCCCCAGGGGACATATATCAATGCAAAAAAAGTTTTAAAAACTAACGGTTTTTCGGGAGCTATGATTTTAATAATGTTTAAATTAAAACAAAAAAAAATGAAATACTACTTTAAATATCGTGACTGGGTGGTGTCCTGTAAAGTAGCGTATTTTTCCCCTGTTTAGAGCAATACCACAGCAAAATTTGATTTCTAAAGGAAAAAAAGTAATTTAAAACTGCTTGCGACTGTAATATAGTGTTAGATCCTGGCAATATAGATAAAAATCATTAAAAAAATGGCATAGGTTCGCAACCCCCCCAGTCCATTACCAGGCCCTGCAGGTCTGGTATGGTTATTAAGGGGAAACCTGCGCCAAAATAAAAAAAACGGCATAGGGCCCCCCAAAGTCCATACCAAGCCCTTCAGGTCTGGTATGGATTTTAAGGGTAACCCCGAGCCCAAATTTAAAAAAAATAGCTGAGGGCGGAGCCACCTGGTAACGTAACCGAGTGTGTGTTAACTGTTCCCGAACCACCCCCATCAAACCATTCTCTGCAGCTATTACCTTTTGTACCACCACCCCCTTCCTTTAGAATGTAAGCTCTATGAGCAGGGCCGTCCTGTACCTTTTGTGTTGTCCCCCCTATACTTTGTAAAGCGCTGCGTAAACTGTTGGCGCTATATAAATCAATAATAATAATAAAAAAAAAAAAATATATATATATATATATATATATATATATATATATATATATATATATATATATATATATATATATATGAGAGAGAGAATATCCTGAAGCGCTACAAAGGACTGTAGGGTCATGTATGATTGGATGTAGCTGTAATGTAAATAATCTGTAGTTGATGTTGATCAAACTCAGTGTAGCTGGCACAACACTGGAATAATGTGGAACAAAAAGAAGCCTCATATTTATCATATAACACACACCCCAAGTTTAGGAGGGAATTTTAAGGAAAAAAACTTTTAGGAGGAAAGTTTAAGGAAAAAAACTTACATTTAAATGCCCATCAATGCAGCCTTATCAGTGTCCATCTGCAGCCTTGTCATTGCAGCCTTGTCAGTGTCATTTGCAGCTTTGTCATTGCAGCCTTGTCAGTGTCATTTGCAGCCTTGTCATTGCAGACTTGTCAGTGTATCCTTGCTATTTAAAAATACCACCACCATGATACAGAGCCAGATGTCCTGTGCATCTCAGCGGTGCTCAGTAGCTCTCACCACTCTCAGTGGCTCTCGGCCCTCCTCAGCGGCTTTCAGCCGCACTCGTCCCCTCTCAGCAGCTTTCGCCGGATCACACGGGACTGCGAGAGCAGCCGAAAGCCGCCGAGAACGGCCAAATGCCGCAGAGAATGGCGTATAACACGCACCCACGATTTTCCCCTGATTTTAAAATCACCTGGGAAACAGGTATAAAAACAATGATGCAATGGACAGATAAAAGTCATTCAACGTTAACACTGTGATTTGGCCACGTCCAGGCAACTTCACACTTTCCCAGTCTGGACATACACGGCCTAGCGGCTTTATCCAGCTTGGACCCAGCTATATCACCATCTTCTAGAGCCTCTGGGCTCCTTGGGACCGGATTTCCATCCTTTTGAACATGGGCATTGGTGCCCCCCATGTGATATCAGTGAGCCTCCCGGATGTTTGTTCCCCCTTCTTCCCCATCTAAGGTCACCTGTCACCTGTGGTAACGTTGAATAACTTTTATCTGTCCATTACATCATTGTTTTTATACCTGTTTCCCAGCTGATTTTTAGACTTCAATTTTAGACTTTGCATCCGCTCATCATATCTGTGATGGAATAAACGTTGTTGGATCATCATTCCATGGTTGCAAGTGCCTGTTTTTATAACTACTAGCACACCTTTATAACTGAATGTAAACAAACATTTCAAAATGTATTAAAACATGGATGAGTTCAGTAGGAAATGGGAAGGTGTCAGTAGAGCAGTGGGTGTGTCAGTAGGGCAGAGTTTGGTGTTGGTAGGATAGTGGATGGTGTAAGTCAGAGCAGTAGACCAAATCAGTAGGGTAGTGGATGATGTCAGTAGGGCAGAGGACAGTGTCAGTATGGCAGAAGGGGGAATTTGCACCACACACAGTGAGATTAAAGAGGAAGCAAACCCCTTCAAACCACTTTGACCTACAGGTAAGCCTAGATTAAGGCTTACCTGTAGGTCCAAGCAATATCTCCTAAACCTATATGGTTTAGGAGATATTTGCCCGAAAATGGGCACCGCTGTCTACGGCGCACGCGCCGTAGACAGCGGCGCGCAGGCACACGAAATGCGGCAAGTCCAAGAATGGATTTGCCTAATTTCTCGACTCCCGTGCGCATGCGCGGGAGTGACGTCATCGCGGCTTCGCCGAATGGCAGCGTCGGAGCTGCGAGACGCGACTCCCGTGCACATGCGCGGGAGTGACGTCATAGTGGCTTCGCCGCTGTCATTGGTCGGAGCTGCGAGACGCCACCAGCAAGATGGACGCGGCGGACTACAGGGATCAGCGGCGACTTCGCTGGCTCCTGTGTCAGGTAAGTGACACATAATGAGCTACTATGCGATGCATAGTAGTCCATTATGCTTTACCTTTGCAGGGAAAAAAAGAGGAAGTAAACCCATCAGGGTTTACTTCCTCTTTAAGGTATGCCCAGGCACACCTGGCACACCCTGTGCACACTCTTACAACAATATAGTCTTATCGCTTCCAACTGTCCCTTGTTTGGAAAGATTCTCCTTCTTTTGCAGACAAAACCCTCTGCCCCTCTTCCCTCCTCAGTTGTCCCTTTTTTGGTCCATATTAGTTAAAATCATTAAAGGAACTGCTGGCAGTTCATAGTTCTGTTAAGATTTGACAGTCTATATCAAGCCCTAACATATGTCTCCTATTGTATCTCATTGTGACTCTAAAAACATCCATTGCTCAAGCCCTGAAGAAGGCGGAGGCCTGTCCCCCAAAACGTGATGGCTCTATTTCATGTTCTTAAACATTTCAAAAAGACCTCAGGGTGATACGAACCTTTCCACACGGTACCCTTTAATCCCTACTCCCCACCCTTAATTTTGAACAGGGGTCTCTTTTTAAACAAAGGGCCAGTTTACTGTCCTTCAGGCTTTAGAGGGGACAGACAGTGGCCAATGTGAGTAGAACATGTTACAGTGTCAGTGAGAGTAAACAAAGGTTTTAGTGGGAGGGATAGTGACCCATTGTTGATATTCAAGTAAGGAATAGTGCTCCAGCATTGGTCTCTGTGGGAGGAATAGTGTCCCATCATTGGTGTCAGTCAATGGAATGGTTTCCCCCTTCACAGGTGTTAGTCGATGGAATATGCCCCATCATTGGTATCAATCAATGGAATGGTGCTTCAAGAGCCAAATAAAGACAAACAAATGTCCACATCTGGCCAATGGGCTGCAGTTTGGATACTACTACTTTAGAAAGGTAGGTATTTTTGTTTTGTTTCAATATTTTTATTAAGTTTATTAAAGTGTACATTCAGATTTAAACAGTGTAATCGTTAAAGAACAATTAGAGCCAGACCACGAAAAGAATGGAACAATGGGTATGCTGAGCTCTGTGGCAGTCTGCTGGAGATGCCGGACATACCTCCAGTCCATTGGGTACAAACTGTTAACAGATGGGGGCATATCCTTTCAGCTTCCACTCTTCTAGAAAGGTAGGTATTTAGCCTGTCTGTTGTATTTGCAGGAATGGGCTTAAAATCTGCCCCAATTACTTTTATATGTGTAAAATGCCTTACAAAACTATACATGGGGGAAATGGGACAAACCCTGTGCCAGGTAGTGAACTTGTAGCTTCATGATTAACAGCTACAAAGCCAGTGTTGCTGTAAAGGCCCATTCATGCAGAATCCATAACCTAAATGATCTCAGAATTACAGTGCTGTAATCCTGTCCAATTCAATAAAATCACAAAAAAAGAATGGGAATGTAAACTTAAACAGAGATGTGGCACTATGAACTGTGCTCTAAATCGAGATTGAGATGTTATGTGTCACTACAATTTTGAAATTATGTCAAGGAGACTCATTTCCTTTAAAGCCTAAGATGAATGGTATACAGACATTTTAAAAAAGGCTTTCACTATCACCAGTTCGCACTTAGGTGTGAAGTGTGTCAGGACCGCTTATCTTCAAACCAACTGTCAATTGCTCAGCCATCTAACTGAGCCCTGACCACTATCTGCAAATCCTAAAATTTTACAAGAGCTAATACCACTCATACATGTCAGCTAGATAACTATTTTTTTCTTTTTTTGTTTCTGTAGAGGTGTGTTATTCTCAGATCCAGTACTGAAGAAATACCTAGTTTAAAAATGTCTTTCTTTAAACCAGATATAACCTCAATCACTAAAGTGTTAACATGTTTAAAATAAGCAGCTCGGTAAAATAATACCCTCTGTTCCCATCCTGTCCTGCGCTGATGGAGAGTACAAGTTGGTGTTTAAGATGGGCATTGTGGTTGGCTGCATTTGGCACCAAGAGCACAAGTCCCCACCAACACTATCCCTCCTGCTGAGGCCGGACCGTCCACCATCTTGTGCCCTACTCCATATCAGAGTCCTCCACATGAAATTCACGGCCATTTACCTCCATATACTGAAAAGGAATGTCCATAAGTACTTTTTGCTGCATTTTACTGGTGGAATTCAGCAATTCGCATAACATTCACATCACAAGAAACTTACATTCCTGAGTCACTTGACATTCCATAGTCAATCACATTTAGTGGACTGGCTGCAGTAGTCACATGTGAAAGCATATGCAGCACCTCAGCAGCCATCTCCCTTACAGTCTCTTCTTCTATATGGGGGTCATTAGTGCTCACAGGACTGATCTCTGTAGTCACCTCCTTGCTAAGTACATCTCTCCTGGGACCCTCAAGGGAAACAGCATTATACAAAGAACTCTTGGCCTGGCCTAAAAGGCCTTTTCCAATCTGCCCTAGCCCCCCAGGTGATGTGAAGGGCAGTGCATAATACTGTGCGGAGGTGGGGGAGATATGAAGGGGAAGAAAGGACTTGGGGGAGGGGGGATGTGAAAGGGACAGAGCAGTACATTGCTGGCTGCTGATTGGCTAAGCATGGTTGGCCCAGGGGTGCCCAACCAGTGGCCCACGGAGCCCTCTGATGTGGCCCACGACCTGCTTCTGTGGGATGGCAGATTGGCAAACCCAGATCATGGGTTGCAAACCCGACTATCCCAGAGCATCTGTGTTGTTAATAAAGCCGGCAAAGCAAGCGGTTGTGGAGCAGAGCTGTATAAGCTGATGCTTTCTGTATAGCGCCATCTCTTGCCACAGGCGGAGTGATACCAAATGCACTCTGCCGGGGACAGCAATAGCTGGTGATACCTGAATGGGAGACTTTTATTGTTTATTAATAAAATTGCAGTGTATATATGGGCATATCTGCGCAGTGGTTACTGGGCTGCTTTCATAGTGACCCGCAGGTGCAGTGCACCTTCAGGTTACCTGCACTGAGGCATAGACTTCTGTTATTACCTGCGGGTTTGGTGAGCTTTCAGAAAGTGCAATACATCTGCAGGATATAATAGAAGTCTATGGCAAAGTGTAGCTAACCCGCAGGAAAGACACAGGTGCACTGCCCTGCATTAGTGTGAAAGGCCCCTTTCACACAATCGGCCCAACTCAATCGGACCCTCCATTCACCTCTCTGAAACGGCAGATGTAAGCAGATTTTGTCCTTTTACTACTTACCTACTACCTACCTCCAAAATGATTCGCAAAAAAAAAAAAAAAAAGAAGGGGATCAATCCCACGGTACATCCTCTTTCAGCAGCTGGCCGTGTTGAGCTGCAACATGCCGAAGACTTGGTAGAGTGGATGACCAAGCCATTCTCATCCTCTCTCACCCAGGCTCAGGGCACTTTGGCAAATCAGCTGCCAACACTGCCTCTTCCCTCGGCTCAATGTCATCAGTCACTCCTTCCCTAGCCCCACCATGTCCTCCTGAGGAGTCACCCGAACTGTTTGATCACAGTGTTGGGTACATGCTCCAGGAGGATGCCCAGCGTTTTGAAGGCTCTGATGATGGTACCCAGCTAGAGGAAGGCAGTAACGTGAGCCCTGAGAGAGGTGCCTGATAGGAGAGAGGAGGAGAAGGAGGCACATCTCCAACAAGGCAGGATGCCCTCCAGGGGCCAGCTTAAGGGCAGCACACCAACTGCATCACACCGCAGAGCTCCACATGTGCAGGGCGCTGCTGTCTTTGCGCGTTATTCCAAAAGTTCTTTGGTGTGGGCCTTTTTTGAGACAAGTTCATCAGATCACACCGCTGCTATTTGTAACATATGTCTCAAGCGTATCTCGCGTGGCCAAAACATCAGCCACTTGGGCACCACATGCTTGACCAGACATATGTCGACCTGCCATGCAGTTTGTTGGCAAGGTTACCTAAAAGACCCACACCAAAGAACAAAGCGGACTTCTCCTTGCTCCTCATCAGCTAGGATCTCCAACCCCACTATACCTCCAGTCCTCTGAAACCTGCACTGATGAAGGTGTACAATTAGGTGCGTCACAGCCAAGTACTTGCGGGCAATCTGATATCGGTACACCGACATCAGTTTGTACCAGGCAAATTTCCCTGTCCCAGCTGCTGCACCGCTGAAAGAAGTTCACTCCCAGCCATCCACATGCCCAGCGGTTGAATGCTAGCTTGGCTAAATTATGAAAAAGGGGGTAAGGGTATCAATGATACACAACAGATAACTAAGTGTGCCAAAAATGAAGAGGAGGGCTATGAACTTTCTAGGCACTATTACAAAAAGTTTTTTCTTGTTTAAAAAGGTATAATTTTATTTACAACATTAGCATTTACATAAATATTTCTAAAAAGAAAGTCATAAACAGTCAAGAAGTCATCAATAAACGATGTTACCACTATTAATATCGTAGTCATAATATAGTTACTAAGAGATAAAGGGTATTTTCTTCAATGATAGGTAGTCCAAGACTTTGATATAATGGACAAAATAGCGGAACATCAAGGATGACAAAATGCTGATGCTGGATTCGTGCTCGACATGTTTCGCATACTTTTACGCTTCTTCTGAAGCAAATTTAGGACTGGTTATTAACCACTTTCAGACCGGACCATTTTGCTGGTAAATGACCAGAGGTCTTTTTACACTTTGGCACTGCGCTGCTTTAACTGGTAATTGCGCGGTCATGCAATGTTGTACCCAAACAAAATTTGCGTCCTTTTCTTCCCACAAATAGAGCTTTCTTTTGATGGTATTTGATTGCCTCTGCGATTTTTATTTTTTGCGATATAAACGTAAAAAGACCGCAAATTTTGAAAAAAAATGATATTTTCTACTTTTTGTTATTAGAAAAATCCAATAAACTCAATTTTAGTCATACATTTAGGACAAAATGTATTCAGCCACATGTCTTTGGTAAAAAAAAAGTCAATAATTGTATATTTATTGGTTTGCGCAAAAGTTGTCACATCTACAAACTAAGGTACGTTTTCTGGAATTTACGCAGCTTTTAGTTTACGACTGCCTATCTCATTTCTTGAGGTGCTAAAATGACAGGGCAGTACAAAACCCCCCCAAATGACCCCATTTTGGAAAGTAGACCCCCTAAGGAAATTGATAAGAGGCATGTTGAGCCCATTGAATATTTTATTTTTTTGCCTCAAGCGATTGAATAATGACAAAAAAAAAATTTTTTTTTTTTTTTTACACAAAGTTGTCACTAAATGATATATTGCTCACACATGCTATGGGCGTATGTGAAATGACACCCCAAAATAAATTCTGCTGCTTCTCCTGAGTACGGGGATACCACATATGTGGGACTTTTTGGGAGCCTAGCCGCGTACAGGGCCCCGAAAACCAAGCACCGCCTTCAGGCTTTCTAAGGGCGTCAATTTTTGATTTCACGCCTCACTACCTATTACAGTTTTGAAGGCCATAAAATGCCAAGATGGCACAAAACCCCCACAAATGACCCCATTTTAGAAAGTAGACACCCCAAGCTATTTGCTGAGAGGCATGTTGAGTCCATGGAATATTTTATATTTTGCCACAAGTTGCGGGAAAATTACAAACTTTTTTTTTTTTTTTTTTTTTTTCACAAAGTTGTCACTAAATGATATATTGCTCATGCATGCCATGGGCATATGTGAAATGACACCCCAAAATAAATTCTGCTGCTTCTCCTGAGTACGGGGATACCACATATGTGGGACTTTTTGGGAGCCTAGCCGCGTACGGGGCCCCGAAAACCAAGCACCGCCTTCAGGCTTTCTAAGGGCGTAATTTTTTGAGTTCACTTCTCACTACCTATTACAGTTTTGAAGGCCATAAAATGCCAAGATGGCACAAAACCCCCACAAATGACCCCATTTTAGAAAGTAGACACCCCAAGCTATTTGCTGAGAGGCATGTTGAGTCCATGGAATATTTTATATTTTGCCACAAGTTGCGGGAAAATTACAAACTTTTTTTTTTTTTCACAAAGTTGTCACTAAATGATATATTGCTCACGCATGCCATGGGCATATGTGAAATGACACCCCAAAATAAATTCTGCTGCTTCTCCTGAGTACGGGGATACCACATATGTGGGACTTTTTGGGAGCCTAGCCGCGTACGGGGCCCCAAAAACCAAGCACCGCCTTCAGGCTTTCTAAGGGCGTTACAGTTTTGAAGGCCATAAAATGCCAAGATGGCACAAACCCCCCCCCCCCAAATGACCCCATTTTAGAAAGTAGACACCCCTAAATTTAGGGGTACACTAGTGAGACTAGGTAATAAATGGCGGGTGCCCTGAAACTATAAAAAAATAACTAACCAACCAGCGTCACCTGTAACAGTTATATGGTGATCACTGGTGAAAGGGTTAACTAGGGGGCAATCAGGGGGCTTTATGCGGTAGTATATGGGGGTCCCTGGCGCTATAAAAAGCTGCGGCGAACCTAAATACCTACCTGCCTAACTAGCGTCACCTGTGACACTAATACAGCGATCAGAAAAACGATCGCTTATTAGGCTGGGTTCACACTGGAGCGATGCGGGAACGCCACGAATGCGCGGCGGGTTCCCGCATCGCATGCCTCCCGGCGGCAGTTCACACTGCCCTATGCGAACTGCTGGGAGTGTCAGTGAAATGTTAATGACACCCCCAGATCAGTTCGCATATCGCAGTGCGATCTGCAAACTTGGATCGCATGGTGTGAACACCCATGCGATCCGATTCTGCTGCGGACCAAAAAAAGGGTCCCGTGCGAGTTTGCGGCGGGTGCGACACGAATTCAGCCATACTATCTGTATAGCTGAACTCGAATCGCACAGAGATCGGATGTGATTTGCACTGCAGTGCGGTGCGAATCACATCCGTTCTCATAAACCGCTGCAATGTGAACCCAGCCTTAGTGACACTGGCGACGGGGGGTGATCACGGGGTTAAACCTTTATTGGGGGGGTTAGGGGGGTACCTTAGAACTAAAGGGGGCTAACCCTAACTGCCCTAACAGTTATTAGTCACAAATGACACCTGCCGGGTGATCAGGGGGTTAAACCTTTATTAGGTAATAAATGGCGGGTGCCCTGAAACTATAAAAAAATAACTAACCAACCAGCGTCACCTGTAACAGTTATATGGTGATCACTGGTGAAAGGGTTAACTAGGGGGCAATCAGGGGGCTTTATGCGGTAGTATATGGGGGTCCCTAGCGCTATAAAAAGCTGCGGCGAACCTAAATACCTACCTGCCTAACTAGCGTCACCTGTGACACTAATACGGCGATCAGAAAAATGATCGCTTATTAGGCTGGGTTCACACTGGAGCGATGCGGAAACGCCGCGAATCCGCGGCGGGTTCCCGCATCGCATGCCTCCCGGCGGCAGTTCACACTGCCCTATGCGAACTGCTGGGAGTGTCAGTGAAATGTTACTGACACCCCCAGATCAGTTCGCATATCGCAGTGCGATCTGCAAACTCGGATCGCATGGTGTGAACACCCATGCGATCCGATTCTGCTGCGGGCCAAAAAAAGGGTCCCGTGCGAATTTGCGGCGGGTGCGGCGGGTGTGGCGGGTGCGGCGGGTGCGGCGAATGGCTGAACTCGAATCGCACAGAGATCGGATGTGATTTGCACTGCAGTGCGGTGCGAATCACATTCGTTCTCATAAACCGCTGCAATGTGAACCCAGCCTTAGTGACACTGGCGACGGGGGGTGATCACGGGGTTAAACCTTTATTGGGGGGGTTAGGGGGGTACATTAGAACTAAAGGGGGCTAACCCTAACTGCCCTAACAGTTATTACAGTCACAAATGACACCAATGCAAAAAAAAAAAAAAAAAAACAAAAAATGACATTGGTGTCACTGTGACTGGGGGGCAGGGGTAATTGGGGGGGTGATCGGGGGGTAAAGGGGGGGTGTGAGTGTGCCTGGCATGTTCTACTGTGTGTGGGATGTGTTGGTGCAACTCACTGATCCGCTCTCCTCCGTGTCGGAACGAAAAATACCGACACGGAGGAGAGAATACATCACTTCCTCTCCTGTGTTTACATTACAGGAGAGGAAGTGATGTCACCGGGGATTTCCATTCGTCGGGAGCGATCGCGAGGGGGTGGCCATGAATGAATGGCCGTCCCCTCGTCCGGGATCGCTCCCGAACGAAAACCGACCGCCGCAGGCACCGGGCGGGGGCCCGATCGGGCCCCCGACCCGCGGGAGGCAAAGGACGTACATATATGTGCTTATGCCTGCCCGTGCCATTCTGATGACGTACATCGGCGTGAGGCGGTCGGCAAGTGGTTAAACAAAACAACACAAAAATTATTTGATATGAAAAAATTGTTATATTACAGTATCACATTTTATAGAAAAAATGAAAAAAGCGATCTGGACAGTCTACGCTAAAATGATGTAGAGGCGCACAATTTGGAATAGCTTATAAAGGGGCTCTATGGGGGCACTATGGGGGCACATGTAATATGATAAAAAGGTCTACATGGAAAGAAGAAAAAAAAAATGATTATAATAATAATGTATTATTACCCTCTACAGATATAGGTCTGCAAAAATCCTAGCAAGACGAGGAGAGCCACATGTCTATTATGTTTCTCCAGCCAGAAAAGGAGAAGCTCAGAAGGGAGAGGAAACCTTGGTTTGGAGAACCAACCGTGTTTATAGTAAACTGAAACCAGCAAGGCAGAGGTTAAATAAAGTTCCCTAAAAATAAAAAGAACAACAATTTTTTTAAAAGATATAAGATCTTAAAGAGCTTAAAGCGTGATTTTATGGGAAAATTATTTTTAAATATATATAAAAAATCCATTCAGTTTTATTTCCTAAAAAGCAAATATGGACTCACCGCCAAAGTATAAACAAACTGGTGAACAACCACAATTTTAAATGTCCTCCAGTAAGCAGTGGCAATGATGTTAATAACAAGCGCCTGTGCTGTTTAGAGAGGAAATAGCGGCAAAGAAGCCGGCTAGCCTGGAACAATAAAGATCATAGACTGAACGAAAACAGAAGGATTAGCATTAGAGACAAAGAGTGTAACAAAGTAATTAGAAGTAAGATCATTAAACATAGTACCTCTGTACAGGGATCTCTCCAGTAAACGCCGGTCTGCCTGCCAGTATTACTTGATACAAACGGATATTACATTGAGACACGTTGGAGGGCGTGTCTTAAATGCCAAGGTCAGACTTGGATACATTTCCCACCGAAAATCCCCTGGCTTACTGGGTCTTGAGGATGGATCACTGGCCAGAGCTTGCACAGTATGCAATTGAGCTACTGGCCTGTCCTGCATCCAGCGTTCCCAATTTTTCAGCCCATGTTTAACAGAAGCATGTAATTACAATTTTTGATGCAATGCTTTGCAGCAAGACTCATTCCTGCCCTCCAACTAGAGTATCTGAGAGAGATTGCAGTGTCGTGGCACCAGCAACCAGTGCCTAAGGCCCAATATTTCAGCCCCTGTTTAACAGGGGCATGTAATTACAATTTTTGATACAATGCTTTGCAGCAGGGCTCATTCCTGCCCTCCAGCTAGAGTATCTGGGAGAGGTTGCAGTGTCGTGGCACCAGTGCCTCAGGCCCAATTTTTCAGCAACTGTTTAACAGGGGCATGCAATTCATAGTTAGTTAGGTTGAATAAAGACACCAGTCCATCCAGTTCAACCTGAGTGAGTGTCTACAATTGTCCCTTTCCCTGTACAATTCTACACCCACATTGGTCCCTATCCTCAAGGAGCCCACAATCCACAGTCCCCATTCACATACTAGGGCCAATTTTGGACAGAAGCCAATTAACCTACCTGCATGTCTTTGGATTGTGGGAGGAAACCAGAGTACCCGGAGGAAACCCACGCAGGCACAGGGAGAACATGCAAACTCCAGGCAGGTAGTGTCATGGTTGGGATTTGAACCAGTGACCTTCTTACTGCTAGGTGAGAGTGCTAACCACTACACCACTGTGCCGCCTTATCAATTACAATTCTTGATATAATATTTTAAAGCAGGGCCCGTTCCTGCGCCCACGAGAGTAACTGTGAGGATTGATAATGTTGTGGCACCACCACCACAGCCACCAAAGGCCCAATTTTTCTACCACTGTTCAACAATGGCATGTAATTACAATTCTTGATATAAGCATTCAAAGCAGGGCGCTCCAGCGCCCACCAAGAGTCACTTTGAGGGCTTAAAATGTTGTGACAACACCAACACCTTAGGCCCACATTTCTGCAGAGCATATGGGGCAGGCCCCTATTTTCAAACATCCAACAAACAAATGTCTCTTACTTGCAAACGGAAGGAAACAACAGGAAGTGAGATGAAAAAAGACAGACGGCTCAAAAAATTATACAGGGATATTAACCCTTCCCTATGTTTTCCAAAAAGCTTAAACATAGTTTTTTTGACTGGAGCTACACTTTAAAAATGTACCAGTTCAAAATTACAAACAGATTCTACTTAACACAACAAACCTAAACAGTCCCTGTCTTGTTTGCACCGCCTGTATACTGCTGTTCTGAGTATATAGGGCCACACCTTTCCTTTTTTTAATTTGGGTACAGGGTTCCCCTTAATATCCATACAAGGCCCAAAGGGGCTGGTAATGGGCTGGGGGGGGCTACCCATGCCATTTTTTTCTCAATGATTTTCATCCGTATTGCCAGAACCAGACAGTGCATTAAAACCGCAAGCAGTTTTAAATTACTTTTTTTCCATTAAATGTCATTTTGTGCAGGGACTGTTCTAAACATGGGAAACACTTGCCACTTCACAGGCATACTATAGACACCCCCCAGGCCTGATATTTAAAGGAATATTTCACTTTTTTTTTACTTTAATCGTCATTAACATCAGTGCTCCCAAAAAAAACAGCCATTTTTTAAAATATTTTTGGCATTGACCCATGTTCTCTGGGGCAGGAGCCAGGTCCCCAAACCCTTTTTAGGACAATATCTTGCATATTAGCCATTAAAATTAGCACTTTTTATTTCGAACGTTCAAATCCCATAGACTTCAATGGGCTTCTAAAGTTCGTATACATTTTCGGCCCGTTTGAAAGTTCTGGTGCGAACTGAACTGGGGCTGTTTGGCTCATCCCTAATCAGGAACGTCCGGAGTGAGGACAAAATAAGAACACTGCCACCAGGTGCTGCCTGCCTAATGCTACTATTCAGGAAGGTCCTATTGGGGTCAAGGGGACGGAGTTGACCCACAGTGATGGCATGACACAGAGCCAGTGTCTAAATGTTCTGTCGTTTATGTTTATATAGCAAAAAGTAAAAATCCCAAAATAAATCATCACCAAAATAAAAAATAAAATGATAAAAATTTAGTAGTTGCCACTCAAAGTGTGACAGAGGTGCAAGATGGAAATTGGCCTGGACTGGATGGGGTGAAAACCTGAAGTGGTTAACCACTTTAATACCCGGCCATAGTCATATGACGGCCACAGATGGGATCTCTCATCCTGGGTGGACGTCATATGACGGCCTCGGTACTTCGACGCTCCTGCGGGCCCCCGGGGGCCCGCAGCGCGCCGACCGTGGATGAGCTGTGTTCCTTTGGACACAGCCCATCCCCGATCTGTGGGATTTTCCTCCCCATCGACCCCCCCGATACATGTGACTGGCCGTGTCCAATCACAGCCGGTCACATGTACTGTGCACGCCCCTAGGGCGCGTGCAGAGCGGGGATGCGGCTTGTCACCCTGACACAGCCCAACCCCGATCGCAGTAAAGAGCCAATGAATTTGGCTCTTTACTACGTGACCGGCTGTGTCCAATCACATCCGGTCACAGAATGTAAACAAACCGCGGTAATGAGATGTTACCGGGTTCTCCTCCTCACACACTGATCGTGCGTGAGGAGGAGATTGCGGTAACATCTTGTTACCGCTCAGTGTACACACCAACCACACTGATTACCCCTCCCCCCCAATAAAGAGGACCTGTCATCACCCATCAAAGTACCTGTCATCACCCATCAAAGTACCTGTCATCACCCATCACAGCCCATCTGAGTACCCGAGTACCTGTCAGCCCATCTGAGTACCCGAGTACCTGTCCCAGCCCATCTGAGTACCCGAGTACCTGTCCCAGCCCATCTGAGTACCCGAGTACCTGAGTACCTGTCAGCCCATCTGAGTACCCGAGTACCTGTCAGCCCATCTGAGTACCTGTCACAGTCCATCTGAGTACCTGAGTACCTGTCACAGTTCATCTGAGTACCCGAGTACCTGAGTACCTGTCACAGCCCATCTGAGTACCTGAGTACCTGTCACAGTTCATCTGAGTACCCGAGTACCTGTCACCAGCCTGTCGGAGTACCCGAGTACCTGTCACCAGCCTGTTGGAGTAACAGAGTACCTATTTGCAGCCCATGCCTCATAAAATACACATTGGGGTGTTTGCTTTCCAAAATGGGGTCATTTTGTGGGTAATTCTATTGTCCTGGTGCTCCAGGACCTTCAAAAGTGTGATAGGTAGGAACGAAATGAGATGTGTAATTTATGCTCCTAGAATGCCTGAAGGTACCACTTCCATGTTGGACCTCTGTATATGGCCAGGCTGTGTAAAAGTCTCACACATGTGGTATCGCAATACTCAGGAGGAGTAGCAGAATGTGTTTTGGGGTGTAATTTTTGCTATATACATGCTATGTGTTAGAAATATCTTATAAATGGACAACTTTGTGTAAAAAAAAAAAAAAGATTTTCTTTCCACGTTTTCTGAAGACTTGTGTAAAAAAATTAACCACTCAAAAGACTCATAATGCTTCATAGAATATACTTTGGGGTGTTTGTTTTCCCAAATGGGATCATTTCATGGGTAATTTCATTGTCCTGGTGCTCCAGGGCCTTCACAAATGTAATAGGTCGTTAGGAAATTAGAGGCGTCATTTGTGCTCCTAGAACCTCTGACCGTGCTCCCTGCATGTTGGACCTCTCTGTGTGGCCAGCCTGTGTAAAAGTCCCACACATGTGGTATCGCCATACTCAGGAAGAGTTGCAGAATGTATTTTGCAGTGTAATTGGAAGTATGCATATGCTGTGTATGAGAAATAACTTGTTATTATGACAATTTTGTAAAAAAAACAAAAACAAAATAAAACATTCTTCTTTTTCCCAAGAATTGCGGGAAAAAATTACAACTTCAAAAAACTCACCATGCCTCTTACTAAATACCTTGGACTGTCTACTTTTCAGAAAGAGGTCATTTGGGGGGTATTTGTACTTTCCTGACATTTTAGAGCCTCAAGAAATGAGATAGGCCGTCAGTGCATCAGGTGTGATCAGATGTGATTAATTTTCAATGATTTGCACCATAGCTTGTAGACTCTATAACTTTCAAAGAGACTAAATAATATCCACTAATTTGGTTTATTTTTACTAAAGAGATGTAGCCGTATACATTTTGGCCCAAATTTATGAACAAAAATGACTTATTTGCAAAATTTTATCATAGAAACTAAAAAAAGTGTTATTTTTTTCTAAATTTTCGCTCTTTTTTCACTTATGCCGCAAAAAATAAAAAACCCAGTGGTGATTAAATACCACCAAAAGAAAGCTCTATTTGTATGAAAAAAATTATAAAAATGTTGTTTGGGTACAGTGTTGCATGACTGAGTAACTGGCATTCAAAGTGTAAGAGCGCTGAAAGCTAAAAATTGGTCTGGTAAGGAAGCTGTATAAATGCCCTGTATTGAAGTGGTTAAATAAAAATAAAAAAATAATAATAATAAGCTTACTATTATAATTTAGTTTTACTTTTGATGAGCTACCTGAAAGTCTAAAGTAGCACTTGGAGGGATTATTATATATATTTTAGATTAGTTTGTGAAAAGCTACAATATGAAAGTTATAACAGGGAAAATTAAAGATAACACCAGCCGTGTTAAAGGATAGGAAATGCAAAATGTCCTATTTTTATGAATCGATAAACAAGTTTATTATTACCATCATGCTCCTGTAGATTTCTCCTTATAAATGGATTTGTCATTTGTCATGAAGCTTGCTGCCATAATGTGATCACACTGTTTAGCCGGGCATACTGGGGTTTCAGCTTACTGCATCTAGAACTATGCTGGGGAATATCTGCTTTTACAGCAGAAGTACCAACTGTGTCAAATGAAAGCTGCTATTAAAATTCATGTAGTTCAGCATTTTTAGGCATCCACCTGTGTGGAATAAGAGATGCACAGCTGCATATGTGAAACTTTGGTCTTTCCTTGGAAAAAAAAACAAAAAAACTTGCAAGCCTAGTTTGCTTTCAGCTTCATAATGCTGGATGCTGTGGTTATCAACATAATATTTTAATGTAAACATTCTAAAATTCTAGTTTTGCTGAAGAAAAAATACAAACTAACAAAACTAAATTACATTGATTTTAGCCTTATTGTTGATGCGTATGTGCTTTTTGTTCTGTAGATATTGAAATAGGTCATTCCAACGCTCTTTCTGAAATCTTTCAAAATGAGTACTGAGTGGGTAGGTCTGCATTTTCAGTGTCACGTGACGGCCTCCCGCCACAAGAGCCACGCCGCTTGGCCGTCATTTGACAGCCGGCGGTCGGCAACCAGTTAAGGACATTCAGCAGGGATTTACTAAAACTGGAGTATGCAAAATCTGGTGCAGCTCTGCACAGAAATCAATTAGCTTGCAGGGGTTTTTTTTGTTTTTTTTTTTAAGAAAGCCTAACTGAACAAATTGAAGTTAGAAGCTGATTGGCTACCATGTACCAGATTCTCCCCCACGATGTCTTAGCTGGCAATTGAGAAGCAAGCTGTCCACTCAACCAATATGCTACTGTAGGTGCTGATGGACACCCTGTGCTGTTCACAATGTGCTTCTACCCTTTGGCAATTGGTGGCAAAATTTCTGGCCATGTCGATGATCAGTTACTGGTTTCTTAAGTCTTCCTTGATGTGTTTGAGCCATGCTTTTTTTGGTGCTGCTCGTTTAACCCTCCACTGGATAAGTCACTCTCACCTGGAGAGTTTATATTTCTGTCTATAATATTCATTCATCAAAAGTGGCCAAACCATAGCCGCCTGCGTTTTTGGATTTGTTCTT
The DNA here is from genome assembly GCF_037356315.1 of Lithobates pipiens. Lineage (NCBI taxonomy): Eukaryota > Metazoa > Chordata > Amphibia > Anura > Ranidae > Lithobates > Lithobates pipiens. Next base: position 185,369,714 of record NW_027507685.1, on the reverse strand, counting down.
TGATGTTCGATTATCACAAATGATTGTAATTTTCTTATTTTTTAAGTGGAGCCGCGTGAGTGTGTGTGTGTGTGTGGGGGGGGGGGGGGTCGGTGGGCACAAGTGGCTGCATATGATGGGCACAAGTGGCTGCATATGATGGGCACAAGTGGCTGCATTTGATGGGCACAGTGGCAGCATATGATGGGGCACAGTGGCAGCATATGATGGGGCACAGTGGCTGCATATGATGGGCACAAGTGGCTGCATTTGATGGGCACAAGTGACTGCATTTGATGGTCACAAGTGGCTGCATTTGATGGCCACAAGTGGCTGCATATGACAGGCAAAAGTGGCTGTATATGTTGGGGCACAGTGGCTGTATATGTTGGGGAACAGTGGCTGCATATGATGGGGCACAGTGGCTGCATATGATGGGCACAAGTGGCAGCATATAATGGGGCACAGTGGCAGCATATGATGGGGCACAGTGGCTGCATATGATGGGACACAGTGGCTGCATATGATGGGGCACAGTGGCTGCATATGATGGGCACAAGTGACTGCATAGCCATTAAAGATAATGTTTAGGCTATACAGTCCCTTTTCAATGGTTTTTACTTTTGAAAAGAGATATTGCATATAAACATACCCGTATATACTCGAGTATAGGCCGACCCGAATATAAGCCGAGGCCCCCAATTTACCCCCAAAAAAACTGGCAAACTTATTGACTCGTGTATAAGCCGAGGGTGAGACATGCCTGTCCATCCCTGTGTGTGTGTCCGTCCATCCCTGTGTGTCCGTCCATCCCTGTGTGTCCGTCCATCCCTGTGTGTCCGTCCATCCATCCCTGTGTGTGTGTGTGTCCATCCATCCATCCATCCCTGTGTGTGTGTGTCTCCATCCATCCATCCATCCATCCCTGTGTGTGTGTGTCTCCATCCATCCATCCCTGTGTGTGTCTCCATCCATCCACCCATCCCTGTGTGTGTGTGTATCCATCCATCCCTGTGTGTGTGTGTGTGTGTGTGTGTGTGTGTGTGTGTGTGTGTGTGTGTGTGTGTGTGTGTGTGTCCAGCCTACCTGTGTCCCGAGCCTTTGTCCCGAGCCTCCGTCCCGTGCCTTGCCTCCTTGCCTCCGTCCCGTGCCGTGCCTTGCCGCCGTCCCGTGTCGTGCCTTGCCTTGCCTCCGTCCCGTCCCGTGCCGTGCCTTGCCTCCGTCCCGTGCCCTCTTCGTCGGCGCCTCGGCGGCCATTGTAAAATTCAAAAGCCGCACCTCCTCCTTCGCCTGTGATAGGCGGAACACTGAATTTCCCAGCAGCCTGTGTTCCGCCTATCACGGACATCGTATCATCCTCGTCCGTAGTACGAGGATGATACGATGTCCGTGATAGGCGGAACACAGGCTGCTGGGAAATTCAGTGTTCCGCCTATCACAGGCGAAGGCGGAGCCGGAGGCGCGGCTTTTGAATTATAGAATGGCCGCTGTCTGTCTGCTCGACACGCTGATCGAGCGGGCAGACAGCGATGACTCGAGTATAAGCCGAGGGGGGCACTTTCAGCCTCAAAAAAGAGGCTGAAAATCTCGGCTTATACTCGAGTATATACGGTAGTAGTCAGAAGAGATTTGGGATAAACACGTGGTATCACATTCAGGAGAAATATAAAACCTTATAAACCTTATTTTTCTAATATAACTCATTTTACATTTTTAAAGGTGCTAAATATAATAAAAGATAAGAATCTGTATTCATATTATGCTTATGCTTTATATTGTGCTTAGCTTGGCTATCTAAAATTTCAACTTGACCTCATATTAGAAGAAGTCCCTGGTGTGCTCTGGGAAGGGAACATAGTGATGTGCTTATTACAATGCATCACACTATTCAACTTTTTCTTTTTTTAATTTTGCAGCTTTTTGAAATGTCACAAACTGACATATTATTCCTGTTTATGCACTGCCGTACACAGTGTTGTAGTGCACCAAAAACAGTATAGTAATAAAGAACATCCTACTTGTTTTCACTTCAGTGGTGTGAACTGAACACACTGTATAAAGCAAAGCAAATTGTCCCGTCTATCCGCTACACATCACAGCTCAATGCAGGGTGGTGTGAATGGGCTTGGTTGGCACTACTGCATGCGTGGGTGCCTCTCTGCATGCTCTTGCGCATAGGACAGCCCATTCATTTTAATCCACACCCCTACATGTGAAAAACACGGAAAAGAAGTCCCCGACTCTTTTCTAAAAACATGCTGCATAGAACCGCATTCTGCTGCAGCATCATTCAGTTTAGGATGTGTGTTTGCAGAGGCATGGGGGGTTCCATTGACAATTAGTGGCGCCCCCACTCAAGTGCAGTGCATTTCCCTGTGTGTTGGGAAAGCATGCAATTTTGTGGGCTTTCCCAGCACACGTAGATGTCGATCTAGAATGGATGTTCTATTTAAATCAATAGGTTCCTGGGAATGTCCTGTGTTCTGTACAATCAGCAGCACCATAAAACCTGCCACTGTTATTGAACCATCACCTGTTCATATTCTCCTGACAGGGTATGAGTTTTAGTGTCACTGTTTCCAAACAATCCAGAATAGGCTGTCGGTAAAAAAGAGAGAAAAAAAAATCTTGTTTCCCCAAATTAAATAAAAAGTGGAATGCTTTTAGATTGTATTCTTCTGAGCAGGGCCCTCCTAATCCTCTTGTATGTTATTGTATTATAACTGTATTGTCTCCATTTTATTTTCTAAAGTGCTGCGTAAACTATTGGTGCTATATAAATTCAGAATAATAATAATAATAATAATAATAATAATAAATGTTCTAGTACAGGGGTAAGCAACGTTTTGAGCACAGGGGTAAGCAACGTTTTGCCAATTTTATAACCAAAAAATGTCAACTTCATATTCTCAATCACTAAAAGGATTTTTTAGAAAGTAAATGCTGTAAACTACTTTAGTAGTGAGAAATTAACACCCTGTACTCTCACTCCTCAGATCAGACCCAGTTCATGCATCTTCACACCTCAGATCACTGTCCCCCCATACATCTGCCCCACCACTGTAACCCCCGCTCATCTGTCCCACCACTGTAACCTCCTGCTCATCTGCCCCACCACTGTACCCCCCCCCCCCGCAACCTTCTGCTCATCTGCCCCACCACTGTACCCCCCTGCTCATCTTCCCCACCACTGTAACCTCCTGCTCATCTGCCCCACCACTGTACCCCCCCGCAACCTTCTGCTCATCTGCCCCACCACTGTACCCCCCTGCTCATCTTCCCCACCACTGTAACCCCCTGCTCATGTGTTCCACCAATGTACCTCCTTTCTCCTCCATCCCACCACTGTAACCCCTGCTTTTCTGTCCCACTGCTAAGACCACTTCTCATCCCTTCCACCACTGTACCTCCTGCACATCTGCCCCACCGCTGTACCCTCTTGCTCTTCTGTTCCACACTGTAACCCCCCCTGCTCATATGCCCCTCAATGTACCCCTTTTCTCATCTGCCCCACCACTTTACCTCCCTGCACACCTGCTCCACCGCCATATCCCCATGCTCTTCTGTCTCACTACTGAATGACCTTCTCATCTGTCTTAACACTGAACCCATCTGCCCCACCAATGTAACCCGCTTTCTCATCTGCCCCACCAATACACCTCCTTTCACAACTGCCCCACTGCTTTACACTCCCTGTTTCTCTTCCTCAACACTGTACCTCCTGCACATCTGTCTCACCTCTGTACCCCCCTGGTCTTCAGCCCCACCTCCATACCCCCCTAGTCTTCTACGCCACCTCTGTAAAGCATGCTGGGACTTGTAGCCCTATCACAGGCTGTAATGCTCCTGCACAGCATAGTGGGACATTTAGTTCTATCATAGGCTGCAATGAAAGTGCAGAGCATGCTGACACTTGTAGTTCTATCACGGGCTGCATGAGAGGTGCAGAGCATGCTGGGACTTGTGGTTCTGTCATAGGCTACAAGAGAGATGCAGAGCATGCTGGAACATGTAGTTCTATCATAGGCTGCAAGAGAGGTGCAGAGCATGCTGGGACTTGTAGTTCTATTACAGACTGCGAGAAGTGCAGAGCATGCTGGGACTTGTAGTTCTATCACTGGCTGCAAGGACAATGCAGTGCATGATGGGGCTTGTAGTTCTAGCTCAGCCACCCAGTAACCTATACTACAATGAAAGTGCAGAGCATTCATGCTGGGACCTGTAGTTCTATCACAGGTTGCAATAGAGGAGCAAGGCATGCTGGAGCTTCTAGTCCTATCACAGGCTGCAATGATCCTGCAGAGCATAGTGGGACTTTTAGTTCTATCACAGGCTGCAAGAGAGATGCACAGTATGCTGGGACTTGTAGTTCTAGCCCAGTCACACAGGAACCTAGGCTACAATGAAATGGCAGATCATTCATTCTGGAGCCTGTAGTCCTATTACAGGCTGTAATAGAGGAGCAAGGCATGCTGAAACTTCGAGTCCTATCACGTGTGTGAGACAGGCTGCAGGGACGGGAGACATGCATCTGAAGCGTATGAGGTGATGTGAAGGTGGGCTGTGTGTGAGAAAAAGTTAGAAGAGCAGTAGAACACTGCCAATATGCTAGGGTTGCCACCTTTTCTTCAAGCCAAACCCGAACATTTTAGTGGTGCACGGCACTACGCTTGCTTAACTTAACCTATACACCAGAATGGGGCTGCGCTACAACCGTGTGCAATGCACATGACTACAGCACAGTGTCATTGGTTTTTAGAGGTTAAAAACAGGAGGCAACATTCTTCTTCACCTCTTGTCAAATACCTTCAAAACATGATCCACTATGGATCACTCTTCAGCATGCTCTGCGACTCCGTTTACACTTGTGGTTGGGGGGGACAGTAAAAATTAGAGGTTGAGCTGTATTTTAACTGCTACCCAACCATTCCCCTTAAGCTAAAAAGGCAGCAGAGGGGGATGTATACCTGCCACTGCCAAAATGCTTTGCATCACAGTGCAACAAAACATGTCTGCATTGTTGGGTTCACTGAGCAGCATTGCCTGCCGAATGTGGCCCACTCAAGTGAATAGGGGATTCCTGCATCCATGTGCAATGCATTCAATTGCGGGGCGATGCTGTGGGGTCAGAGTGACCGGAAGAGCAGAGTGACAGGAGGGGGCAGTGGGATAGGAGGGGGCAGAGTGACAGGAGGGGGCAGAGTGACAGGAGGGGGCAGGGTGACAGGAGGGGGCAGAGTGACAGGAGGGGGCAGAGTGACAAGATGGGGCAGGGTGACAGGAGGGGGCAAGATGAGAGGAGGAGACAGTGTGACAGGAGGGGGCAGAGTGACAAGATGGGGCAGGGTGACAAGATGGGGCAGGGTGACAAGATGGGGCAGGGTGACAAGATGGGACAGGGTGACAGGAGGGGGCAGGGTGACAGGATGACAGGAGGAGACAGTGTGACAGGATGGGGCAGGGTGACAAGATGGGGCAGGGTGACAAGATGGGGCAGGGTGACAAGATGGGGCAGGGTGACAGGAGGGGGCAGGGTGACAGGAGGGGACAGGATGACAGGAGGAGACAGTGTGACAGGAGGGGGCAGAGTGACAGGAGGGGGCAGAGTGACAAGATGGGGCAGGGTGACAAGATGAGGCAGGGTGACAGGAGGAGACAGTGTGACAGGTGGGGGCAGAGTGACAGGTGGGGGCAGAGTGACAGGAGGGGGCAGAGTGACAGGAGGGGGCAGAGTGACAGGAGGGGGCAGGGTGACAAGATGGGGCAGGGTGACAGGAGGGGGCAGGGTGACAGGAGGGGGCAGGGTGACAGGAGGGGGCAGGATGACAGGAGGAGACAGTGTGACAGGAGGGGGCAGGGTGACAAGATGGGGCAGGGTGACAGGAGGGGACAGGATGACAGGAGGGGGCAGGGTGACAGGAGGGGGCAGAGTGACAGGAGGGGGCAGAGTGACAGGAGGGGGCAGAGTGACAGGAGGGGGCAGGGTGACAGGAGGGGGCAGGGTGACAGGAGGGGGCAGGGTGACAGGAGGAGGCAGTGTGACAGGAGGGGGCAGAGTGACAGGAGGGGGCAGGGTGACAGGAGGGGGCAGGGTGACAGGAGGGGGCAGGGTGACAGGAGGAGGCAGTGTGACAGGAGGGGGCAGAGTGACAGGAGGGGGCAGAGTGACAGGAGGGGGCAGAGTGAAAGGAGGGGGCAGGGTGACAGGAGGGGGCAGGGTGACAGGAGGGGGCAGGATGACAGGAGGAGACAGTGTGACAGGAGGGGGCAGAGTGACAAGAGGGGGCAGAGTGACAAGAGGGGGCAGAGTGACAAGATGGGGCAGGGTGACAAGATGGGGCAGGGTGACAGGAGGAGACAGTGTGACAGGAGGGGGCAGAGTGACAGGTGGGGGCAGGGTGACAGGAGGGGGCAGGGTGACAGGAGGGGGCAGGGTGACAGGAGGAGACAGGGTGACAGGAGGGGGCAGGGTGACAGGAGGGGGCAGGGTGACAGGAGGAGACAGTGTGACAGGAGGGGGCAGGGTGACAAGATGGGGCAGGGTGACAGGAGGGGACAGGATGACAGGAGGGGGCAGGGTGACAGGAGGGGGCAGAGTGACAGGAGGGGGCAGAGTGACAGGAGGGGGCAGGGTGACAGGAGGGGGCAGGGTGACAGGAGGGGGCAGAGTGACAGGAGGGGGCAGGATGACAGGAGGAGACAGTGTGACAGGAGGGGGCAGAGTGACAAGATGGGGCAGGGTGACAGGAGGGGGAAGGGTGACAGGAGGGGCAGGGTGACAAGATGGGGCAGGGTGACAGGAGGGGGAAGGGTGACAGGAGGGGGCAGGGTGACAGGAGGGGGCAGGGTGACAGGAGGGGGCAGGGTGACAGGAGGAGACAGTGTGACAGGAGGGGGAAGAGTGACAGGAGGGGGCAGGGTGAAAGGAGGGGGCAGGGTGACAGGAGGGGGCAGGGTGACAGGAGGGGGCAGGGTGACAGGAGGGGGCAGGGTGACAGGAGGAGACAGTGTGACAGGAGGGGGCAGAGTGACAAGATGGGGCAGGGTGACAGGAGGGGGAAGGGTGACAGGAGGGGGCAGGGTGACAAGATGGGGCAGGGTGACAGGAGGGGGCAGGGTGACAGGAGGGGGCAGGGTGACAGGAGGGGGCAGGGTGACAAGATGGGGCAGGGTGACAAGATGGGGCAGGGTGACAAGATGGGGCAGAGTGACAGGAGGGGGCAGGGTGACAGGAGGGGGCAGGGTGACAGGAGGGGGCAGGGTGACAGGAGGGGGCAGAGTGACAAGATGGGGCAGAGTGACAGGAGGGGGCAGGGTGACAGGAGGGGGAAGGGTGACAGGAGGGGGAAGGGTGACAGGAGGGGGCAGGGTGACAAGATGGGGCAGGGTGACAGGAGGGGGCAGGGTGACAGGAGGGGGCAGGGTGACAGGAGGGGGCAGGGTGACAAGATGGGGCAGGGTGACAAGATGGGGCAGGGTGACAAGATGGGGCAGAGTCACAGGAGGGGGCAGGGTGACAGGAGGGGGCAGAGTGACAAGATGGGGCAGAGTGACAGGAGGGGGCAGGGTGACAGGAGGGGGCAGGGTGACAGGAGGGGGAAGGGTGACAGGAGGGGGAAGGGTGACAGGAGGGGGAAGGGTGACAGGAGGGGGCAGAGTGACAGGAGGGGGCAGGGTGACAGGAGGGGGCAGGGTGACAGGAGGGGGCAGGGTGACAGGAGGGGGCAGGGTGACAGGAGGGGGCAGGGTGACAGGAGGGGGCAGGGTGACAGGAGGGGGAAAGGTGACAGGAGGGGGCAGAGTGACAAGATGGGGCAGGGTGACAGGAGGGGGCAGAGTGACAGGAGGGGGCAGGGTGACAGGAGGGGGCAGGGTGACAGGAGGGGGCAGGGTGACAGGAGGGGGAAGGGTGACAGGAGGGGGCAGGGTGACAGGAGGGGGCAGGGTGACAGGAGGGGGAAAGGTGACAGGAGGGGGCAGAGTGACAAGATGGGGCAGGGTGACAGGAGGGGGAAGGGTGACAGGAGGGGGCAGAGTGACAAGATGGGGCAGAGTGACAGGAGGGGGCAGAGTGACAGGAGGGGGCAGGGTGACAGGAGGGGGCAGGGTGACAGGAGGGGGAAAGGTGACAGGAGGGGGCAGGGTGACAGGAGGGGGCAGGGTGACAAGATGGGGCAGGGTGACAGGAGGGGGAAGGGTGACAGGAGGGGGCAGGGTGACAGGAGGGGGCAGGGTGACAGGAGGGGGCAGGGTGACAGGAGGGGGAAGGGTGACAGGAGGGGGAAGGGTGACAGGAAGGGGAAGGGTGACAGGAGGGGGCAAGGTGACAGGAGGGGGCAGGGTGACAGGAGGGAGCAGGGTGACAGGAGGGGGCAAGGTGACAGGAGGGGGCAGGGTGACAGGAGGGGGCAGGGTGACAGGAGGGGGCAGAGTGACAAGATGGGGCAGGGTGACAGGAGGGGGCAGGGTGACAGGAGGGGGCAGGGTGACAGGAGGGGGCAGGGTGACAGGAGGGGGCAGAGTGACAAGATGGGGCAGGGTGACAGGAGGGGGAAGGGTGACAGGAGGGGGCAGAGTGACAACATGGGGCAGAGTGACAGGAGGGGGCAGAGTGATAGGAGGGGACAGGGTGGCAGGAGGGGGCAGGGTGACAGGAGGGGGCAGGATGACGGGAGGACCTCTGGAGTAGACACACTATTCTATGCAGGACATTGTACATTGTATTATGCTGGCACTGGGTCTGACTCCCGATCATTACATACAACACAGAGGTGATAGCAAAGAATCCTAAAAATCCCCCTCTCCCCCTCCCTCCACAGATCTGTGTTTCTTACCCAGCCAAGTAGTGTGGATGGATCTGATTCTGCGGCTGGTCTCTTGCACGGTCTGTTTTCCGGTCAGCTCAGCTGTCTGTGTGATAAATGACCTGCTGATTGGCCGATCATGGAGCTCTTATCCCCGATCCAGCGCTCTCCTCCAATTCTACACGGACACCCGAACACTGACAGGGCATTGCTGGTCAGACTCATTCTCCTATAGAGTTTGAGTGCCCTCAGTGTGTGCTGGGAATCTCTTCTCCTCCTGTACGATCTGACCTGTGCATTGCCTGAGAAAAGTTATGCCAGAAAAAAGCCCTGGGAGCGCGGGACAAAATCTTTAAGCTGCAGTTTCCGGCCGCTACATTCCACCCGCGGATACTATAGAAACGGCATCAGAAGTGATTAGATTGTCCGAACTACTTTATTGGCTTAAGAATAGTAATGTTCCAGCTGAACAGTTAGAGCGCTGAGCCACAGTGCGGTAAGGATCATTTGTCCGGGATCCAGGAGGCAGGAGACCCGGACACGTGATTCAAAATTACTCTAAACCCGTACTGTCCGGGTGAATCCCGGACGGGTGGCAACCCTACAATATGCGCCCCCCCCCTCGGCCTGCACCCCTGGCGGGCACCAGTCTGGCCAACCTCTTGGTACGTCCCTGGGCACACGTGGCTGCATATGATGGGCACAGTAGATGCAATTGATGGGCACAATGGCTGCAATTGATGGGCACAGTGGCTGCATATGATGGGCGCAGTGGCTGCATTTGATGGGCACAGTGAGGTTGCAATTGATGGGGGGGGGTTGCGCCCCCGCAAAAATCTTGAGCACCAGCCGCCACTGCCGAAATCGCAAAAAGTAGTACAGAAACTACTTTTTGAAATCGGTGTGGCGTCGCACCAATTAGGGCGGTGCAATTGGTGCCAATTTGACACTTTTTTTTTCTCCAGTTACTTCCTGGTTTCCAAGCCTAGGTAAAGGATGTCATACATCCTATGAGTCTTCAGGAGGGGAGGATGGGGTTTTCTCAGCTAAGGGCAGATGGATTACAGGAAATAAATGCTACATGAACCATCTTCCCTTACTTAGAATGGCCAAGGCCAGAAATGCTAGGGGGTGTTTTTCAAAGTGATTTCTCAGCAAAATAAAACATGAAGACATGGATTAGTTTGCTTTGAAGATTAAAAAATAATTAAATAGAGTTGGTTTGTAGTGCTCAAATAGAGTGCTTTAGGGCAATGGCGAAGAGACACCTATATTCTGTTTAAATCCGAAGACCTTGATCGTATTCATGTCTGGTTTGAGCAGAGTCTGTTTCCAATCTGTACAGGAGTATCAGCAGGCTCAGTGTTAGGAAGAGGCAAATATTTGTCTTAATGTAAATGTTAAGCCTCGTACACACAATCAGATGTTCAGATGACTGTTCGTCCGTTTTATTGTTGCATGCTAGTCTCATGTCGAAAGTAAAGAGGTTACTTACCCTACGAAAATTCTCATACGACAGAATTCAACTTCAGAAATAATGTAATGTGTTGAATATTTTTGTATGTATTACTTCGTTTCTCAGCATGCATAGCCTTGCTCTTGCGTAATTATTTTGTACAATTAAATTGTACTAATTATACAAAAATCAGATGCAGCGTTCACATACGACAAAAATGTTATAGTCTGCACATCCAGCTTTTGCCAGATGAAAAAAAATGGAATCAGCTGTTGAAAGCACCGTACTAACGATCCTAAAATCAGCAGATCATTAGTCGGATGAAATTTTACTTCCGATTTTCGTATCGCGTGTACGGGCCTTAAGTCTTCTTCCAGAGACACCCTTTGAATGACTCGCTACTGTTGCCTACATAGTTATTAAAGCGGATTACCGGCCAAAAAAAAATGAAGTCAGCAGCTACAAATAGTGTAGCTGCTGACTTTTAATTATCGGACACTCACCTGTCCCACAGTCCAGTGATGCGGGTGTTAGAAGCATTCTTACAGTGGGCACGCATTGCACATGCCGCGATGTGTGCTGTGAATAGCCGGGCAATCTTCTGGGACTTGTGTCAAAGATTGCAGGGAGGGAGGGGGGAGAGGTGAACGTCCTTCCCGAGCCCCAGAGCCCCGGGAGAAAGTGGGAGCTGGATGCCTCTAAAAAGAGGGTATCCACTCCCCCCCCCCACCCAAAAAAATGACATGCCAAATGTGGCATGTCAGGGAGTCACATCACTTAAAGGGGAAGTTCCATTTTTGGGCGGAACTCCGCTTTAAGGATGAAAAAAAGACAAAAGTCCATCTGGTTGAACAAATAAAAAAACAAACAAAAAAACCTGTCTTGTTCTGGACTTTGGTGTCCACCTTCTTTTCCTACACCAACAATCCCAGGTGTTTGAATTCTTGGACTGGCTTAATTTGGATTCCATCTAAATTGGCAAACATTGGCCTGTGATCCATCACGATACCACAGTGGAATAGTGTGAATAAGCCTAAAACATTCTGAATGCCTGAATATGTGAAAGTGGTAGATTTATTGTAAGAAGTAGAGTAATGGGTTTCACAGGAATTAGTACCAGCTTCATCAGGAGGATACATGGTAGAAGGCTCAGTTGCTAAACAGTCTAACCTAGTTTTATAGAGAACAAAAAATAAATAAAAAATATTTGAAAAGACATGCATGTCAAATGGTATACTGCAAAAATATGAGTATAGTACACTAAATACATACAATAAAATTAGTTTTCACTGGAAATGACCCCATAGGGCAACATCCAGCCCCACCAGGCAGGCATCTTGGACATCAGGATGACCAGATGGCAGGTATCCCCCATGTGCAGATGCAGGTATACAAGAGCCTTGAGACAGACAAGAAAAAAATCAATATTGATCAGTTGTCAATAGTTGAATAAATTAACATTAAATGAGTGAACCTCCCAACAGGGCAAGGGTTTATATATATATATATATATATATATATATATATATATATATATATATATATATATATATATATATATATATATAAAACCCTTGCCCTGTTGGGAGGATCACTCATTTAACTCATATTTGTCACACTTAAATGACTCAGATTATTTATTACACAAAGATAACCCAAGTAAATACAAAATGCAGTTTTTAAATGATGGTTTCATTTATTAAGGCAAACATACTGTCCAAACCTGCCTGGCTTTATGTGAAAAAGTAATTGCCCCCTAAACCTAAATACTAGTTGTGCCACCCTTGGCGGCAACAACTACAATCAAGCGTTTGCGATAATTGCCAATGAGTCTTTCACATTGCTGTGGAGCAATTTTGGCCCACTCTTCTTTTCAGAATTCTTTTAATTCAGCCACATTGGAGGGTTTTCCAGCATGAACTGCCTGTGTAAGGTCATGATACAGCATCTCAATAGAATTTAAGTCCGGGCTTTGACTAGGCCACTCCAAAAACCAAAATTTTGCTTTCTTTGAACCATTTGGAGGTGGACTTGCTGTCGTGTTTCGGATGATTGTCCTGCTGCATAAACCAAGTGCACTTGAGATTGAGATCACGAACTGATGGCTGGACATTCTTCTTTCTGGTAGAGCCCAGAATTCATGATTCCATCAATAATAGTAAGTGGTCCAGGTCCTAAAACTGCAAAACAGCCCCAGACCATCACGCTATCACCGCCATATCTGACTGTTGGTATGATGTTCTCATTATGAAATACTATATTAGTTTTTATGCCAGATGTAACAGGACGCACACCTTCCAAAAAGTTACAATTTTGTCTCATCAGTCCACAGAATATTTGCCTAAAAGTCTTGGTAATAATCAAGATGTTTTTTGGTAAATGTGAGATAAGCCTCTGTGTTCTATTTGGTCAGCAGTGGCTTTGGCGCCTTGGAACTCTCCCATGGATACCATTTTTGCCCAGTCTCTTTCTTATTGTTAAATCATGAACACTAATCTTACCTGAGGCAAGTGATTCCTGCAGTTCTTTAGATGTTGTTCTGGGTTCTTTTATGACCTCCTGGATGAGTCGTCGTCATGCTCTTGGAGTCATTTTTGTAGGCCGACCACTCCTGGGAAGGTTCACCACTGTTCCAAGTTATCTCCATTTGTGGATAATGGCTCTCCCCGTGGTTTACCGGAGTTCCAAACCCTTACTAGTCTGATACATGTACATTACTTTGTTTCTAATCTGTTCTTGAATTTTTTTAGATTGTTCACATTGTTAGACAGCTTCTATTTATGTGATGTGATTTCTTGATTCAACAGGTCTGGCAGTATTCAGGCCTAGGTGTGGCAAGTGAAATTTAACTCAGCTTTCCAAAAAGTTGTGGTTAATCACAGTTTTTTTTTTCATGATTCAGCATGGGGGGGTGCAATTACTTTTTCACATGGGGACAGGCAGGTTTGAACAGCTTTTTGCCCTTAATAAATTAAATAATAATTTAACCACTTCAATACAGGGCACTTATACACCTTCCTACCCAGGACAATAATAACATTATAATTTTGTTCCCACAAATAGAGCTTTCTTTTGGTGGTATTTGATGACCTCTGGGATTTTTAGTTTTTGCTAAAAAAATAAAAAAAAGACCAAAAATTATGAAAAAATAAAAGTTTTGGTATTATTTCTGTTATAAAATTTTGTAAATAAGTAAGTTTTCTCTTTCACTGATGCCCACTGATAAGGTGGCACCAATGAGCGGGCACCGACAATGGGAACTGATATGCGCCATTGATAGGTGGCACTGGTGGGCACTCATGGGCACTGAAAGGATGAAAACATGGGTACTTATGGGTGGCACTGATAGGCGGCACTGCTGGGCACTGATAGGCAGCACTGCTGGGCTCTGATGGGCATTGATGTGTGGCACTGATGGGCAGTGATACACGGCACTGATATGAGGCACTGATGGGCATCCCTGGTGGCACTGGCAGTGGTAGGCATTGTCAGTGGGCACTGATTGGCAGCTGCCAGGGCACAGATGTGTATTTCCCTGGGGATCTAGGGATGCATCCCTGGTGGTCCAGTGTGGTTGCATTCCTGGTGGTCCTGGGCGGGATCCGAAGGGGGGGGGGGCTGCACTAATAAAAAATCAACGCAGAACCTCCCTGTCAGGGGAGCCGCCGATCGGCTCTCCTCTACTCGCGTCTGTCAGACGTGAGTGAGGAAAAGCTGATCACTGGCTCTTCCTATTTACATCGTGATCAGCTCTGTCAGAGACACTTTACCTAGATCGGTGTTGCGGGTGTCAGACTGACACACCGCAACAACGATCGTCTCGATTCGTGCCCCATGGTGCACGCATCGGCTTAATATCCTGAGGACGTCATATGATGCCCAGTCAGGATATTGAAACCACTTTGTCGCCGTCATTCTGCTATATGGCATTCGGCAAGTGGTTAAAAACGGAATATTGAATTTACGCAGGTTATCTTTGTGTAATACTAAAACTTGTTTGATCTGAATCACTTAAGTGTGAAGAATATGCAAAAAAAATTAAAAATTAAAAATCAGGAAGGGGGAAAATACTTTTTCATACAACCGTATAGGTGTGTATATGTATGTATGTATGTGTGTATATATAATATCATGTCATACCAACTACTAGTGGTCCAAAGAAGTTAAGCCATCCAATGGTGTCCATATCCTTCAGAGGACTATACAAGGGGTGCAGCGAGTAAATACCAAAGCTTCATCCAGCATACCTAAACTCAAGGGGGAGGCGAGTACGTTTTAAAATATTGTCCAATATTAACCAAAGGTAATGATGGTTACTATTTATCCTTCTTTGGTTAATATTGGTTTGATATTTCTGTATTAACAATAGAAATGGAGAGCATTTCAATATTGAAAGAAAGTTAGTAGTGCAATTTCTTTTATATGTGCACAGCTTTTTTTGTATGATATGTGCACAGACCTTTTATATATTTGATTTTAGCTTTTGTATTTTATAAAAATTACAAAGGGGTGTGTATCCCCCACTCATTTTATACTTAGTATTGTGGTTTTCCCTGGGGCACCTTAAAAGTCCACTTATGGTGAGGATACAAGGTTTTGATATTGATAATAGGATGTGGTGCCCTTGTCATCTCATACATATCAAATATGCTTATTATAAGAAGCCCTTACAGTGTTTTGAAGATATTTTAGTAAAATGATGGTGATCGACCATGTCAATAAATGCGCTCACAGTTTGCAAAATTACTACAAAGTTGGATCTTCTGTTATGTTCATGTTATGTTCATGTTATGAATCACATATCAGTTCAAGAGTTGAGAAAGACTGCATCGGGAAAAAAAATACTTTGCAGTTTTCTGATGTAAATACACACATATCTTGAAGGTGATAAATGAAGAAGTGAATGCAAAACTAACTGACACCATATCCTCATTTTTGAAAATATGGGATCCTTGAGTCAATTATTAATTATGTCCTAATTATGTTGCATGATGCTCGCCTACTATAATAGCACTAATTAAGTTGATGGCTTCTTGAGAACAGTAAATCCCCAGTCGGAGATATAACCATATTCCTTAACCCAACTACCTTCCTCTCTTATTATGGTATTTTTTCTATTTTTTCAGGACTTTATTATATATGAGAAATCCACACATGAAAGACATACATGACAGAATTTAATAATCATGATAATCATGGAAAATTGGTTGGTAGCGCCCATATAAGCAACTTAATTTATTCTTCCAGCCAGTACCCACAAGGTATGAATAACAGATAATACTAGAGATAAATATATCATAATGCCATGTCTTGTTTATTGACTGTAACATGCAGATATTACTTGCATACAGCTGTACATGTCAGAACAGAAATATACCATGATTGTAATACTGTTTGTCAAATAAAAAATTTCTATAGAAATTATTCAACAGAAATAATGCATTCTGGGCTTCTTTACAGATATACATCTTCCTAGTCATAGATGAAGCTTCCAGTGTGGTAATCTAGGGACACTTCTGGTAATGACATATTCTAATCAATAAACTATATGTAAAATATAACCTCAAAATCTGTGAATATTTCATAAGCAAGTGCAGCTATAACTCCTGGAAGGGCTGCAGGGAATAAACCAGGTCTCCATTACCTGTTCAGTGGCTGCCAGGCATGGTACCATATCCAGAAGCACACCAACATAATTCAGTCTCAGTCTAGGGGTGTTTTTTGAAGTTTTATTGCAGATCTTGAACACCGGCAGGAAGGAGGGATGAGGATGCAGGATATTCAAACACACACACAGGTCTTATGCCACGTACACACGGTCGGAGAATCCGTCGGAATGCGTCTTATCAGACCGTGTCGTCAGATAATCCGACTGTGTGTGGTATGCATCGGACTGATTCCATACGAATCTCCGTCGGACCCAATTTTCCAACATGTTGGAAATATTTCCCGACCAACTGGGCCGGTCGGACGTAATCCGATCATGTGTAGAGGATTTTGATCGGACCAAGTGCCACGCATGCTCAGATCAAATTCCTACATCAAAGCTATTGGCTACTAGCCTGAATCTAGTCCCATCGTAACGAAATTACGTCATCACGTTCTGAAAGATCGGATTTTTCGACAACTTAGTCCGAACCGTGTGTATGCAACAGTTTCGGACACAATCCGTCAGACTAAATCTGACGGACAAAATCCGACGGATTTGGTTGGCAGAATCTCCGACCGTGTGTACGTGGGCTTAGAAGCCAGATATCTAAGCAGAGTGCTGTTTCAGGAGTATTGGGTCCTTCAGTAACAGCCTCAAAGTAATGCTGGAAGTAGAGGGGACAGCCAGTTAATCTAAAACTACACAAGCAGTTACAGTCCTTACAGCAACCTCAGGTGTCTAACCCTCGTAACTAGGGATGAGCTTGGTGTTTGAGTCAAACGTATGTTCGACTTGAACATCGGCTGTTCGCACGCTCGGCGAATACCGAAAGTTATGGGCCGTTCGTGCCAAATTCATGTGGCGCTCATGGCCCACAATGCACTGCGCCATCGCAGTGCATTGCTGGCTCATGATTGCCCAAGCATGACTGTGACCCTGCATGCTTGGCCAATCACAGCACCTGCAGCGAGGAGAGCCATAATTGGCCACAGGCAAGATGCCTGTGGCCAATTATAGCTCAGGGGGTTTAGTACACACCCCACACTATATATGGCTGCCAGCGCAGGGGCCTTGTGTAGTGTGTTCTGGCGTGCAGGGAAAGAGCTAGATAGGCAGGGACAGTGTGCTCTTTTCTCATGCATCTGCAGGAGTTAAAGTGGTATGCCTCCAGCACAGTATACACCTGTATCTACCCTTTTTTGTTGGTGTTCTCTAATACAGGCATCTGCAGGAGTTAGTGGGTGTTGTGTGCCTCCAGCACAGTATACACCTATATCTACCCTTTATTGCTGGTGTTTTCTAATACCGGCATCTGCAGGAGTCAGTGGGTGTTGTGTGCCTGCAGCACAGTATACACCTGTATCTACCCTTTATTGCTGGTGTTCTTTAATACAGGCATCTGCAGGAGCTAGTGGGTGTTGTGTGCCTCCAGCACAGCACAGCATACACCTGTATCTACCCTTTATTGCTGGTGTTCTGTAATACAGGCATCTGCAGGAGTTAGTGGGTGTTGTGTGCCTCCAGTACAGCACAGTATACACCTGTATCTACCATTTATTGCTGGTGTTCTCTAATACAGGCATCTGCAGGAGTTAGTTGGTGTTGTGTGCCTCCAGTACAGCACAGTATACACCTGTATCTACCATTTATTGTTGGTGTTCTCTAATACAGGCATCTGCAGGAGTCAGTGGGTGTTGTGTGCCCACAGTATAGTATATACCTGTATATACCCTTTATTGCTGGTGTTCTCTAATATAGGTGTAGCAGGGATATAATTGTGTATTAATGCAATTAATGTGAAATACATTGTAAATTTATGGACAATGTTATTCACTAGTATTGGATACCATCTAGTGACCAAAACTTGCAATGGACTTTAGCTATTTTCCTTTTCTATGGTGTGGAAAGATAACAGGAAGTGACTGTGTTTACTTTGGTCATCTGACCTCATTTACCCAGGATGCATGCTGGGTAGACTATAAAAGAGACTGCAGCGGCCATTTTAGGTCTCTTGGATCCACTTTGCCTGCCTGTGCGGAACTGTGTGTAAGGTTTTCGGATGCATCGGTAGATTGTCACCACGGAGTGCAAACCGGATTGTTTGCTGGGTGACTGGACGGAGCCAAGAGCTGGTGATCAGACCGAGGGGGATTAGAGACGCTTGTTGGAGCAGGGGAGAGCCGAATCCAGTCAGTGGAGTGAAACGGAGCATCCGGCCTAGTCAGCGAAAGCAAGCTGCAGCTGTAGGACTCAAGCCATCACTCAGAACTCTAATCCGATTGGTGAGTGGGTAGCGGCCCGCCGTTTAATCTATTACACGTACTTAGACTTATGCCGCGTACACACGTATCAGACTATCTGGCGGACTTAGTCTGCCGGACTGCCTGCCGGACTGTCCGCTGGACTTTCCGAACGAGCTACCTGCCCACACACGGTACTTTTGCGGCGGACTAGGTCCGGTGGACTAAGTCCGCCGGACTATCCGCAATACTTTTGAAATGAACGGACTCCCCCACACACACGGAGGAAAGTCCGCTCATTTTGAGCACAGCTCCAGGTAGCCCAGACCAGCGAAGGAAGCGTCGCTGGCCCCGTCACCTGGTATGGACTTAAAGGGGAATCCCTACGCCGAAAAAACGGTGTGGGGGTCCCCCCCTAAGTCCATATCAGACCCTTATCCGAGCACGCTACCCGGCCGGCCAGGAAAGGGGGTGGGGACGAGCGAACACTCCCCCTGAGCCGTACCAGGCTGCGTGCCCTCAACATGGGGGTGCCTTGGCGAAGGGGGGGCCACGCGCCCCCCCCCCACCCCAAAGCACCTTGTCCCCATGTTGATGAGGACAAGGGCCTCTTCCCGACAACCCTGGCTTTGGTTGTCGGGGTCTGCAGGTGGGGGGCTTATCGGAATCCCGGCCCTCCACCCTATGTGAATGAGTATGGGGTACAATGTACCTCTACCCATTCACCTGTGAAAAAAAATGTAAAAAAAAAAAAAACACAACACACAAGGGTTAAAATAGTTTATTGCACAGCTCCGCCCTCTTCTTCCGACTTCGGGGGTATTGTCCCCCTCTTCGGTTCTTCTTGTCGGGCCACCGCGCCTTCTTCTAGCTCTTTTACAAGCGGTGGCCTGGTCTTCTGTCATCGTCTTCTGTTCTTCTCTTCTGGAGATGTTGCCTCGTCGCTGTCTCCAGTCACTATGACAGGACATGCGGCGTGCGGCGACTTATATAGGGACATCACCGGATGATGTCCCTGCCCATTATGATGTCACAGTCCCAGAGGATGCTGGGCCTGTGACATCATAATGGGCGGGAACATAATCCGGTGATGTCTCTATATAAGTCACTGCACGCCGTGTGTCCTGTCATAGTGACCGGAGACAGCAACAAGGCAACATCTCCAGAAGAGAAGAACTGGGCGCCCGACCACTGTTGTTAACTCCAACTCAACTCATACGCCCCAGACTCCTGGGGCAATGAAAATGTCAAGACGGAAGAGGGAGAGGCCCCCAAGGCCCGGAGGCAAGGGTCCAAACCACGAAGAGGACCAAAAGACCCAAGGTCAGTGGGTTCCCATCCAAGTTAGTGGGACCTTCCCCAATTGTCCCCATCCAAATTGAGGGGATTTATACAAAAGCCTTGCTGGACACTGGAGCCCAAGTGTCCAGGGACTTCTACGAACCGACATCTCAGGCACCTGCCGCTACAGAAAATGGAGGTACTGGAGATATGGGGGTTAGGGACTCAGAACTTCCCATATGATGGTTACCTGTCAGTCAGACTCATGTTTGACCCAAGTACACCTTCTTGACAAGCTGACGTTCGACAGCTTGGTTGTGGTGTGCCCTCGCCCCCCAGGGGCCAACAAAAGTTCCCTTATTATTGGGACGAACACTGACTTGGTGAGAAGGCTTCTTACACCGCTTGTGCTCCAGAAGGGACCCCCCCCCCTGCTAAAATGCATCCAACGTTGGCTCAGACATACCAAGATTTTAAGCAGGAAGAAGAGGCTCCTGAAGGAGTGGGAAAAATCTGTCTCTTGGATAGGGGAAAATGGATGAAGAATATATATGAAGAAATGGGTCCAGCCCGGTGAAGAAGTTTGCCTGAGGGCCTTCGTCAAGTTAAGCTGGAAGAACCCTGGTCCCTTTGTTGTCTTGGAAGATACAAGCCAGGAAGAAAGAAAGGGGTTAGAACTTATCCCAGAAGTGTTGCCCACCAGGACACTGAAGAGGACTCACAGCAAAGTTCCAGTCAGTGTCCGTAACGTGGCAGCGGTGCCAGTGAGGGTGCCATCCAGACTACTGTTAGGACAGGTTAGTCCAGCAACCCCAGTCTCGGTATGTGGCTTAAAGGAAGGGTCAGCAACAGAGATCCCTCAAGAAGAGTTATACCCTAAGAACACGCCACTTACCCCTGCTTACCCCCATGGAGGGAAAGAGCTAAGGCCCAACTTCTAAAATAGAGGGACGCTTTCTTAAAAAGCGAGTTTGATGTGGGATTAGCCAAAAGTACCACCCATCGGAATTTGACTGGAAGAGCAAGGTGATTCCGGCCCTCTACCGGCATGTGGAAGGCAATGTCCTTGCCTCGCTGGACAGGGCTGTCAGCGGTAAGGTGCATATTACCGCTGACTCATGGACCAGCAGGCATGGACAGGGACATTACCTATCTTTCACGGCCCATTGGGTCACTCTTCTGGCAACTGGGAATGATGCAGAACAAGGTGCAGTAGTGTTGGAGGTTGTTCCGCCACCACGCCTCCAAAATGCTACTACTGGTTGTGACACACCTCTCTCCTCCACCCCCTCCTCTTCTTCTTCCTCCATGGCCTCTTCCAGTGCTCTGACCGCGGAACCAGCGGTGCTCCGTAGGCATTCAAGGGGCTACGCAAGTACGCAGGCAAAAAGATGCTATGCCGTGCTTGCGCTAGTTTGGGGAACAGGAGCCACACTGCGGCAGATATTTTGTCAGCTCTGCAGGGGCAGGCCGAGAGGTGGTTGATGCCATGCCAGCTTAAGCCAGGAATGGTGGTTTGCGACAATGGCACCAACCTCCTCTCCGCCCTCCGACAGGGACAAATGACCCATGTGCCCTGTGTGGCTCGCGCCCTTAACCTGGTGGTGCAGCGGTTCTTGGGCAGGTACCCTTACAGGATGTCCTGAGGCAGGCATGTGTGCATTTCCGCCGATCATTTAATGCCAGTGCTCGGCTGGCTGAGCTCCAAAAGGAGTTGAACCTGCCCAAGAACCGCCTTATATGTGACATGCCCACCAGGTGGAACTCAACGTTAGCCATGCTGCAGCAGCTGCACATGCAGCAGAGGGCCATCAATGAGTACCTGTGCGACTACGGCACCAGGACAAGGTCAGGGGAGCTCGATTTTTTTTTACCCACGCCAGTGGGGCATGATCAGGGATGCATGCACTGTCCTGTCACCATTTGAGGAGGCCACGAGGATGGTGAGCAGTGACAGTGCATGCATCAGTGACACTGTACCTCTTGTCCACCTGTTGGAGCATACGCTGCATGGAATAATGGACAGGGCGCTTGAGGCAGAATAGAGGCAGGAAGATGAGGACTTCCTTGCCTCTCAAGGCCCCCTTTATCCAGACAGTGTTCCTGCTGTCCCACCCATCACACAGGAAGAGGACGAGGAGGAGGAGGAGGAGGAGGAGGAGGAGGCTTGTGTCAGCATGCAGGTGGAGGCTGGCACTCAGCATCAGCGGCAGAGCAGTTTTTTAGGGATGATTTACAGTCCCAAGAAACACGTAGACTTGTAGTGGCTGCGAGGAGGTGGCTGCGGATCATGTTGTCCTTAGTGACCCAGAGGACTCCGGACCAAATGCCTCAGCTAATCTAAGCTGCATGGCCTCCCTGATCCTGCAAAGCCTGCAGAAGGATCCTCATATTCTTCGGATCAAGGAGAGGGACCATTACTGGCTGGCTACTCTCCTTGATCCACGTTACAAGGGTAAGGTTGCGGACCTTATCTTGTAGTCGCAGAGGATGAGACATCTCCGGGAGGCCTTTCAAAAAGGTCTGTGCAACACGCTCCCAGAGACTGGGATGATACAAACTCCTGCTCCTGGACAACGTTTTGCTGAGGCTTTGGTCAGTCACAGAAGGAGCGGTGGGGAAGGTGGGCGTCTGACCGATGCATTCAGACAATTTTTTAGCCCGCAGCCCCAAGGTATGATCGGTTCCAGCAACCATCGCCAGCGTCTGATTTACATGGTGCAGGAATACGTAGGAGCAGGTCAGACTTGGACACCTTTCCCACTGAAAATCCTCTGGCTTACTGGGTCTTGAGGATGGATCACTGGCCAGAGTTTGCACAGTATGCAATTGAGCTACTGGCCTGTCCTGTATCCAGCGTTCTTTTGGAACGCACCTTCAGTGCTGCTGGTGGCTTTGTAACCGTTCACAGGGTGCGCCTGTCCACCGACTCGGTTGATCGACTGACCTTCATAAAGATGAATCAGTCTTGGATCACCACCATCTACCAAGCACCTGAAGCTGATGTAACCGAATAATTTTTTTTTTAAATGTCACATCCCTTCAAGACTGCCTATGCTGATGCTGAGTGACTGTCCTGTTATGTTGACTGACTATCCTCTTCCTCCTCAATGATCCTGCTGATATCTTGGAAGAACATTTTTGGTTCTGGGTGATGCCACCAGCCCAATTTTTCAGCCCCGTTTTAACAGGGGCGTGTAATTACCATTTTTGATGCAATGCTTTGCAGCAGGGCTGCACTCCAAGTAGAATATATGGGAGAGGTTGCAGTGTCGTGGCACCAGCACCAGTGCCTAAGGCCCAATATTCAGCCCCTGTTTAACAGGGGCATGTAATACAATTGTTGATGCAATGCGTTGCAGCAGGGCTCATTCCTGCACTCCAACTAGAGTATATGGGAGAGGTTGCAGTGTCGTGGCAGCAGCATCAGTGCCTAAGGCCCAATTTTTCAGCCCCTGTTTAACAGGGGCATGTAATAAAATTTTTGATGCAATGCTTTGCAGCAGGGCTGCACTCCAAATAGAGTATATGGGTGTGGTTGCAGTGTCGTGGCACCAGTGCCTATGGCCCAATTTTCAGCCCCTGTTTGACAGGGGCATGTAATAAAATTTTTGATGCAATGTTTTGCAGCAGGGCTCATTCCTGTACTCCAGCAGGAAGTAAGATGAAAAAAGACGGACGGCCAAAAAAATTATACAGGGGTTATGACCCTTCCCTATGTTTTCCAAAAAGCTTAAAAATAGATTTTTTGACTGGAGATACACTTTAAAAATGTACCAGTTCAAAATTACAAACATATTCTACTTAACAACAAACCTACACAGTCCCTTTCTTGTTTGCATGCCTGTATACTGCTGTTCTGAGTATATAGGGCCTGGGGGCCCCACACCTTTCCTTTTTTTTTTTTTTTGCTGGATTGGCTGAAAGAAATTGGTACTGTGTGACAGTTTTTTCATTTTACAACAAATTGCTAGTTGTGTATTCCAAATAGATCTTCAGAGAAAGGACTAAGTGTCAAAGCAATATTCTTTGACCAACCCCTTTAACAGGACCCCTAGGACAGACACAGTGGACAGGTGAGGTAACGGTAAGCCCAAAAAAAACCAGCAGCTCCTTCGGAAGTCAGTGCTATACGTTTATTGCCATTGACCCATGTCCCCTGGGGCAGGAGCCAGGTCCCCAAACCCTTTTTAAGACAATATATTGCATATTAGCCATTGAAATTAGCACTTTTTATTTCGAACGTTTGCGTCCCATAGACTTCAATGGGGTTCTAAAGTTCGCACAAATTTTTGGTCCGTTCGAAAGTTCTGGTGCGAACCGCACCGGGGGTGTTCGGCTCATCCCTACTCGTAACGCCTGCATACCTAGAGCTATAGGCAACGGGTCCTATTCACAATGTCCAGAGACAGCTCCAAACCAGTTCCCCTGTCAGTGAAAGGTTTCCCACTGCAGCCCAGCTTCAACAGGTAGTGTCCTCCAGCAAGAAAGCCTGGGAACCATGGAGTTGGGGGTGCCACACCACCCGCACTATAATCACTGATCATTTTTACATGACAGAATGCAGAAAAAAAGGGTAACAGGCTTGTGGCTGCTTCTACCATGAACTTGTTTTAAATGCTCCACTCTCTGGAAGTACAGTATCTCACAAAAGTGAGTACACCCCTCAAGTTTTTGTAAATACTTTATTATATCTTTTCATGTAACAACACTGAAGTAATGACACTTTGCTACAATGTAAAGTAGTGAGTGTACAGCTTGTGTATATATATATAGTGTAAATTTGCTGTCCCCTAAAAATAACTCAACACACAGCCATTAATGTCTAAACTGCTGAGAACAAAAGTGAGTACACCCCTAAATGAAAATGTCCAAATTGAGCCCAAAGTGTCAATATTTTGTGTAGCCACCATTATTTTCCAGCACTGCCTTAACCCTCTTGGGCATGGAGTTCTCCAGAGATTCACATGTTGCCACTGGAGTTCTCTTCCACTCCTCCATGATGACATCACAGAGCTGGTGGATGTTAGAGACCTTGCACTCCTCCACCTTCCGTTTGAGGATGCCCCACAGATGCTCAATAGACTTTAGGTCTGGGGACATGCTTGGCCAGTCCATCTCCTTTACCCTCAGCTTCTTTAGCAAGGCAGTAGTCGTCTTGGAGGTGTGTTTGGGGTGGTTATCATGTTGGAATACTGCCCTGCGGCCCAGTCTCCAAAGGGAGGGGATCATGCTCTGCTTCAGTTTGTCACAGTACTTGTTGGCAGTCATGGTTCCCTCAATGAACTGTAGCTCCCCAGTGCCAGCAGCACTTATGCAGCCCTAGACCATGACACTCCCACCACCATGCTTGACTGTAGGCAAGGCACACTTGTCTTTGTTCTCCTTACCTGGTTGCCACCACACATGCTAGACATCTGAACCAAATAAGTTTATCTTGGTCTCATCAGACCACAGGACATGGTTCCAGTAATCCATGTGCTTAGTCTGCTTGTCTTCAGTAAACTGTTTGTGGGCTTTCTTGTGCATCATCTTTATAAGAGGCTTCCTTCTGGGATGACAGCCATGCAAACCAATTTGATGCAGTGTGCGGCGTATGTTCTGAGCACTGACAGGCTGACCCCACACCCCTTTAACCTCTGCAGCAATGCTGGCAGAACTCATACGTTTGTAGCGCTGGTATTTTCAATATCGATGCTAGTATTTTTGTAAATTTACGTTTGTCTGAAGCTGCAGTTTGGCTCAGACTAATTATGCTAAAGTTCTGGTTTCTGTACCAGTTTAGCTGGGTTGTGCTAGTTTCCACTTGGCCGTGAGTGTCGCTTTCACCAACGGTAAGTGTTGGAAATGCAACAGGCTAAATGCATCGAGTACCCCTTTTACTCGGAAACAGCCCGGTGGGAGTGGTCTACCCACTGTGCATTCTGGGTAAGGGTATTTAAGGTACAGACGCCATTTTTTTGGGGTTAATTTTCCCGACCTCGTGGCCCTCCTGGCCTGAGGTGTGTGCTGCTTTGTTCTATGTCTTGGGGCCGGCTGGCTGGAGGCTTCCCAACTGAAGGGTAGGCCCAGAAGTCCTGGGGCCTACTGATCCAGGGATGGTCCTGTGCTGTCTTGAGTGCAGGGAGAAGCTACGCAACTGGAGGATCCAGGGGAGGACTTTTTCAGGAGAGGACCGAGCAACAAGGCTGGTATCTCTGGAAGAGCCTGGAGACTTAGTTAGAGGACACATCCCAGATCATCTACCACACAGTATTGCCGGATTGGCTGAAAGAAATTGGTACTGTGTGACAGTTCTTTCATTTTACAACAAATTGCTAGTTGTGTATTCCAAATAGATCTTCAGAGAAAGGACTAAGTGTCAAAGCAATATTCTTTGACCAACCCCTTTAACAGGACCCCTAGGACGGACACAGTGGACAGGTGAGGTAACGGTAAGCCCAAAAAAAACCAGCAGCTCCTTCGGAGGTCAGTGCTACACGTTTATTTCCCAAACACAACCTCTGGATATGACGCTGTGCTAAACTTCTTTGGTCGACCATGGCGAGGTCTGTTCTGAGTGGAACATGTCCTGTTAAACTGCTGTATGGTCTTGGCCACCATGCTGCAGTTCAGTTTCAGGGTCTTGGCAATCTTCTTATAGCCTAGGCCATCTTTATGTAGAGCAACAATTCTTTTTTTCAGATTCTCAGAGAGTTCTTTGCTATGAGGTGCCATATTGAGCTTCCAGTGACCAGTATGAGAGAGTGAGAGCGATAATACCAAATTTAACACACCTGCTCCCCTCACACCTGAGACCTTGTAACACTAATGAGTCACATGACACCGGGGAGGAAAAATGGCAAGTGGGGCCCAATTTGGACATTTTCACTTAGGGGTGTACTCACTTTTGTTGCCAGCGGTTTAGACGTTAATGACTGTGTGTTGAGTTATTGTGAGGGGACAGCAAATTTACACTGTTATACAAGCTGTACACGCAATACTTTACATTGTAGCAAAGTGTCATTTCTTCAGTGTTGTAATATGAAAAGATATAATAAAATATTTACAAAAATGTGAGGGGTGTACTCACTTTTGTGAGACACTGTATATTGTGCATCCAAATAGGCAAAGTAGTTTAAATCAAATAACATCAGATAAAAATAGCATACCTCACATTCATTTGATTTTGTTTTTGCATTTCCACCTTAGCACTTCCTTTTTTAATTGTCCCTTGGTTGCACCACTATGGATTTGTTCTCCCTGTGCCCCCCTGTGCTGTCGAAACATGGTGGTTGCATCAGCATTTCTTTTCTTTAGCTTATTTCCCTCTGTTTTCGTTTTCAACTGGTGATCTGGCCAGTAACACACCTCCTGTATTAATGAGACACGACTCTGGATGAATTAGCACAGGAGGCACGGCACATAGCAGCACTGTCAGTCTAGGGGGGTGAAATTAAAAAGTAAAAATTAGCAGATTTAGATACACTAACTAATGGAAGCTGAACGCCAGCTCAAACTTTATAATCAGTCGCAGCAAATATTTTTTTTCCTTTTGGGATAAAGGTTTTACATGAATAAATAAAAGTTGATCATTGTTAGCACCCCTGTCAGTGTTAAAGTGATTTGTAAAGTTTCGTTTTTTTTTTCCTATAAAAATAACAAATATGTTATACTTACCTGCTCTGTTGCAGTGGATTTGCATAGAGCAGTACAGATCCTCCTCTTCTTGGGTCCCTCTTCTGTATTCCTGGCCCCACCCTCTTGTTCAGTGCCCCCACAGCAAGCAGATTGCAATGGGGGCACCCTAGCCGAGTTATAGCTCCCTGGGCCCATTCAAACACAGAGCCCCGACTCGGCTCTAACACTCTCTCCTGATTGGCTAGCTGGCTTTGATTGACAGCAGCATCAGCCAATGGCACCACGGCTGTGTCTCAGCCAATCAGGAGGGAGAATCTTGTACGTCTGAGACACTCATGCATTTTTATCTTAATGCATTAGAATAAAAAACTTCTGCCTTTACAACCACTTTAAAGTGGTTGTAAACCCTCTGGGACCACGTTAACCAACAGGTAAGCCTACATTAAGGCTTACCTGTAGGTGCAAAAAATATCTCCTTAACCTACACTGTTAAGGAGATATTTTCCTAAAAACGGGCACCAGTGTCTACGGCATGTGCGCCGTAGACAGCAGCGCATGCGTGCCATAGACAATGGCGCAGGTGCACTGAGCATGCCATCAGTGAAGGCGATCATGCTGTCACTGACAGCTCCCAAGTGCATGCGCCGGAGTGACGTCATCGCTGCTCTGGCCAGTCACACCCCCGGAGCAGCGATACCCGGAAGTCACTCCAGTTATCATGGTGGCGACGGAGGATGTGAGTCGCTTCGGGACATAGATCTCAGGTAAGCAATTCATAATGAGCTAGTATGCTATGCATACTAGCTCATTATGCCTTTGTCCTGCAGGGTGTGTTTTTTCTTTTGACAGGCTTTACTTCCTTTTTAAACAGTTTGTCTATCTATGTAAACGGATACATTCTGTTGGAGAGCTTGAGCTTTTGAAAAATAAGAGACTTGCTGGCTGGATCACTAGATAAAAATAAAAGAAAGCAAGCCTAAAAAAAAAAAATGAATGTGGCTATCACATCTAAGCCCTTGTACACACGGTCGGACATTCTGCTAACCAAATCCGTTGGATTTTGTCCGACGGATTGTGTCCGAAACTGTTGCATACACACGGTCGGACCAAGTTGTCGGAAAATCCGATCTTTCAGAACGTGATGACGTAATTTCGTTACGATGGGACTACGTTCACGCTAGTAGCCAATAGCTTTGATGTAGGAATTTTATCTGAGCATGCGTGGCACTTTGTCCGATCAAAATTCTCTACACATGATCGGAGTATGTCTGATCGGACCAGTTTGTCGGAAAATATTTCCAGCAAGTTGGTAAATTGGGTCTGACTGATATTCCGACGGAAACAGTCCGATGCATACCACACACAGTCGGATTATCCGACAAAGCGGTCCGATAGGACACATTCTGTCAGAATCTCCGGTCGTGTGTACAAGGGCTAAGAATTGGCAAGCTGCAATATAATCTTTTGGGTTTAATACCGCTTTACTACCACTAACCAAAAATGTATTTGAAATATTTTTGTTAATAGATGTGGCATTGTAAAGAGTTAAAACAAGAAGACGGGTCTGCCTTGTACAAGTCAACCATTAACCCCCAAAAATGTTATGCTGTGCGTTTTTCCTAAATGACAGCTTTGCTTAATTGGCATTTTGATAGCTTAAACTTACACATCAATTACCATATTTATGAGATGCCAGCCAACGTTTCAAGGCATTAGTCAACTTCTTCTTTTCATAATGTTACAGGTAAAAAAGAAAAAAGCCCGATCTCCTTAGTTATGCGGCAGGTAATTACTAAAACAATATGGTCAGCTTGCGTGTTAAAATTGCATCAATATTTTAGATTGTGCATTATAAATCACAGTGCTACAATACTTCAATGTTCCTGATTATGTAGTCTGTGAACTGTAAAGCTTCAGACTTTTTTTAGTTAGGTTCCTATTTGGACACATCCAAAACAGTTCTCATTATCCCACCAATACATTTCACACAATGTTTTTTAAAGAATATGTAAACCCAACACTTCATATTCCTGATATGTGCCTGCTGTACCATGTACTTGCATGAGAACGTATCCTGTTCTGTTTGTATTGCTTCCTTTGTGTGAAATCCCTGGTGTTCCTGTCAGCCCCCCTGCTTTCCTATTGAAAACAGACCACACTAAGCATGTGGGCGAAGTGTGGTCAGTTTTTGTTAGCTGTGCTGGTAACTGAGCCTGCTCTCCTCCAATGATCAGACTTGCCCTAACATCCCCCCCCCCACACACACACAGCCTATTCACTGGTAAGACCACTGTGCTGCTGTTTCTCCTCCCCTAAGCCCCTGTACACACGGTCGGAGATTTCGACAACCGAATCCATCGGATTTTGTCCGTCGGATCTTGTCCGAAACTGTTGCATACACACGGTCGGACTAAGTTTTCGAAAAATCCGATCGTTCAGAACGTGATGACGTAATTTCGTTACGATGGGACTACATTCAGGCTAGTAGCCAATAGCTTTGATGTAGGAATTTGATGAGCATGCGTGGCACTTGGTCCGATCAAAATTCTCTACACATGATCGGAGTATGTCCGATCGAACCAGTTGGTCGGAAAATATTTCCAACAAGTTGGGAAAATTGGGTCCGACGGATATTCCGAAGGAATCAGTCCGATGCATACCACACACAGTCGGATTATCCGACAACACGGTCCGATAGGACACATTCCAACGGATTCTCCGACCGTGTGTACAAGGGCTAACTCTTATGGGCTTACATTTCTGTTTTAAACTGAGGTTGTTTACATATACTAAGACACGTGTCAAACACAAGGCTGGCGGGCCGAATCCAGCCCGCCAGGTCATTTCTCACCTTTCCTGCAGCTGCAGCACCTCCTTCGTCTCTGCCCCCTCCTTGTCTCAGCAGTCGGCAGCAGAGAGAAAGACAAAACTCCTCCATCAGATCCTGCACTTCTCCATGCAGCAGTGCAGCCACAGAAAGGCTTGTCTCTCCCCCTGCCCCCCAGCAGCAGAGAAAAGGACAGAACGCCTACAGATCCTGCACCACTCTATGCAGCTGCAGTGCAACCTTTTCTCTGACTCCCCTGTTCTCAGCTTTCAGCACACTCCAGCAGCTCACTCCAGTCCTCCTTTGGTCCTCCTCCAGACCTTGCACTTTCTGCTGCCCAGCTCTTCCCCCAGCTTTTTCTCTACAGCAGCACAAGGTAAGGAGGTGCACTGTGATGTAAGGGAGCGTGAGGGACACTTGACTGCTGGTGTGGGGTGGGGGTGGGGGGGTCTTGACATCTGATGTAAGGGGGGGGGTGCAGATTGGCCCTTTGAGGGCAACAAGAATGCTGATGCAGCCTGCAATGAAATTGAGTTTTGACATGGCCAGCTTTAAGAGATGAATAAATTCAAATCAGAAGATGCTTATACAGTGGAACCTTGGATTACGAGCATAATCCATGCCAGGAGAATGCTTGTAATCCAAAGCACTTGCATATCAAAGTGAGTTTCCCCATAGAAGTCAATGGAAACGAAGATAATTTGTTACGCATTGACTTCTATTGACTGCAACACCGCATGTGGCCAGAAGTGGGGGGGGGGGCACCGGAGAGGCTTGGAGATGCTCGGGGACAGCTCAGCTGAACTTGGAACCCTTGGAAAGGCTCGGAAACACTCAGGAACTGAATAGTTCCGAGTGATTCAGAGTATTTCTGAACGGCTCCAAACGGTTACGAGCGTCCCCGCACCTCTGGCCAAATACAGTACTGCACACCCCATTGGTTTCAATCCTGCTTGTTTTACTAGACAACACTCGCCAGGATTTTAAAAAAAAGCTTGTCTTTCAAAACGCTTGTTAACCGCATTATTCGTAAAACCAAGGTTCCACTGTATAACCTGCGTAACCCGATTACAAACTGTATATGAAGAGGCGGGTATTGGTATGCAGAGTTGTCACCTTTTGACTGAGTTGGATGTAATGTGTATGCAAAGAAAAAACTTCATGTATTCGTGTGTATGAAATGAGGAACTGTTACATGAAATGTTCCTCATTTGATATGGACTTTGGTAGTTAATGGAGTGATTCATGGGAGACACCTGGATACAGGGCCCTGACCACTTTGGGTGCATTAACAATACTGACTATATATGCAGATTAATACCTACAGTGCCTTGAAAAAGTATTCATACCTCCTGAAATTTTCCACATTTTGTCATGTAACAACCAAAAACGTCAATGTATTTTTATTGGGATTTTATGTGATGGACCAACACAAAGTGACACATAATTGTGAAGTGGAAGTAATGATAAATCGTTTTCAAAATTTTTTACAAATAAATATGTGAAAAGTGTTGCATGTATTTGTATTCAGCCCCCCTGAGTCAATACTTTGTAGAACCACCTTTCACTGCAGTTACAGCTGCAAGTCTTCTTGTGGATGTCTCTACCAGCTTTGCACATCTAGAGAATGACATTTTTGCACATTCTTCTTTGCAAAATAGCTCAAGTTCTGTCAGATTGGATGGAGAGTGTCTGTGAACAGCAATTTTCAAGTCTTGCCACAGATTCTCAATTGGATTTAGGTCTGGGCTTTGAATGGGTCATTCTAACACATGAGTATGCTTTAATCTAAACCATTCCATTGTAGTTCTGGCTGTATGTTATGGTCTGTTAGGATTATTCTTCTCTTGTGATCAGTCAAACTCCAGATGTGTTAAGAAGCAGACAATTTATTTCTGATGTGTCACACAAAAGGATGAAGCTTACAAGCCAAAAGATACAGTAAGAATCACACAAAGAGATGTGCATCCCCCCCTCATAATATCTACAATTATATAGCTACAAGCTTCTATTGGCTGAGGAAACACAGATAGCGTGCCTGGTACAAAATGGTACTTGATTTGGCTAATTAGTGTTTCCTGTACAGTCTTTTTCTACCATATATGGTTAAGCCTAATCATCCTGCAACCTTCTATGGAGTTAGTTAAAGCAAAACGATACAGCAAGTTAATACAACAACGTGCTCAGAAGTCATCTTAAAAATCAGTCTCAGGGTTATTGTTTTTCTAATAGTTTCTCTAATAATCACACAATAAACATTTAAAACTTTTCTAACAGGTCATTGTCCTGCTGGAAGGTGAAACTCCGCCCCAGTCTCAAGTCTTTTGCAGAATCTAATGCCACGTACACACGAGAGGATTTTCCATCGGAAAAAACTGGGATGGTTTTTCCGATGGAATTTCACTCAAGCTTGGCTTGCATACACACGGTCACAAAAGTTCTCTGAACTTTTGACTGTCAAGAACACGGTGACGTACAACACTACGAAGAGCCGAGAAAATGAAGTTCAATGCTTCCGAGCATGCGTAGGAATTTTGCGCATTGGAATTTGTACAGATGATCGGAATTTCCGGCCTGAACTTTTTCCAACCGAAAAATTAAGAACCTGCTCTCAATCTTTTGCTGGCCGAAATTCACACATGATCGCATTTTCCGACCAAAAGCGCTCATCTGACTTTTGCTGGCAGTATTTCCGATTGTGGGTAGGGGTCTAATAGATTTTTTTCTAAGATTGCCCTGTATTTGGCTCCATCCATCTTCCCATCAACTCTGACCAGCTTTCCTGTCCCTTCTAAAGAAAAGCATCCCCACAACATGATGCTGCCACCACCATGTTTCACAGTGGGGATGGTGTGTTTAGGTTGATGTGCAGTGTTTTTTTTCCCCCACACATAGCTTTTTTCTTTTAGGCCAAAAACATACATTTTGGTCTCATCTGACCAGAACACCTTCTTCCACATGTTTGCTGTGCCCCCCACATTGCTTCTCACAAACTGAAAACGTGACTTCTTATGGCTTTTTCAACAATGGCTTTCTTCTTACCACTCTTCCATAAAGGCCAGATTTGTGGAGTGCACAACTAATAGTTGTCCTGTGGACAGATTCTCCCCCCTGAGCTGTGGATCTCTGCAGCTCCTCCAGAGTTACCATGGGCCTCTTGGCTGCTTCTCTGATTAATGCTCTCCTCTCCCAGCCTGTCAGTTTAGGTGGAACGGCCATGTCTTGGTAAGGCGTGTAATATGCATACATACTTTTTCTAATAAGTGTCCCTCATTCCCATGTCAGGAAGTTGGGAGGTATGGGCAACCCTACTGGGGAAACTTGCAGGGGCCAGGGGACACTTGCAGGAACTGTGGGATACTTGCAGGGACTGGGGGACATTTGCAGGGACTGGGGACACTTGCAGGGACTGGGGGACACTTGTAAGAACTGGGGGACACTTGCAGGGACTGGGGGATACTTGCGGGGACTGGGAGACACTTGCAGGGACTGGGGGACACTCGTGGGGACTGGGGGATACTTGTAGGGACTGGGGGACACTTGTAGGAACTGGGGACTGTTGGACACTTGCAGGGGCCAGGGGACACTTGCAGGAACTGTGGGACACTTGCAGGGACTGGGGACACGTACAGAGACTTCGGGTCACTTGCAGGGACTGGGGGACACTTGCAGGAACTGGGGGACACTTGCAGGGACTGGGGGCTATTTGCAAGGACTGGGGGACACTTGCAGGGATTGTTGGACACTTGCAGGGACTTGGAGACACTTGCAGGGACTGTTGGACACTTGCAGGGACTGGGGGCTATTTCCAAGGACTGGGGGACACTTGCAGGGATTGTTGGACACTTGCAGGGACTGGGAGACACTTGTAGGGACTGGGAGACACGTCCGGGGACTGGAGGACACGTGCAAGGACTGGGGCAGACTTGCAGGAACTGGGGGACACTTGCAAGGACTGGGGACATTTGCAGGAACTGGGGGACACTTGCAGGGACTGGGGGAACACTTGCAGGGACTGGGGGACACTTGCAGGGATTGTTGGACACTTGCAGGGACTGGGAGACACTTGCAGGGACTGTTGGACACTTGCAGGGACTGGGGGCTATTTCCAAGGACTGGGGGACACTTGCAGGGATTGTTGGACACTTGCAGGGACTGTTGGACACTTGCAGGGACTGGGAGACACGTCCAGGGACTGGAGGACACGTGCAAGGACTGGGGCACACTTGCAGGAACTGGGGGACACTTGCAAGGACTGGGGGACACTTGCAGGGACTAGGGGACACTTGCAGGAACTGGGGAACACTTGCAGGGATTGTTGGACACTTGCAGGGACTGGGAGACACGTCCGGGGACTGGAGGACATGTGCAAGGACTGGGGGACACTTGCAAGGACTGGGGACATTTGCAGGAACTTGGGGACACTTGCAGGGACTGGGGGACACTTGTAGGGACTGGGGTACACTTGCAGGAACTGGGGGACACTTGCAGGAACTGGGGAACACTTGCAAGGA
The DNA here is from genome assembly GCF_037356315.1 of Lithobates pipiens. Lineage (NCBI taxonomy): Eukaryota > Metazoa > Chordata > Amphibia > Anura > Ranidae > Lithobates > Lithobates pipiens. The sequence continues at coordinate 185,335,343 of NW_027507685.1, read as the reverse complement.
CTGGGGGACACTTACAGGGACTGTTGGACGCTTGCAGGGACTGGGAGACACGTCCGGGGACTGGAGGACATGTGCAGGGACTGGGGCACACTTGCAGGGACTGGAGCACACTTGCAGAAACTGGGGGGCACTTGCAAGGACTGGGGACATTTGCAGGAACTTGGGGACACTTGCAGGGACTAGGGGACACTTGCAGGGACTGGGAGACACGTCCGGGGACTGGAGGACACTTGCAAGGACTAGGGGAAGACAGAAGTTTACAGTGAGCGGACAGCTCCGCATACACAGTCATGTGACCTCGTACACCCACCACACACCCACACTCGTCGGTCACATGACTCGTACGTCACACATGAGCCCGGTCACATGACTGTGATGTCATCAATCCTCTCCGGTGGTGTTTCTCGTCGCTCTTTGAGGACCGGGGGTGGTTCCGGTGACGGGCGGAGGTGAGCTGAGGGAGCGGGCGGCCCTGTGGCCATGTGTGGACGGATGTGTTCTATAGCAGTCACCGGCTGTACAGTACAGACACACAGCCTGCCAGTGACAGCTCAGCTCATGTCAACACAACACATTCCAGCTGTCCCCGAGTCTTCTAATACCTGGTACCCTGGGCTCCTTAACACCTTCCTGTCCAGCCCCTGAGGTTAGCCTGACCATGTGATTGGCTGTCACGGTAATCACATGATCAGGGGCCTTTTGCGCTGGCTGGCGTCCGTTTTTGGACCCTGAGCGCGGTCTCTGGCGACTCGGGCTCAGTCCTGGGAGTTCTCAGCGTAGAACCCAACGCTGTCTATGGGGGGCGTATGAGAGCGGTGAATAGGGTTGTCACCTCATCCCTTTAAAGAAGTAATAATCTGAGGCTGATTAAGGGGGTCATTTAAACTCACTTGGTGCTTTATGTGAATTAAATTATCCTCAGAACCCGTATAATTCATATGTGTTCAGGTTTAATGGGATGAGGTGACAACCCTAGCGGTAAAGCCCACCCTCCTTGTCACCGCACATAAGCTTTACATTGGGCAGCGGGGGTGGGGCGCACACCTGTTGCTTCATGGTGCAGAAAAAATGACCCCCGTCTCATTCAGCAGGCAGAACCACCACCAAATATCACCCATTCAGGCTGTCCCGGAAGCACAAACCACATACTAGATCAGCCTTTTCCAACCCGGGGGTCTTGAGGTTTCTTCAGGGGTGCCTTGGCAAAATGCCTGGAAATTGCCCAAATATTGCATACAAGTCAGGAGGTGGATCAATTTCAAGCCTGCCTTTTATTTCCACAAAGCCACTGGTTTTTATCCTGCATTAGGGATGAGCTCAGGTGTGTTCGCATGGACCACGTGCAGAGCCTGCCAGGAAGTTGGCGCAGCGCTGCGCTAATCACAGGCAGTGAGATTTCCCGATCTCTGCAGCCGCACATCAGGACAATGTCTCACTGCCTGTGATGAGCGCAGCGCTGCGCCGACTTCCTGGCGGGCTCAGCACGTGGAGCATGCGAACACACCTGAGCTCACCCTTATTCTGCACCATTACAATCTTCCAGCCACCGGCGTCCTAACAACCAGTGATGTCATCAGTGTTAATACGAAGGGTGTTGATTGTTTACACAGCGTCTTTGTTTGCCTCTCTCTGTCAACACTGAGTGATGGAGAGAAATGAAGGGAGAGGAGAAACACTGGAATACTAGTCGGTACTATTGTGCAAAAGTCTATCTGTTTTGAAAGAATAAATCACCTTGAATGTCCTATGTGTGTCGATGCTGCCGCATTATGTAAAATTATTAGAATATTATTATTATTTTTTTTAAATGGGGTGCCTTGAGACTGTCCATGATTTTTACCACTTGTTGATCGGCCACTGTCATTATACTGCGGCAGGTTTGTTCCTTCCCACAAATCACCGTAGAGGTACAGTGGTCCCTTTTAATAATTATAGCAGGCGCATGCGTGCCCCCTGCTGCACAGCGGGGGGAGCTAATGGACGTGGCCGGCAGCCACAGAGAGACAGAGCGGGGATCTATCCATGAAAACAAACAGATCCCTGTTCTGACAGGGAAGTAGAGAGAGAGATCTGCTGTTCCTAGTGATCAGGAACAGCGATCTCTCTGTATTTCCAGTAGAGCTGCACGATTCTGGCCAAAATGAGAATCACGATTCTTTAGCTTAGAATATAAATATAACGGTTCTCTCATGATTCTCGCGATGTAAAATCTTTCACGTTATACAAAAAAAGGGCTAACTTTACTGGTTAGTGTGTGTGTTTTTTTTTTAATGTTTATTTTTTAAATAATTAAAAAAAAAAATTGCATTGCAAATACAGTGTGACATACAATATTGCAACAACCACCATTTTATTCTCTAGGGTGTCTACTAAAACAAATATGTATAATGTTTGGGGGTTCTAAGTAATTTTCTAGCAAAAAAAAAAAAAAGATTTTAAAGTGGTTCTGCGCCTTTAAAAAAAAATATTAAAAGCCAGCAGCTACAAATATTGCAGCTGCTGACTTTTAATAAATTGACACTTACCTGTCCCAGGGTCCAGCGATGTCGGCGGCCGATGACGAGCGATCACTCGTCTCTCTGCTGCCCCCGCCGCCATCCTCTGTCAGGGAATCGGGAAGTGAAGCATTGCGGCTTCACTGCCCAGTTCCCTACTGCGCATGCGCGAGTCGTGCTGCGCGTCTCTGCTGGTCCCCGCTGTGTCCTGGGAACTGTATGTTTCCCAGAACACAACGGGGTGCAGGGCATCTGCGGCGGTCTGTGGGGGTCTTGTCCCGGAAGTGGGTGCAGATACCTGGATTATCCAGGTAACTGCACCCCCCTGAAAGGTGCCGATTGTGGTACCGGAGGGGGGGAGGGCTCAGATGAGCGGAACTTCCACTTCAGGGTGGAGGACCGCTTTAACTTGAAAGCAACAAATGTCAGAAAAAGGTTTAGTGTTTAAGTGGTTACATTTTTTCACTTACACACAAAGTCTATTCCATTGACAAATTGTTACAATGTTTAAAAGTTCAACTGATAAAGAATGTTGTGATTCTTGGCAGACTGCCCAGTTTTTCTTTTCCTTTCTGTTGAAGGCTGTGGCTTCAGCAGAGCAGAGAGAATTCTTTGCATAGAATTGTGAAACACTTTAGTCAAGATTGCTATAACGATTTTTGACAATTAATTGTGCAGCTCTAACTCTCAGTCAGTCTCCTCCCCCCACAGTTAGAAACACCTCCCAGGGAACACATAGAACCCATTCATCACCCCCCTAGTGTCGACCCCCTTCCCTGTCAGTGTCATATATACTGTAATCAGTGGCTATGTTTAGCACGGATCACTGTATAAGTGTCAAAAGTGTCAGATCTGCCCGCTGCAATGTCGCATTCCCTTTAAAAATAGCTAAACACCACCATTACTAGTAAAAAAAAATAATAATAATAAAAATGCCATATATCTATCCCCTATTTTGTAGACGCTATAATTTTTGTGCAAACCAATAAATATACTCGTCTTGCAATTTTTTATTTTTTACTAAAAATATGAATAGGAATTCATATTGCGCTAAACTGATGAAGTATTTTATATTTTTGTGAATATTTATTAAAGCAAAAAATAAAAAATATTGCAAGTCAGGGGGACAATCAAAAAAGTATCCGATGCACCTTGAAGGTCCAAAGAGGCCTTCATCTGGGCTTCATTGAACAGAATGTGAATAGAATAAAATTGAACTGGACCTTTAAGCCTATTTCTGACATTTGGTGTTTACAAGTTAAAATCCCAATTTTTTTGATAGAAAATTACTTAGAACCCCCAAACATTTTATATAATTATATATATATATATAATATATAATATATTTAGCAGAGAATCTAGATAATAAAATGGTGATTGTTGCATTATTTTATGTCACACGGTATTTGTGCAGCGGTGTTTTAAACACAGTTTTTTGGGAAAAGTGACACTTTCATGAATTAAAAACAAAACAGTATAGTTATCCCATTTTTATTGTATAATGTGAAAGAGTATGTTACGCCAAGTAAATAGATACCAAACATGTCACGCTTTAAAATTGCACAAACTCATGGAATGGCGACAAACTTTGGTACTTAAAAATCTCCATTGGCGACGCTTTTACTGTTACCAGGTTAGAATTAACAACTCTAGTGCTAGAATTATTGCTTTCGCTCAGATGTTCGCAGCGATACCACACGTGTGATTTGAACACCGTTTACATATGCAGGCGCGACTTCCGTATGCGTTTTCTTTGCTGTGCGAGCTCGTGGTGACGGGGGGGGTTTGAGAAAAAAATGTTTTCTTATTTATTTTTATATTATTAAAATGAGTTGTTTAAAAAAAAAAAAATGTATCACTTTTATTGCTGTCATAAGGAATGTAAACAGTAATAGGTGGTGACAGGTACTCCTTTATGGAGGGATCGGGGGTCTAAAAGAACTCAAATTCCTCCTTTTGCACTTCAAAGTATTCAGATTGCTGAAAACGGTGTATCTGAATATTTTTAAATCCGGCGCCATTGGTAGCCGAGTAAACAGGAAGTGACGTTGTGACGTCGCTTCCGTGTTTACATCAAGAAGACTGGAACAAAGCCGTTTCCGGCTTTGTTCCACTCTGTCACTAGCCTCCGGAAGAGCCGGATGGTCGATCGGCTCTCCGGTGCCACCAGGAGGCCCGGGAAGAGCATCGGGAGGGGGGGGGGGCGTCCCCTCCCGCTCCTCCGGGATAACAACCAAGTGGCTTTTAGCCGTATTGGTTGTTATCCTCGGAAAGCTGATGGCCCGCTCTAAACAATGGTACTGGGATGATGCCTGCAGCTGCGGGCATCATCCTGGTATAACCCCCAAAAGCCGAGTACGAACATCTGCGTAGACTCGGCGACAATGGGTTAAAGTTATTTCTTCCAGAATGACAGGTCTTGTCAGAAGCTGGTTTGACAATAACCAGGGATAAGTCTTTATATATAATGCATTGAATTCCGTAGATGTTATATATGGTGCTTACACAGCAGGGAATAAAGCAGTAGACAGAAATTACTCTTAGTGCTTTTAATTGAGACAGGTACACACTATAAAAGGTTATGCTTTGTTCATATTTCATGTCTGAGGTTCACACCATGCAGTCAGTTTCCGGCGCAGAAAGTGACAGGAACTGACTGTATTGGTGCAGAAAAAATGGAACTGCGTCTGGTGTGAACTGGCCCTAATAGTATTTAGATGTCCTCAAGGCTGCTGTCTGTCAGCTGATATCCTGTTGGACCCTAAAAGGAGGTCAGTAGTAGAGCTGCACGATTCTGGCTAAAATGAGAATCACAATTATTATTTTTTTGCTTAGAATAAAGATCACGTTTCTCATCGTTCACATTCTACAAAAAATTTGGGCTAACTTTACTGTTTATTCTTTTTTTAATTTATTGAATTGTATTTTTTCCCAAAAAAATGCATTTGAAAGACCGCTGCGCAAATATAGTGTGACATAAAATATTGCAACAATCGCAATTTTATTCCCTAGGGTCTCTGCTAAAAATATATATAATATTTTGGGGTTCCAATTAATTTTCTAGTAAAAAATACTGATTTTAACTTTGTAAGAAACAAATGTCAGAAAAGGGCTTACCCTTTAGGGCCAATTCACACCAGACGCAGTTACGTTCAGTTCCGTGCACTCTTTTTCTGCACTAAAAATGCATGCACAGTGTTTTCCATGTATTCCAATGGCTCTAGTTCACACCATGCAGTCAGTTTCCGGTGCAGAAAGTGACCAGAACTGACTGTATTGGTGCAGAAAAAAACGGAACTGCATGGAACTGCATCTGGTGTGAACTAGCATTTAAAGTGGAGGTCTGCCCACCGCTGCAAAAATGAAAAGCCAGCAGCTACACATACTGCAGCTGCTGGCTTTTAATAATGGGACACTTACCTGTCCTGGAGTCCAGTGATGTTGGCACCACAGCTAATGTTTCCATCAGCTGTTGAGTGCTGCCGCCGCTATTGCTGGTAAGGGAACCCAGCACTGTAGCCTTACAGCTTCACACCGGGAACCCTACTGCAAATGTGGCACAGGACGGGGGGGGGGGGGATGAGTGGAAGTTCCACTTTTGGGTGGAACTCCACTTTAAGTGGTTAAACTTTCCTCATCTACACACCAAAATTCATTCCTTTGATCCAAGAAGGAAGCGTTACAATGTTTGTTATCTACCAGCGTGAACAATGTTGTTAAAAAAAACTTGGCAGGCTGCCCGTTTTTTTTTCTTTTGACAGCTGAGTAGAGCTGCACAATTAATTGTTAAAAAAATCGCGATCTCGATTCAACCCCTCTGACCAGATCTCTCTTGCAGAGTTTGCCGATTCTTTCATATAACAAGTGGAGAGACTTATCTGCTCTCTCAGCCGTCGGGGCAGTCTGCCAAGTTTTTAATATGAAACCTTTTAACCGACTTCCTCCTTAGATAAAAGGGATACACTTCTGTTTGTAAAGAAATAAATCTGGGCAGTCTGCCAAGTTTTCAACAACCTTTAAATGCAGGAAGTTTAACCACTTAAAGTCTATATCTTTTTCTGACACTTCTTTCTTAAGTTAAAAATCAATATTTTTTGCTAGAAAACCCCCAAACATTGTATATATTTTAGCAGAGACCCTAGGGAATAAAATGACAATTGCTGTAATATTTTATGTCACACTCTATTTGCCCAGCAGTCTTTCAAGCCCAATTTTTTGGGAAAAAATACACTTCAATAAATAAAAAAATAAACGAAAACACAGCGAGAATCGTGATCCATCTTCTAAAAAAAATTTTGATTCTCATTTTAGCAAGAATCGTGCAGCTCTACAGCTGAGTGAGCAGAGAACTCTCAGAGAGCTTGTTACATGAATGAATTGGGAAATTCTGCATAGAGTTCATGAGGGGGGGTTTGAATCGAGATCACAATATTTTTAACGATTAATCAAGCAGCTCTAGTCAGTAGGGTTTATGATAAATGAGAACACCATGCTGCATTGTACAGTTCATATAAAGTTTATTCCACAAACAGAAAATACAACACGTTTCAGAGGTTCACACCTCCTTCATCAGGGCATGTATGGTAAGAGATCTGGTCCTGGGCTGCAATTACATTAATAGGGCAGCAAAGTTTTGATCATGCCGGTGTCAGACAGACAGCTCCCTAAGTATTCAGCTTTAACATGCAGAGTGCACAGTAGAGCTTGCCTTGTGCTAATGTTAATTAAAGGCTCTCCTTTTCAGGAAAATTGCCTATGCAGTCAAGGCCCCAGTAGATAAAAAAATAAAAATATGCAGCTTTGAAAAATATTGATGAATGTAATTATTGTACCCGTAGGCCATAACATGAACTAGAGTCCTGATATTCTTCAACAAACACAGGTGTTGATTTACTAAAACTAGAGAGTGTAAAATCTGGTGCAAGCCTGCATAGAAACCAATCAGCTTCCAGTTTTTTTGTCAAAGCTAAACTGAAGCAGCTGAAGTTAGAAGCTGATTGGCTACCATGCAGAGCTGCACCAGATTTTGCCCTCTCCAGTTTTAGTAGATCAACCATTCAGCATCTTAAAGCGGAAGATATATATATATATATATATATATATATATATATATATTTTATCTTTCCATCTATTAAATCTTCTGCTCTTGTTGTTTTAACTTTGGATAATAAAACATTTTTTTTCTGCCAGTAAATACCTTATATGGCTCACTTCCTGTTTCTTGTCTGTAAAAAAAAAAAAAAGCGTAGGTTTGCACAGCTCTCTCTCTTACTCTGGTGAGTGTTTTCCAGGAAGGGAGGGGGATGAATCGTAAGAGGGCCAATGAGAGCTGTAGAGCTGGAGTTGTACATCTGTGTAAATCAAGGGAGTTAACAGGCAGCAGCTTCAGCTGCCCACAGTTAAAATGGATGCAGCCAGACTCAGTGGAGGGAGAATTCTGGAGCATATTTGGCAAGTACAGAATCACAGTATATATAAACTAATATGCAAAATGGTTGGAGGGAAGCTTCAGAATGGCAAAGATGTTTTTATTACAAATTATCTGATCAGACTGCAGTTCCTCTTTAAAGCCTAACTCCAGGTTTTAGTGAGCTTTAAATAGTTGGTTTGGTCAAGCTAGTCCAAGCAAACTATTTCCTTCACTAACACATGTGCCTGCTGCCCGTGTTGTATGAAGCCTCAGCTGCATACAGTATAAAGCACTGTTTTCCGGCAGCGGTACATGCACTTCTGTCCCTCTCCTGGAACAAAATCCAATCAGTCACAGAAAGAAAGCCTTGTAATGGTTTGTTTGGACCAGCTTGGCCCAAATGAACTATTTAATGTGTACTAAAACACAGAGTTGGGCTTTATACCCTAAAGAAGGCCTCCGAAACATGTTGGCTTGCTGTTCATTCCAATAGTAGCTTAGTTTAAAACTTTTTGGACTTTCAATTTCAGATTTTTTGTTCACCCTTTGATTCCAGCTTTACTCCGTTATGCTTGAGCGCCTGGCCAAATTCTTTGCTTTACTTTAGGGATGTACCGATACCATTTTTTTATACAAGTACCAATACTTTTTTTTTCTAGTACTTGTTAGAGCTGCACGATTAATCGTCAAGAATCGTTATTGCGATCTTGACTAAACTGTGCTTCCCGAGTCTTTCTGTGCAAATAATTCTCTGATCTTCTTAAGCCACAGCCCTCAAAAGAAAGAGGAAAAACTGGGCAATCTGCCAAAAATCAAAACATTAATTTTCAGTTGAACTTAAAGCGGTGTTCCGTTTAAAAAAAATAAAAAAAATAAAAGTCAGCAGCTACAAATACTGCAGCTGCTGACTTTTAATAATCGGACACTTACCTGTCCCAGGGTCCAGTGATGCGGGGGAACGAAGCCTTACTCGTCTCCCCCTTTGCTCGGTGGTGCCGGAATTGTAACAGTGGGTTCCCGGGCTGTGGCACAGCCGTGCACCCACTGCGCATGCGTGAGCGGCGCCACAGGCCGTGATTGGCCGCGCAATCATCTGGGACCTAAGACGTGTCCTAGATTATTGACGAGAGGGAGGGGGCAGAGCTGAGCCCTTCCTGCTCCAAGGGAAGTGACGTCAAGAGCCCATGCGCTGAAGGAGGCAGACTACGCGGGACCCCCTAGCAACAGGCATATAGAGGTGAGTTAAAAAAAAAATAAAAAATCTCAAATTTTATTATTTTTTTTTTAAGATTAGAATTCCACTTTAAGTATAAACATTGTGACAATTTGTCAATTTGTCAATGGAAAAAGTTTAACCACTTCAGCTCCGGAAGGATTTACCCCCTTCCTGACCAGAGCACTTTTTGCGATTCAGCACTGCGGCGCTTTAACAAAATTGACATCTTTTTTCTGCACAAATAGAGCTTTCTTTTGGTGGTATTTGATCACCTATGCGGTTTTTATTTTTTGCTCTATAAACACAAAAAGAACGATAATTTTGAAAAAAAATGCATTATTTTTTACTTTGCTATAATAAATATCCCCCAAAAATATATAAAAAAAATTTTTTTCCCCTCAGTTTAGGCCGATACATATTTTTATACAGATTTTTGGTAAAAAAAAAAAATTGCAATAAGCATTTATTGATTGGTTTGCACAAAAGTACCCCATGCTTGACAAGCCATTGAACCTCCCAGCACTCAGTATTGGCTCCCATTGCTGTCAATCACCTTCTTTGAGCCAATGAGGAGAGAGAGGGGCAGGGCCGAGCCATGTCTCCATTTCTGAATGGACACGTGTCTGCTTGAGTGTCCCCATTGTAAGCTGCTTGCTCTGGGGGCACTCAACAGGAGGGAAGGGCCAGGAGTTCCAGCTGGGGACCCAAGAAGAAGAGGATTGGGGCTGCTCTGTGCAAAACCACTATAAGTATAACATGTTTTTTTTTTTTTTTAAATGGCCTTTAACCACTTGCCGACCAGCGCACGTCGACAGAATGGCACGGGCAGGCGCTGGTCGGGACCCCCGTGAGTCCGGTCGCGGGACCCGCGGACTCGATCGCCGCGGGCATCCCCGCGATCGTCTCACGGAGCGGCCGAATGGAGAAGTGCCGTTGTAAACAACATTTCTCCATTCTGCCTAGCAACGAGTGACGCTGATCTCTGCTCCATGTGATTGGAGCAGAGATCAGTGTTCACTAAATGAAAGCCCAACCCCCCCACAGTTAGTAACACACCCCTAGGAACACTTAACCCCTACACTGCCACCCACTGGTTAACCCCTTCACTGCCAGTGTCATTTACACAGGAATCACTGCATTTGTATAGCAGTGATTACTGTATAAATGACAATGGTCCCAAAAATGTGTCAAAAATGTCGGATGGGTCCCCCACAATGTCCCAGTCACAATAAAAATCGCTGATCGCCGCCATTACTAGTAAAAAAAATAATAAAAAATTATTAATAAAAATGCTATAAAACTATCCCTATTTTGTAAACGCTATAACTTTTGCGCAAACCAATCAATAATCGCTTATTGCGATTTTTTTTACCAAAAATATGTAGAAGAATACGTATCGGCCTAAACTGAGGAAAAAAAATGTTTTTTTATATATTTTTGGGGGATATTTATTATAACAAAAAGTAAAAAATAATGCGTTTTTTTCAAAATTGTCGCTCTATTTTTGTTTATAGCGCAAAAAATAAAAACCGCAGGGGTGATCAAATACCACCAAAAGAAAGCTCTATTTTGTCAATTTTGTTTGGGAGGCACATCGCACGACCGCGCAATTGTCAGTTAAAGCGACGCAGTGCCGAATCGCAAAAAGTGGTCTGGTCATTGACCAGCAAATTGGTCCGATCTGAAAGTGGTTAATCTCACTTTAACAACCTTATACCTTATTTGGTTCTTTTTTTACATTATCTTGCCAATAGCATTTTATATCTCTTCTTGATCATTTTTGTTCCCCACAAATGGAGCTTTCTTTTGGTGTTATTTGATCACCTCTGCGGTTATTATTATTTGCGCTATAAACAAATGAATAAAAAAAGCGACAATTTTGAAGAAAAAAACTCGATATTTGTTACTTTTTTGCTATAATAAATATAAATTTTTTTTAAAAATATAAATTTTTTCCTCAGTTTAGGCCGATATATATTCTTCTACATATTTTTGGTAAAAAAAAAAAAATCATCGCAATAAGCGTATATTGATTGGATTGCACAACAGTTATAGCGTCTACAAAATGGGAAATAGAATTATGGCATTTTTATTATTTTTTTTTTTACTAGTAATGGTGGTGATCTGCAATTTTTATCGTGACTGTGATATTGCGGCGGACATATCGGACACTTTTGACACCATTTTGGACCAGTGACATTTATATAGCAATCAGTGCTATAAAATGTATTGATTACTGTATAAATGTGACTGACAGGGAAGGGGTTAACACTAGGGGGCAATCAAAGGGTTAACTGTGTGTCTTAGGGAGTGATTCTAACTGTAGGGGGAGGGGACTCCCAAGGGGAGGAGACCGATCAGTGTTCCTCTGTAATGGGAACACATGGATCAGTCTCCTCTCACCTGACAGGACGTGGATCTGTGTGTTTACACACACAGATCCACATCCCTGCTGTGTGACGAGCAATCGCTGGTGGCCGGCGGACATCGCAGCCGCCGGACACGCGCATCGGGTCCCAAGTGATGCGGCGGGCATGCCCTCTCCACAATGCATGGGAATCCCAGGACCTCATATGATGCCTGCCCGGAGGGACGAAGGGTTCCTGCGGGCATCATGTGACTAAACAGCGGTAGGGAAGTGGTTTTTAAGGGGGCAAATCCTTCCGGTTCTTAAAGTGGTGTCCCCCCCCCCCCCCCCCCCAAAAAAAATGAAAATAAAAATTTGTATTTTTTTTAACTCGCCTCTAAATGCCTGTTGCTAGGGGGTCCCTCGTAGTCTGCCTCCTTCAGTGCCTGGGCACCTGATATCACTTCCCGTCAGTGCAGTCAGTCATCTGGGACATGTGACAGGTCCCAGATGACTGCGCGGCGTATCACGGCGTGCGGAGCCGCTCACGCATGTGCAGTGGGTGCCCGGCTGTTAAGCCATAGCCGGGTGCCCACAGTAAAAATGCCGGCACCACCGAGTGGAGTGGGGAACGAGCGGGGCTTTGTTCCGCCGCATCGCTGGACCCTGGGACAGGTAAGTGTCCAATTATTAAAAGTCTGCAGCTGCAGTATTTGTAGCTGCTGACTTTTTTTTTTTTTTTTAAGGGGCACCCCACTTTAAGTGGTTAATAAAAACAACAACAAAAAAGACGAGACTTTACAATCACTTTAACCACTTGCCGACCGCGCCATAGCCGAAAGACGACTACAGCACGGTCGTTTTCTCGCTCTCACGCTTCCCCTGGGGCACGCTCCCACAAATATCCATGACCGCTGGGTCTGGAAGACCCGGCGCATCACGGATCGCGGCAAACAGCCGCTGGCAGCGGCTGTTTACAATGTGATCGCTCTGTCAAATGATGGAGCGATCACTTGTAAACAAACCGGCGTCATGTCATGCCACCGGATCCTCCCTCCCCTCTCTGTACCGATCGGTACAGTGTGAGGGGAGAGGCGGAGAGATTGTAGCAGCGCTGTGGGCTGCATGTGTAGTGCCCACGCTGCTCAGTGCCAATACTCTCCCCATACTGTGCAATACTCTGCAACACTGTGCAATACTCTGCCAATACTCTGCAAGCAACACTGCAATACTCTGCAACACTGCAATACTCTGCCAATACTCTGCAAGACTGTGCAATACTCTGCACCACTGCAATACTCTGCCAATACTCTGCCATGATTTTTTAACAGAAACAAATAATTTTTTATTTTATTTTTTACCAAATTTTCTGTCTTTTTTGATTTATAGCTCAAAAAATAAAAAACCCAGCGGTGATTAAATACCACCAAAAGAAAGCTCTATTTGTGTGGAAAAAAAAGGACAAATATTTCATATGTGTACAGTGTTGCATGACTGAGTAATTGTCATTCAAAGTGTGAGAGCGCTGAAAATTGGTCTGCTTAGGAAGGGGGTTTAAGTGCCCAGCGGTCAAGTGGTTAAGACATGTTATGCCTATGATATTCAAGCATAGCGTCACACATACAATAAAAATGTGTTAACTCCTCATTAAAACCTCATTTCTCAATCATAATGGATTCATGCCATTTGGAACATTGGCTTTTCCGTAGCTGCCAATGAATTTTACCCAAGTGAGGTCTCAAACTCATAAAAGTGCCTTGCAAGAAACAAATCCTTTTGAGAGGTATTCTTCAAGGACTGGATACTGTCCAAGCAGAGACATGCCATAAGTACATATTGTGCTTTCATTGCATTTGATGGTAATCTGACCTTTGGTGATGTCTGGACACAGAGAAACAGGAGGCTATTTATTACACTAAATACCTTTGTGATCTTGCCTGTGTTAGACAGACATGCAAGAGTTCCCATTCAGATTAAATGGATATAGTGATATTGTGTGTATTAATGTCCTCCCCAGAGAGAGAATGCAGTCTAAATCTGTTAAGAATGCTTCTCCGAAAAAATGTGTCTTTACCAAGACCTGTTTGTGTGATCAGATGTCATGTTTGTGAAATGAATTGTCAGGTGTTGTAAAAGGAGTCTGCAACAAAACAAGTGAATCGTGCTCATGGATCGTATTGAGGTGTGTGGATTTCTATAGACGGCTCTTATGGATCTGTATTGTTGACCCTGGTTATATAGGATGCTGGTTTAATGTTTGGATTTTATGGTGTCAGTCGTTTTTTTAATTATTTTATTCTTTTAAACTTTTTACAATGTATTTTTTTTATTTACCGGTGTATAACATGCATAGGCGTATAACACACGCATTCATTTTAAGGCCCCTTTCACACTGGGGCGGAATCGGCGTCGGCAGTAAAATGGCGCTATTTTTAGCACCGCTTTACAGTCGTTTTAGCCGGGGTATTTGGCCGCTAGCGGGCCGGTTTTAACTCCCTGCTAGCGGCCGAGAAAGGGTTAAAACCACCACAAAGCGCGGCAGCAGCAGCACTTTGCTGGTGGTATAGCTGCGCTGCCCCACTGATTTCAATGGGCAGGAGTGGTGTATACACCGCTCCAAACTTTTTTTTTTTTTACCATTGCACCGCTCAAATGTAAAAGCACACAGGGCTTTCACACTGGAGACACAGCAGGCGCTCTTTCAGGGCGCTTTGCAGGCGCTATGTTTAGCGCTGTAGTGCCTGCAAAGTGCCCCAGTGTGAAAGGGATCTAAGGGAAGTTTTTGGGAAAAAACTAAACTCAATTTTAAATAAGGAACTTTGCAGCAAAATAAGGGTCAGTGCCCATCTGCAGCCTGACAAGTGTCATTTAACCACTTGCCATCCACAGGCCGTCATATGACGTCCTCGGCTTTGTGGGGTTATATCTGAAAGATCCTGAGGCTACAGTATGCTTTGCATACTAGCATATTATGAAAGACTTGCCTTAAAACAAAGCCCTCCATCAGTTCGCTATCACAGCTGACAGGGCTTTCATCTTCACTCGGTCTTCCTTATGGCTTTGTGGGCTCCGGCCATTTGGATGACCAAGCCGCGATGATGTCACTCCTGCACGCGGGAGTCACGGCCACTTCACAGCACTCTCAATGGATGACATGCCGTCTTTTGAGAGCACAGTACGCATGCGCTGGTGATGTTACTGGCTGTTACTAAAGTGAATATCTCCTAAACAGTGCACATTTAGGAGATATTTGCTGTACCTATTACATATTATATGCTTGCCTATAGGAAGAAAAATAAATAAGCGGACTTTACTACCACTTTAACCTCTTCCCACCCGGCCTATAGCAGAATGACAGCCGGGCGGTGGTTCAGTTATACTGACTGGGCATCATATGACATCTAGCAGGATAATGGCTACCGCGCGCCCGGTGGTGTGGTCTGCCAGTCTGACGGAGGCTCTTTACCACGTGATGTAAACAGGAAGAGCCGTTGATGGGCTTTTCCTCACTCGCGTCTGACAGACACAAGTACAGGACAGCCGATCGGCTGCTCTCCTGACTGGGGGGTCTGCGTTAATTGTTTATCAGCATGGGCCCCCCTTGGATGCCCACCCAGGACCACCAGGATGCTGCCAGGACCACCAGGGATGGCCACCACACTGGACCACCAGCGTTTTAAAAATTATTTTTTCTTATTTTACCTTTTCTGTTTTTTTATTTTTATATTGTTCTTTTGAAAAAAATTATTGTAATTTTTATTCCTATTGCAAGGATTGTAAACATCCCCTATAGAAAAAAGCATGACAGGACCTCTTAAATATGAGCTCTGGGGTCAAAAAGAGCTCAGACCTCATATTTACTCTAAAATGCAATAAAAAAAAAAAAGTCATTTAAAAAATGGCCCTTTTAAGAGCTATGGGCGGAAGTGCCGTTTTGACGTTGCGTCCTCCCTGCATTGGTGTGAAGTAGGGTGGAGGCCATCTTCCCCTCACTTGTCTCCATGCCACTGACGTGAGAGGATCTGATTGCTCCGCCAATGCCGTCGGCTCCGGTAAGCGGTGGGAAGAGGGGGGCCCCCTCTCCCACCGTTGCTAAGTGGTCTCGTAGTGAATCCGCTGCAGAAACCACTATTATCGGAAAGCAGACCGCCGGCTGAAGAAGATACTCTTAGCTAGCTGCTGCCATAACTTTATTCCCCTTCAAAGTTAGGATGTATTTCGGCGTGCGGCGGTCCGTAAGTGGTTAAACTACATAGAGGGTTGTAAGAGCAATAAGGATGTGGAATTCCCTTCCACAGGCGGTGGTCTCAGCGGGGGGGGGGTGCAACGATAGTTTCAAAAAACTATTAGATAAGCACCTGAACGACCACAACATACAGGGATATACAATATAATACTGACATATAATCACACACATAGGTTGGAATTGATGGACTGTCACTTTTTTTTCAACCTCACCTACTATGTAACTATGTAATGCATAAGAGGTAAGAAGAAAAAAATGTATATCCAAAAACGAGGGGTAGAGGGGGCGGTCTTTAGTTTAACCACTTGCCGCCCGCCCTATAGCAAATAGACGGCGGCAAAGTGGTTGCATAATCCTGACCGGACGTCATATGACGTGATCAGGATTATGAGCCGCTGCGCGCCCCCGGGGGCGTGCATCGCGGCTATCGTTGCGGGATGTCAGTCTGACACCTGGCAACTACGATCTCGGTAAAGAGTCTCCGACGGAGACTCTTTACCACGTGATCAGCCGTGTCCAATCACGGCTGATCACAGTGTAAATAGGAAAAGCCGGTGATCGGCTTTTCCTCACTCGCGTCTGTCAGACGCGAGTAGAGGAGAGCCGTTCGGCTGCTCCTCTGACAGGGGGGGTCTGTGCTGATCGATTATCAGCACAGCCCCCCCGAGGATGCCCACACTGGACCACCAGGGACGCCACCAGACCACCAGGGATGCCAAGGACAAGGTATGCCACCCTAGACCACCAGGGATTCCAGTCAGTGCCACAATGGATGCCAATCAGTGCCCATAATGGATGCCAATCAGTGCCCACAATGGGCATCACTGATTGGCATGCATTATTGATTGGCACTGATTGGCATCCATTAGTACAAAATATAATACAATGCCGCCTACCAGTTCCCATCTGTGCCGCCTATCAGTGCCTACCCATGCCCACCTGTGCCGCCTACCCATGCCCACCTGTGCCACCTAACCCATGCTCACCTGTGCCGCCTAACCCATGCCCACCTGTGCCACCTATCCATGCCCATCCATGCCAATCCAAGCCAATTTGTGCCACCTATCAGTGCCCATCCGTGCCACCCATCAGTGCCGCCTATCAGTGCCACATATCGGTGTCCATCAATGCCACCTCATCAGTGCCACTTCATTGGTGCCCATCAGTGCGGCCTTATCATTGCCCATCAGTGTAACCCCATCAGTGCCCATCAGTGAAGGAGAAAACTTACTTATTTGCAAAGTTTTGAAACTGAAACAAAAAAAAAACATTTTTTTTTTCAAAATTTTCGGTATTTTTTTATTTGTTTAGCAAAAAATAAAAACCGCAGAGGTGATCAAATACCACCAAAAGAAAGCTCTATTTGTGGGAAAAAAATGATAAAAATTTCATTTGGGTACAGTGTGGCATGACCGCGCAATTGTCATTCAAAGTGCGACAGCGCTGAAAGCTCAAAATTGGTCTGGGCAGGAAGGTGTTTAAGTGCCTGGTATTGAAGTGGTTAAGATCAAGTTGTAAAGTTGGCTTCCTGGTTCTTATGCTTTACACACACGACCGTTTTTCCCGTCGAGAATAAACTCTTAAGGTTTTTCCGACGGAGTTCCGCTGAAACTGTCTTGCATACACACGATCACACCAAAGTCTGATCGGCAAGAACGCGGTGATGTACAACACGTACGACGGGACTAGAAAAGAGAAGTTCAGTAGCCAATAGCTTCCGTCTCGTACTTGCTTCAGAGCATGCGTCACTTTTGGTCCGTCAGAATAGCCTACACACGAGCGGTTTTCCCGATAGGAATTGGTTCCGTCAGAAATATTTAGAACATGTTCTATTTCTAGGCCCGTCAGAATTTTCAAAAAAAATAAAAAAATAAAAAAAGTCAGATGGGGCATACACACTATCGGAATATACGATGAAAAGCTGTCGTCTGACTTTTTCTGTCGGACATTACGCTCGTGTATTTGGGGCATTAAAAGTTGTCCCGATAAAATAGAAAATGGCAAACTTTAATACCTGGTCATATCATACAACATGTAAGAAAAACTTACTCAATAAATTCTCAGATTTTTTTGGGAAGTTGATATTTTCTGCTTTCCCGGTTGAGTATTTCTTTTTTCTTTATCTCAATATGGAACATCTTATTCTAATATGCAAATAAATCTTTATTTAGAAACTTAAATACAGTAGAAAGTGTAGCCATCCTTATGGAAAGCGCACCAAATGTGAACGTGGGCTTTGCTCTGAAGGAGTTAAACAATTGCTGTCTGAAGCACTCAGTCATCCACCAGGCTGGGAAATGCCAAGGTCTTTTTGACATCTGCTCTCCGATTGATACTGCAGGCTTTGCGGGTAACAGCTGAAAAAGCCCCACAGGTGCCATATAAAGAGGTGACCATGTTGTCATATTTCATTGCGGCATCCTTCTGCAACACCATAATTACCTAATTAGGTTGTTAATTAGGAAATTAGCATTTTGCCGTATTGATAGAAGGCGGCATGCAAGCTGGGCGCGTTTGTCTACTTTAATTTAGGATTTGTGTGTCTATCATACTTGCGTTCTAACTTGAGCCATGGGAAAGGAGACACAATGTGGACTGGATCATGAATGAGTTATGCAATCTTCCTGTTTACTGAGTTTAGGATGATTGATTAAATATATATTTCTCTTTTTTTTTTTTTTTTTTTATTGTTATAGTTAAGGCTGTTAAATTTGGTCCCCTTTCATAATTTTAATTAAAGCCAGTGTTTTGTGTAATTTTCGTTTAAAGGTAAAAGTGAGAGGTGCAAGGGTGGCAAAACCGAAAAATGCAGGATGCAATGGAAAATTACAGTTTTTAAAAAAAAAATGTATATTTTTATATAGAATTGTTTTCTGTTTGACTTTTTAATTAATATCAACCAATTTAAATGAATGGTGCCGAAAACCAAAATGAAGAATGCTCTTGACAGAAAACTGAAACTGAAAATGACAGTTTTAAAAAAATATTTATATTTTTATATATAATTGTATTATAGTCCACTTTTTAATTAATATCATCAACTTGAATGAATATGAATTTATTGTTGGCCATTATTGGCACCTTTTAGCTCAAGAAAGGCTCAAGAAAAATGTACCCCTTTAAATTCTATGTATGTCTTCACGCTGGTCCGTTGGTCTTACGTTGTGATGTTAAAAATCCTGCTTGCTGCATTTTTGGTCAGTTAAAAAAAAAAAAAAAAAAGCACCAAAAAAACCACACCTCCCAGTTCAAATGCATTGAAGACGCAGCAAGATCGCCTCATTAACGCACCTGTGTTGTGTTTTTGATGCGATTTTTGAGTCACGTGACCTATGAAAAAACGCCATAAGCACAGCATGGGAAATTGGCCCAAAATCACAGCAAAATGCACTAAAATTGCTGTGAATTTGTGGCAAAATTGCAGTGTATTTATTGTGCTCTTATTGGCATCATAGCTGAATGCTGATAACACCATTTTTTGGCGAAATTGGAGAAATGTTTCGCCGGACGAAATTTTCTGTGTATCTCTAATCTAAACCCAAGAACAAAAATGACATATTTTGCAGTTTACTACTATTTAGAAGAAGTGACTGCGTTTTTTTCTATTTCAGACTTTTTTCCCTTTTGTTTTGAACTCGTGATCCTGCCAGTAATGCACTTCCTGTCGAAGGTTGACAACGCCCTATCACTGTTGTCCTATGGAGGACCAGCATTGTCACCCTAAGGCCCCTTTCACACTGGGGCGGTTCCAAGCGCTTTACTGTCATTTTAGCGGCGGTCTGCAGCCGCTAGCGGGGTGGTTTTAGCCCCTGCTAGCGGCCGAAAAAGGGTTAAAACCGCCCGCGAAGCACCGCTGCGGCAACGCTTTGCCGGCGGTATAGCTGCGCTGTCCCATTGACTTCACTGGGTAGGAGCGATGAATTCACCGCTCCAAAGATGTGGCTAGCATAACTTTTTTCACCGTCCTGCCAGTGCACCGCTCCAGTGTGGAGTGAAAGGGCCCGTTTTTTTCAGGCGCTACACAGGCGCTATTTTTAGCGCTGTAGCACCTGAAAACCGCCCCAGTGTGAAAGGGGCCTAAAGCTGGTGTTCTGAAGTCCACAGAAAGTATTGGGACCAATGAAATTGTGAACTTCCTGTACTCCTTGCTTTGGTTCATTCGATTACTGGGGCGGATCAACAGGTGTTTTTTTGTACTTTTAAAACTAGGGTTGCACACAGGGATCGGTGCCGATACCAAGCATTTGCACGAGTACTCCTGCAAATGTTCTGATACCTGAAGGAGCTCAGCTATGAGGAAAGATTACAGGAACTGAATTGATTCTGTCTTGAGAAGAGGAGATTAAGACCTGGTTCACACCTATGCGGGTTGTAATTTGCCTATTTCAGGTGTATTTTGCATTTTTTAATACACATTTTTGATCCATTGAAGTCTATAGAACCAAAAGACAGAAAAAAGTTGCTGGCCTTTTCTAAAAAGATGCACAGATGTGAAAGTCTTGATCCATAGGAAACCATGGTCAGACCCCCCTTTTTGGGAATTTATCACATCCATACTATCTGGATATTTATATACGAGGTTCATTTTCCTGCAAGACAGTGAGACTCGTTCTCTCCTCTGCTAGCTTTGAATACATTGATTGTGTCCTGAAGAAGCTTAATGGTGAAACGTGTCAATACACAAGGGCTCACTGTATACTCTGTATCATTATATGTGATTTTTAACCATTAAATGCTCTTTTCATGTATTGTATTTTCATAATAAACATTGCTATTTTTCTATACTTTACTATTTGTTTCGTATGCCTCTAAAGTCCGACCTAGAGATACTTAGTACCCCTTTCCTTTTTTTGTTCCCCCTAAACTATGGATGTGGCAATGTGAATGCTTTCTTATTTGCTAGAAAATTTACATAGAACCCCCAAAAATTGTTTTTTTTTAGCAAAGACCTTAGAGAATACAATGGCGGTCGTTGCAACTTTTTAGCTCACATGCGTTCCGTTCTGCGTGTGAGTACAAGGGGACTGGGCGCATTAAAAAAAACATTTTATTATTATGAATTTTACTTTTTTTTTGTTTTTTTTTTGGTTTGACACTTTAAAAAAAAATGTTTGATCACTTTTATTCCTATTACAAAGAATGTAAACATCCCTTGTAATAGGAATATGGCATGATCGGTCCTCTTTACAGTGAGATATGGGGTCATTTAAGACCCCACATCTCACCTCTAGGCTGGAAAGCCTGAAATCAAATTAAAAAAAGCCAAAGCGGCACCATTTGTTTGAATGCAGAGGCTGGGCATGACATCATAACATCACGCCCAGCCTCCGAACGATCATAGAAACTCCAGCGACCATCTAGTCTGCCGGAAATCTCTAAGTTAAACAACCGGGGCCGGCAGATCCTGTCTCAGACTCACCGATGGAAGCGTCGGAGGGCGGCAGGAGGGGGGAGACGTCCCTTCTCGCCGCCCATAAGAACAATCAAGAGGCAGAACAGCCACTATGATCATTGTTATGGTGTAGGGAATTGCCGTCTGAAAAAGCCGATATCTGAATGATGCCTGTAGCTGCACCCATCATTCAGATATATCTGCTCAAAGTCAAGGGCGTCATATGACGGCCGGAATGAATATTAATTTATCATCAGCCATTATTGGCGCCTTTTAGCTCAAGAAAAATGTATCCCTTCAAATTCTATGTATGTCTTTACACTGGTCCATCAGACTTTCATTGTGGTGTTAAAAATCCCGCTTGCTGGATTTTTGGTCAGTTAAAAAAAAAAAAAAAAAACGCACAAAAAACACACCTCCCCATTCAAATGCATTGAAAAGGCAGCAAGAACGCATCATTAACGCACCCGTGTTACTTTTTTGATGCTTTTTGAGTCACATGACCTATGAAAAACAACCCATAAGCACAGTAAAATCGTGTTAAAATTTCGGCAAAATTCTCTGAAAAATCACGTGCGTTTTTGATGCCATTATCGGCACCTTTTTTATCTTCTCAACCAAATGCCGATAACACCATTTTCACCCCAAAATGTTTTGGAGGTCGAAATTTCGGTGCATCTCTAGTATACGGAGCCCTGTTCTAGCAGTGGATCGTGAACCTTTCCATCCCGCTCCTGAAACTAAATCCAGTCGGACTTTACACTGCTCAGTCATTCACAGGAAACCAATGTTTTCTGAATGAATAAAAAGTATTCTTTGGCTGATGTGGAGAGGTGGGCGGATGACATCACAGCACAGTTTTAAAACCCCAGAACTGTTGCATCAGGATGTGTGGATGGTGAAACTGTACCACCCATGGAGGTGGGTACAGCAGAGACCGGGGGGGAGCTAGCAGTGTAGGTCGTTCACCTTTTCATTATTTTCTAAGAAGGTCAACTAACCCTTTAAATGATCTGTATATTGTCCTCGTACAGCCTGTTCATAGCTTCTGCAGTTCTATGTGAATTGTGTAAAGCTCACCCTTTAAAGATTAGAAAATGATTTTCGGTGGGGCCAGCTACTCTTAGGGCCCATTCACATCCACTACATTGCGATAAATGGGTGGGTCACCACAACACGCAGTAAAGCGTCATTTACACATTTTATGGCACCTTAGTGCAGAGCCAGAAGGCATCTGTGCTGTAATGATGTGCTTTGCGATGTGCTTCAGAAACATTCAGCAAGACCTGTTTTTTCATACGTTGAGGTTCATTGTGACCCATTAATTTTGAATGGACTACCTAACACAGTGTGCTGCAATACGAGATGAAAAAGGGACAAAAATGCGGGGCTCTTACTGTAACCGCAATGCACATAAATTTACAGCACCTTTTTAGACTTTCAGAAACATGCCTACTTTCTCTTTGATTCAACTAAGCCTTAGGACTCGTTTATACGTACGGCGCTCCTGTGAAGAGCAATCCAAGGTGGATCGCTACTCAGACGGTGTCCGACAGTCAGTGAGGAGGTGATATGTCACCTCCTTTCCCCCTGTTTTAATCACTAAAAACCCACACCACCATGCCAGTACTTTGGCCCCATCAGGTGAATGGTCTGGCGACGGTCGGCATCGAGATCAAGTGATGCAGCATGTCCACCCCCATCCACTACCTTTGCAGCCCAAACCCAGGGACATACACATGCTGTCACTGAATGGCAGTTCTATCAACAAGTACTGACAGTTTTAGACAACATTTGTCCCTTGGCTTTGAGTCCACAACAGTCCTTGAATGCCCCCTATGGTCACCTTTAGCACATGGTTCTCTGGATGCATTTAGACACCTGTGACCCTTTAGTGATTTGACCAATATTTCAAGAGACCAAGAAGACTTGTACCTCTAGCTTGGCAACATCCCCTGACGAAGCCCGATATATGGGTGAAAATTGTTGAGAATTCTATCCTTTTATGCTGTATCCACAAAATCTTGTTTATCTGTACTTGCCAGTTGTTGTGTTTTTTAACATTTTTTTTTTTTCTAAAATAAAATAAAACTTTCTTATATAGTTGTTACTGTTTTTCAAACTAATTTGCACCTTAAAAATCCCATTCCTTCTTTCTACATATAACATATTAATGGATGTGGTGCTATTACTAAGTTGACTTGTCTTTGATCAAAAAACTTCTTTCCTGGCAGGCTAAACTTTTCCTAAAGGCAGAAGGTTTTTTATGTAAGAAACCTTCTGTGTGCAGCAACCCCCCTAATACTTACCTGAGCCCCATCTCGATCCAGCGATGTTGCATGAGAGTCTCGGCTGTCAAGGACTCTCCCTCCTCATTGGCTGAGACAACAGCGAGCGACATTGGCTCCTCTTGCTGTCCATCAAAGTCAGTGAGCCAATAAGGAGAGAAGGTCTGAATGTGATGGACACACAGAACTTTTGGGTGCCCCCATAACAAGCTGCTAGCTGTGGAGGCACGAGGTAGGGGCCAGGAGCACCGGTGAGGGACCCGAGAAGAGAAGGATCTGAGCTGCTCTGTGCAAAACCACTGCCCAAAGCAGGTAAATATGACATGCAGCGGCGCTTTGCCGGCAGTTTGGCGGCGCTGCCCCATTGATTTCAGTGGGCAGGGGCACGTAGGAGCGGGGTATGCCCCACTCCTACAGCGCTGCAAAGATGCTGCATGCAGGACTTATTTTACTGTTCTTCAAGCGCACTGCTCCAGTTTGAAAGCACTTGGGCTTTCACACTTGAGAGATAGGAGAGGCTCTTTACAGGGGCTGTTTTTAGCGATGTATCGCCTGTAAAGTGCCTCAGTGTGACAGTAGCCAAAGGAAGTGTGACTTTGTGCACTTAAAATTCAGTCAAAAAAACAAAAAAGGGGAAGTTGTGAGATTCAGTAAAACTGCAGCATTTAGAGTTGTGGGCTTGTGTGAACTGGCACAAAATGAGGCCTTACATAGCTGCAAGACCTGACAGTTTAGGACACAGTCACTTGAGCATAGGTCTAGGCCCAGGTTATCATTGATGCAATTTGTTGGCATGTGATTTGACATGTCAAATCGCATGCCAAATTGGCGGCTATTGCTGGCAACGGCGCCGTCTGTATCAATGCGATGCTGACTTTGCAGCACCGCACCAATTTCATGAACCTGCACAGATGTTTCTGAAATCGGTACTGACATGCGGATATGAAATAGTGTTTTTTGGCCGTTCCATTTTTTAAATGGGGTTTTCTTCCGTTTCAAAAATCTAATCTTAAAGCGGAGTTCAACTCATAAAATACATTTTGCATTATTCAGCTGCATTCAATACAATTAACAACATTTGGAAAAAATTATTATTTTTGCTCACCTTTTCAGGTCTGTTGCTAGGGGGGGGGGGGGGGTCCCTCGTAATCTGCTTCTTCCTCTCCACGGCACCTGACGTAATTTCCCTCGGCGCCTGAGCTCGCTAGTGCTCATGGGAGATGTCTGTCATCATTTCCCAGGAGTCACTGGGCAGCGCAGAGGGCTTCGTTGCCATCACAATAGGGGCGGGCCCTTCCGACGACGACACCTGTTGTGATGGCAATGTCAGAAGTGTACAACGCTGCGCCATGCATATGGTGGTGCATGCTGGTCGCTCAGCTGCACCGGAGCCTGGAAGATGCACACAAGCAAGAGGAATATAAGATATATTCCTCTATGAAATCGGAAATCTAGTGCAGATTCAGCACAGAAACATCAGTGCTAAAATTAAGCTTTAGCAAAAAGAGATATTCATCCTAAAAAAAAAAAATTTTTTAACAGTGGGAACTCTGCTTTAAAGTGAAAGTAAACCCTCCTATTGTTTTCAGATGAGGAAGCTGCCATCTTGGCCTCTCTTTAATCTTCAACTGCCATGATGCTGCACATGTGATCAGTTATGACACCAGCCATTGGATTGGCTGATAGCTTGGTTGAGAGCACAACCAATGTGACAGTTACATTAACATATCTGTTAATTAAAATAGTAATAATTATGTCTAGATATAAGAATTCAATAACTCCGCATTTGTTAAACATGGCTATATCTTTGATAGCTATGTATTGGAAGCAAAAGTCTGTACCGATCATAGGCCAGTGGCTACGAAAAATAGGCTATATATGTTATAAAGAAGAACTTATGTATAAAACCAAGGGCATGACTGATAAACATTTAAAGATGTGGGCATACTGGTTTGATTTTAAAATGACCTCATTATATTACAACACGATATTAGATCCCTGATACTATATTATAGTATTTTAATGGTATATCAGACCCCTTTCACACTGTGCCGCCACTGGCATCAGCGGTAAAGCTGCGCTATTTTTAGCGTCACTTTACCGTCGTTTTAGTGGCGCTATTCGGCCGCTAGTGGGGCGGTTTTAACCCCCTCTAGCAGCCAAAAAGGGGTTAAATCCATCTGCAAAATGCTGTCGGTATGACAGTGTTGCCCCATTGATTTCAATGGGAAGGAGCTGTGGAGGAGCAGTGAGTTCACCGCTCCAAAGAAGCTGCGTGCAGTAGTTTTTCTGACGCCCTGGTAGGACTTTTACTGATTCCTGGCCAGCGCAACGGTCCGGCGTGAAAGCACTTAGGCTTTCACACTGGAGCGAATGGAGCAGCTGTTTTAGGGCAGTTTGCAGGCGCTATTTTTAATGCCGTAGCGCCTGCAAAACGCTCCAGTGTGAAAGGGGTCTTATTGTTATACGACATAATACATAATATTTGTATAGACATGGTGCAATAGAAGTATATTATTATTTTATATTTATGCCAGGTATGGAATTAATCGCAGTGCATCAGCACTTACCCGCCCCCCCCCCTTTTCTGACTCCACCCCTTTCCCTCACTTTTTATTAATTTTGTTTGTTAAAAACAAAAATTTCTCTATCAGCAAAGATATCAATAAATAAAAAATATATTTTATATATATATATATATATATAATATTTGAAATGTTTTTCCAAGAGCTAAATTTCCTGATTGTAATTGTTCTTTTTTTCTGTATTTGAATTTGAAATGGCAAAAAAAAAAATTATGTAATAGTTAATTTTCTCTCCTCTGTTTGGCAGGAAACAGTTCTCTATGAAAGGCTGGATTTTCTGGTGATAAACCCATGTAGCAGAGAAGAGAATGGCTTTTCTGGACAATCCCTTGATTATCTTGGCACATATCCGGCAGTCCCATGTGACCAGCGATGACACTGGCATGTGTGAGATGGTGCTCATTGACCATGATGTAGACATAGAAAAACTGTACCCATCTTCTGTCTCTGGGGAGAACCTCTCGCAGCCACAAGGAAATGGAGAAACGCAAGGCTACATTTATTCTCAGTCCGTTGATATTACGTCTAGCTGGGATTTTGGCATAAGAAGAAGATCAAACACAGGTAGGAACTGGACTGTTAATGTGGAATGAATAATTCACTCTAATGAATGTTTTTGTTCTTTACCAGTAGATTACTGGTGTACTTGGTATGCCCACTTAGAGGCTGTTCCTGCTGAGCCCATGCGTGTAGCTGTTGGGATCTGCTGTCAGTTTGAAGTATTGGTTTATGTATCACAGCTGCTTGTAGAATCCGTTCCGGTGCTTGTTAAAATGTAAATAAATGCTGATACATTGTAGCTAGTTGTGGCTCTGTAGGCAACTGACTACAAAATATCTGGGTTTTCTTTATGCAGGCGTTGTCGAAGAAACGCTGAAAGCATAAAAAAGTATTTCCTAATTAAAGTTTAAGCAAAAAAGAAACACTATTATTCCAGAGTGCTGCTGGCTTCTGGTGTCTTGGGATCGTCATCTTCAGACCCCCTCCCTATGTTTGCTCTTTCTGCCCAGCTCTGCCATTCATAGAATCTCATGTAGTTACAGAATTGGTACAGTTGAATAAAGACATCAGTCCATCCAGTGCAACCTGTGTGGATGTGTGTATGCGTTTTTAGTATATCTTTACCATTTCCCATATCCCTGTAGATTATGTTCACTAAGATGCTCATCTAAAAGTTTTTTGAAATTAGGGACACTCCCTGCTGACCCCACCAATTGTGTACTACAGTTTCCAAGAATGAAA
The DNA here is from genome assembly GCF_037356315.1 of Lithobates pipiens. Taxonomy (NCBI): domain Eukaryota; kingdom Metazoa; phylum Chordata; class Amphibia; order Anura; family Ranidae; genus Lithobates; species Lithobates pipiens. The sequence continues at coordinate 185,308,122 of NW_027507685.1, read as the reverse complement.
TCTGTGACTATAGGAAAGGAGATTATTTGACTGGTATGCCCTGTCCTTTCATAGTCACCAGGACTCTCCTACCTTACCATTGCCCCAGCTTAGAACAAAGATGTCCTGACTTTTTATTTCGCTTGGTTTTTTGGAGAGGTTCCTAAAGAGTCTCTTATGCTTTACAATCTCATGGCTTTGAATTAACAGCAGAGAAGAACCAGGCTGGATTAGCTGTTTTCGGTCCACGTTATCCTTGTGTACTCATGTGAGGTTCTCAGGGGGTTGTGTGCACTTTGGTGCATCAATGATGAGACTTCTGGACTTAAAATAGGTCGCTGATGTAAATTTATATGTACAACAGGACATAATGACACCTTAGGCTAGGTTCATACTTGTGCAGCGGTTGCCGTATCTGCAACCCCCCCCCACAGACAAAAATGCCCTGTGGTTTAGGAGATGTGTGGGAGTGCCATTAGTCAAAATGGCACCCCCCACACACTGGAAACTGAATTGCACTTGTGGTTTCTGTGCTGGCCATGCATCAAAATCATTAAAAGTGCACATAAACACATCAATTTACAAAAATTCCTGCTAAATTGCTACTAAAGCATTGTTCACATGTGGCATACTAAAGCATACGCCCATGGTGGGCCATGTTTACCTGCACAGGGATGCACAGGTGTTCCATGCATCTATGTACAGGCAGTCCCATGTATGCCAATTGGGATACAACAGCTGCACAGGCATAGCTTCTGTTCCCAAACTGACATCCACGTGGGTACATGACCCCGAGCGCAGACGGTGTGAGCTCAGGGACATGCATGCGCACCTACATGGATGTAAAATTGGAAGCAACGGCTCTGTTGGTGCAGTTGCTACATCCCAAATGACATCCAATGGGACGGCCTGCACAGAGATGCATGGAACACCTGTGCTTCCCTGTGAAGGTACGCTGTGTATGCCCTGTGTGAACAAGGCCTAAACACCTTTCACACAAGTAAACCAATCGGGTCTGCCTGTCTGTTTTTCAGGCGGGCCCAGTTGGACCACCCATTATTCTCTATGGAGAGACTGATGTAAATGGACATGTAGCTGTTAACACCGGCCTGCATCCGATCCGATACAGTCCGCTAAGCACAGATTTATGGGGATTCCATACCCCATCCATCTAGCAGATGGAATGGTATTGGGGGGAAATAGACAGGCGGTCTGTTTCCATCCGACCGCCCCATAGAGGGTTATGTCCGTGTCCGCTCTGCATCAGCAGAGTGGAAGGGGACATGTCACCTGCCTACTCAGTAGGGATCAGCAGACAGATCCCCCGCTGAGCAGGCGGATCTGATTTTTCATAGCCGCTTCATGTGAAAGGTGTCTTACCAGGAGCGGCTGGTCCATTAGGGACGCTGGGGTGCAACCCCCCCACAGGAGTCCGTACTCATATGTTTGTATGAGTTTTTTTTTTTTGTTTACTATGTATCACCTGTCAGTGGATATAGTAGCGATTGCTGACTATATCCACTGTACTACAGGGGGGCTTGGTAAACACTTGTATACCAAGCCGTCCCCAATCCCAAGCTTCACCCCCACCTGTACCTAGAGCTGCACAATTAATCATTAAAAAATCGTGATCTCGATTCAACCCCTCTGACAATCTCTATTGCAGAGTTTGCGGATTCTTTCATATAACAAGTTGAGAGACTTATCTGCTCTCTCAGCTGTCAAATGAAAACATCCTGGCAGTCTGCCAAGTTTTTAACATGAAACATTGTAGCTTACTCTTCCTTCTTAGATCAAAGGGATAAACTTCTGTATGTGAGGAAAAAATCCAGGCAGTCTGCCAAGTTTTTAGTGTAAATGCAGGAAGTTTAACCACTTAAAGTCTAAATCTTTTTCTGACACTTGTTTCTTAAGTTAAAATCAATATTTTTTGCTCGAAAATTACTTGGAACCCCCAAACATTGTATATATTTTAGCAGAGACCCTAGGGGATAAAATGTCAATTGCTGCAATATTTTATGTCACACTGTATTTGTCCAGCGTTTTTTCAAACACAATTTTTTGGGAAAGACAAAACCGTAAACTTAGCCCAATTTTTTTTGTTTTAATGTGAAAGATGTTACGCCACGAGAATCGTGATCTATCTTCTAAGCAAAAAAATTGTGATTCTCATTTTAGCCAGAATTATGCAGCTCTACCTGCACCGCTCCCCAGCCTGGTAGATCGCCGGAGATCGGTGCAGGAAGAATCTGCAGGAGGGATGCCGCTTGGACCAGGAATGGATCAGGGATGTGAGGGCATTACGGGGGGAGATCTGAGTGATTGTGGGGGGGGCACACCTGGAACACCCCCTAAGCCCCATGCAGAACACTAAGCTGGTGGAAGAGGAGGGATGCCGGTTAATGATGGTAGCTGTGGGGTTCGGGGTGGGGGGGGTAAATCAGTACTGGGGGGGGGGGTGAAGGGGATAGGAAAGGAGAGAAGGGGGGAGGCTGGCACATTAGAGGTTAATAACTCTGATCAGCAGGTTGTAATCTGCTGATCAGAGTTATAGAATTGCTCAGCAGAGTCTGCTGAACAATTCTGATATAAGCTTATGGTCATTGAAGTGACAATGAGCTTATAAGAGAGGGAGAAATGAGGTCCGTATGGCATACAGACTTGGCCACCTGCAGGCACTTTTTAGGTCCGTACAGCGGCAGTGAAAGGGTTAAGGGAAAAAATAACAAAAAGAAAACGAATGCAGATTGGTAAGCTACAGCATATTACATTTTTGGTTTTGGTTTTACAGCTGCTTTAATCTTTCATTTCCAGAATGGCAGAAGCTGGTTTTGGTATACCAAGTCTTTCCTGTTCTAACATTTTAGGCTATAAAGCGCACTGTTGTAGCATCTCCTAATCTAAGCATAGCCTGAGTCTTATTAACACAACTCTGATAATCACCGCTTTCCTTGCTTACAGTCTGTCAAATGTTAATAGAACATGATTTATGCCCTGTTTTGCATAGATTCACAGAGATAAATATACCAAAAGAATGGATGCTAATTAGTTTAGTACAGCTTAGGTAGGACTGTTGTGCATACAAAATCTTTTCGGAAAATATTACCTAGTTAATCATTTCAAAATTTGGTGGCATTTTGGCACAGTGGCTGCTTTGAAAAAATGGCAAGGGCTCATGAAACCTAAAGGATAATTGTATTTTTTGCCAGTATTTATTTATTTTTTATATTTTTAGTGCATGTCCATTTTATATTACTTCCAAGGGGAAGTCATTTCTATGCTCTTAGAAATATATATTTAGTATAATGTTTTAACGTAAAAGGTAAGTTCACACTTTAAATTCCAGCTCCCCTATGCATTAATATTAATATATAGCATTCATGTACTTTTTTTGAAAACTATCAAAGCTTTCCATTAAATCTACAGTCTCTTACTTTTCTTGTCCTAATCCATGTTTACAGATGATTTCATTTGTAATGTCTTTCTTCCTGATCAGACTTTAGGTCATGACACAGGAAGGAGTTGACCAGCTGAGCTCATTAGCACCCACCCATTCCCAGGTTTACCTGATTGCTGCTTCCCTGAACTTCCAGTTCTCAGAGGAAACCATCCATAACACTTACCTCTGCTTTAATGACCCCCGATGCCTGTAAGGTCCTTCACCAGCTTCTTCCGGTTGTAGGTTTTTAGCTGTCTTGATTTGCCTGTGCAGGATGATATATTTTCTGCACATGTGCAGAAGTTCAGTCCTCCTGGCACGCAGGCAACGTGCCAGAATGTAAACTGAGGAACTCTGTGAAGCTCAAAGTACATCCTACAGAAGACTGAGCAGGCAGGTAGGTTTATTTTTTTGTAATGTCTCTTCTGCAATAAAGAGCCTGCCTGCTCACAGTTTTTATTAGTTTTAGACTTTTGTTCCACTTTAAAAGTGTAATCCAAGAAATGGTCTCATGCCCTCCAGTGGTATACTTAACCACTTCCCATCCGGGCCGATTCTGTCACTCCACTCCTAAATTAGAAAAATGACTCAGAACCCCCAAACATTATATGTTTTTTTTTTTTTAAGCAGGGACCCTAGGGAATAAAATGGTAGTTGTTGCAACTTTTTATGTTGCACGGTATTTGCGCAGCAATTTTTTTAATGTGTTTTTTTTTGGGGGGGGGAGTCCCTTTTTAATTTTTTTTTTTTTTTTTGGATCACTTTTATTCCTATTACAAGGAATGTAAACATCCCTTGTAATAGGAATAGTGCATGACAGGTCCTCTTTATAGAGATATGTGGGGTCAATAAGACCTCACATCTCTCCTCCAGGCCATAAAGATAAAAAAAAAGCAGCGTACACGGCAGTGTGTACAACTGCCAAGCCGGAAGTGATGTCATGCCATTGCGCACGGGCCTCAGAGGGTTACCAACACTGCCAAGGACCATCTTGGTATTTTCTGTGGTGAACTTCCACCACTGGCTCGCGGTTTGCATGGGCAAGCCAGTAGAAGCACCGGAGGGTGGCGGCAGAGGGGGATGTTCCCTTCCGCCACCTGTAAGAACAATAACAGAACAGCCACTATAATTGTTCTTGCAGGGGGAATTGCTGGGCGAAAAAAATTATATCTGAATGATAGCTGCAGGCATCATTCAGATATCCCCACTCAAAACCGAGGACGTCATTTGACGTACTACAGGTGGGAAGTGGTTAAAGATTTATAGTGTTAATTCTTTGTCAGCACCAGTAGACTTGCTATCCCCTCAGGACAATGGGGGTATCCTTATATACTGCAAAAAAAAACAAGAGAAGGGTACGCTGACCTAGTGCATTACCATAAAGCAGGGGTTGACAAATTTGCTTGGAATCTAGGAGCCAGCTAAAAAAGTTAGGAGCCGGGTCCGTGACGGCGATCTGGACCTGTCCCTGGCCTGACATGGAGACGAGTGAGGGGAAGATAGCCCCAAGCCCCTCACCTGTCTCCAAGTCATTGCCCATAGCTCTTAGAGGGACATTTAATTTATTTTTTTCAAATGACAAATTTTTTTTAAATTGCATTTTAGTGTAAATATGAGATGTGAGGTCTCTCTGACCCCAGATCTCATATACAAGAGGACCTGTCATGCTTTTTTCTATTACAAGGGATTTTTACATTCCTTGTAATAGGAATAAAAGTGACACACATTTTTTTTTTTTTTTAAAGAACAGTGAAAAAAATAAAAATAAAAGTTAAAATAAAAAAAAATATATATTTTAAACGCGCCCTGTCCTGCCAAGCTTGCGTGCAGAAGCGAACGCATATATGAAAGCGGTGTTCAAATCACACATGTGAGGTATCGCTGCGATCGGTAGAGTGAGAGCAATAATTCTAGCCCCAGACCTTCTCTGTAACTTAAAAAGTGCAACCTGTAGAATTTTTTAAACGGCGCCTGTGGAGATTTTAAAGGGTAAAAGTTTGTCGCCATTCCATGAGCGGGCGCAATTTTGAAGCATGACATGTTTGGTATCGATTTACTCGACGCAACATTATCTTTCACAATATTAAAAAAAATTGGGCTAACTTTACTGTTATCTTATTTTTTTTTTTTTATTAAATACATTTTCCCCAAAAAAGTGCGCTTGTAAGTCCGCCTTGCAAATACGGTGTGACAGACAGTATTGCAATGACCACCATTTTATTCTTTAGGGTGTTAGAATAATATATATATATATATATAATTTTTAGGGGTTCTGAGTAAAGGGAAGGAAGATAGGCTGGCAGGCAGGGAAAATTAGCATTGCATCCATTAGCATTGCTGGTTGTAATTCCAACGGCCACCACAAGAGGGCGCCAGATTCCAGAAGGAACCATAGGATCGTAGAAGGCCTCAAAGCCGGGGGCTAAATTACCGGCCGGCGGCGGCGCGGCCCGAAGCGATCGCGCCGGGGGGGTCCGCGGAGACAGCATACCCCCAGCTGTGCTGCCCCAGGCGCCAGTTCGCTAATTCTAGTCGCAAATGCGACCTGGCGCCCGGGTTTTGTCGAGCCCTGCCATAAAGGATAAAAAGCAACAAATCTTATACTCACAAATGCATAGCATAAGTATGCATGTCATTACAAGTGAAGGGAATCGCCTCCTGGTCTGTTGTAGTCAACTGGTATTATGGGAAGACCAGACAGCGTTTCAAGGGACAGCTTTCTACATCAGCGCCCAGAGTCATCAGGGGCTCTGATGAAGAGTTCTCCCTTGAAATGCGGCAGCCATTATGGACGCTGTCTGGTCTTCCCATAATACTTGAAGGCGAATTCCTTCACTTGTTATGACATGCATACTTATGCTATGCGTTTGTGAGAATAACACTTGCTGCTTTTTATCCTTAAAATCCTTTATCCTATAAAAATGTATTATGGTGCTGCTCTAGGTTGGTGCGCCCTTCTCTTGTTGTTTTCCACTTTTAACAGTGCAGTCTCCAGTTTGTTTGGAGAAGGGAGCAGGGGAGTGTTTTGCCATCCTAGGCAGTGAGTCTGTGTGTTTCTATTGATTCACAAAACTCTAGTGTGCGTCTGCAAGACAAACGAGCCACCCTGAAACATCACACCTGGGGCGATGATCCTGGCACCAGATTAAACTAAAACAATGTCAGTGGTTAAAAAAAAAAAAGAAGCTCCGTCCTCAGTAACTGATCACATCAGCTGCTGAAAGTACTTAAAAAGACTGAGGGTTTAATATCACTTTAATTGAAGTGTGCTCAATAAAAATAAAGGAAAATTGTCCACGTTTGACAGACATTTTCCATAGTCAATAAATTATTTCATAGTTTTCTGTCAGCCTAGATACCTGTGAACATTTAGTATTTCATGGATTATCTAGGATATGTTGGGACCAACAGAGGTGACCTCGGGAGCTCACAAATGCACAATGATTCCATGCACCGTCACTATACAGTGATATTAGCACATTGCTATCTGCTGCAGTCTGGCCCTTTATTAGGAGCTCAAATAATGAGAATGAAAATGCACATTGATCTACGGTAACTGAAATCTGCAGGGGATCCCTTTTAAAGGTGCACTCAAGTGAAACAAGAACATTTTATCTTCACGTTTACCTTGTGGTGCTACTTACGTCGCTTATTAAACCCCTGAGGCTGAATGTTTCCAGATTCTGTAACTTATGTAGGTATTAGAATTTTTACACAGTGGAGTATAACATCACAAAGGGCTGTACTATCCAGAATCACTGCGAAAAGCTTCTATGTACAGTATTCACCGAGGGAGAGTCCTTAAAGTGATTGTAAACCTTTTGTGTTTTATTTTTTTAAAATAAGAAACATGTCATACTTGCCTCCGCTGTGCGGCTCGTTTTGCACAGAGTGGCCCTGATCCTCCTCTTCTGGGGTCCCTTAGTGGCTCTTATGGCTCCTCCCTGCATCAGATAACCCCCTAGAACAGGGGTCTCAAACTGGTGGCCCTCCAGCTGTTGCAAAACTACAAGTCCCATCATGCCTCTACCTGTGTGAGTCATGCTTGTAACTGTCAGCCTTGCAATGCCTCATGGGATTTGTAGTTTCTCAACAGCTGGAGGGCCACCAGTTTGAGACCCCTGCCCTAGAAGAAGTGCTCTCCCAGGGGGTTACTGTGCAGGCGCACTCCAGAGTCTAGCATTTACGTCCATAGACACAAATGGCCCCGCCCCCTTGTCATTGGGTTTGATTGACAGCAACGGGAGCCAATGTCTGCACTGCCATCAATCTATCCAATTAAAAGGCGGGACCCCGCACAGAGAGGGAATCAAGGGGCTCAGGTAAGTACAATGGAGGGGTTGGCCACTGCCAGAAAAAACTTTGGATGCAAAAGTGATTGTAAAGGGTAGAAAGGGTAGTTTTTTTGAAATGACAAACATATACTTACCTCCGCCGTGCAGCTCATTTTGCACAGAGTGGCCCCGATCCTCCTCTTCTGGGGTCCCTCGGTGGCTCTCGCGGCTCCTCCCCGCATCAGGTAACCCCCTAGGAGAAGCGCTCTCCCGAGGGGGTTACCTTGTTGGCAAGCTCCCGAGTCCAGCATTAAAATCCTAAAACCAGTGTGTAGGGCTGCAACTAACGATTATTTTCATAATCGATTAGCTGGCCGATTATTGTTTCGATTAATCGGTTAATAACCTTAAAAAAAATAAGTGGGTCAAATTGACGTTCATTTTCAACCACAGTGACGGGAATATTTGGAAATAATAGAAAACTTCTTAGTCAAAGTAATTTTCAGACAGTGTATGTGGTTTTCTTTTAGAAATGACATTCATTTTAAAAACAGAATGTTAAAAACAAGTGAAAATTTCAAACAAAATTCTTTCATTCAGCGACTTTTCGGCTGAATATTCTCATCTGCAAACGGATCTGTGTAGCCAGCATAAGGCTCGGGGTCACACCTATACAGTTTGCTTTTGATCTGTTTCTGCAGTGCTTTTTGCTGTGCGTTTTGATTTTTGCTCACATGATTTTTACTGCAATTTGCATTTTTTTGGGCAGATTGAAAAACACAAATTGCTGCAAAAATGCATTACATGCTTTTCTGCAGCTTCTCCATTGAAGTATATTGAACCAATAAAGGACAATTTTGCATTAAGTCCCTGACCCTTTCAGATGTGAACATGCCCCATAGGAAGCCATGTAAATATACTGTAGGGCATTTCTGCAAAAAGCACCAATAAACACATAGATGTGAACTAGGCCTAAAATGTTTAGTAACATAATGGGGTTAAAATAAATTAAAATTAGCCCTTTATAGTAAAAAACAAAAAAGGAGATAATCACTACTGTAAGGGGTTCATTTTTTTTTACTGTAGAACAATGAAAGTAATATTTTCAGTAGTGATTATTTGTTCTTTGTACTATAAAGGGCTCATTTTAGTTTTTTTTAACCCCATTATGTTACTGGCCGATTAATCGATTATGAAAATAGTAATCGATTAATTTCATAATCGATTAGTTGTCGATTAATTGATTAGTTGTTTCAGCCCTACCAGTGTGGAAGGTTGAGGGATCATCAGTGATCTACCGCACTGTTCCTGAGAGATTGTGGATTTATAATTTCATGCTTGATAGACCTGGTGTTGTCCACATGCGGGTCCTTTGGCTCTGGTAAGAGTACCCACCTTCTGTGTATCTGCTTGATGTCTCTGCTTTTAGATGACCATTAGATCACAGCTCAGGTTGGAGCTGCTGTACTAACATTCTGATGTTAGTACAGCATCATTTTCCGTGCCTTTATCGGCCGAATGCCGATAACAATTTTCGCCTGAAATGTTTTGGCGCCCGAAATTTCGGTGCATCTCTAGTTTTCGGTCATGAGCCTTCGATAGAAATGATGTAATGATTAAGCATATTTGTACTGTGTGAAACACGTATATGGCATTGTGTGTTGGTGTCACCACAGTGACTCAATAAACGGCATTTGGAATCACTCGATGTGCCGCCATCTCTTTTCATTTCAATATTATCCATGGAGGCGGGCCGGGGCTGGCACTGTTTTGAAGGTTCGATTAGGCATACTTACTTCACCTGGAGCAGCGAGTTCTTTTTCATTTTGATCTAGCCTTTGACAGAACCCGCTCCAGCTGCCCTACACATGGGCTGAATGTCGCTCGGTTTCTATTGAATGCCCAACTTTTTTATTGTTTTCTATTGTGTCCTGACATTTAGCCCTTGTGTGCTAGGCTTAAAGGGGTTGTAAACCCTTGAGGTTTTTCCCCTTAATGCATTCTATGCATTAAGGTGAAAAACCTTCTGTAGTGCAGCAGCCCCCCCCCCCTTTACTTACCTGAACCCGATTGTTCTAGTGACAGGGACAAGCACAGCAGTTAAAGCCGCTATCTCAGGTCCTCATTGTATAGATTGATAGCAGCAGAAGCCATTGGCTCCCACTGCTGTCAATCAAATCCAGTGACACGGGTGCTGGGGTCCGGGTTAAGTCTTGCTGTCTGTGTCAATAAATGCAGCAGCAGGACTCTGGAGCTGGTGCTCTCCGTGGAATATACAGTTCAGTTTCGGGCACCAGCACACAAAAATAATATTGGAGAACTGGAGAAAGTGCAGAAAAGGGCAACCAAACTGATATGGAGGAGCTCAGCTATGAGGAAAGATTACAGGAACTGGAAAAGAGGAGATTAAGGCCCCTTTCACACTTGTGTGACTTGTCCTGCGACTTGGGACTGCAAAGTCACATGACAAGTCCTACCCCATGATTTCCAATGATTACCATTCATATCTGTGCAACTTCAAGTTGCACCGACTTCAAAGTAGTCCCTGCACTACCTTGGTCTGACTTTGATGCAAAATTTACACAGGCATTCCCTAAAATTGCGGGAGTGAAATCACCATGTATAAATTCATAAGTGGTCAATATAGTGAACTTGGTGTAGATCTATTTTCTTTAAAGTGATTGTAAAGTCTTTTGATGGTTATTTTTCTAGAAAAAAAAAAAAAGTTATACTTACCTCCTCTGTGCAGTGGATTTGCACAGAGTAGCCTGGATCCTCCTCTTCTGTGCTCCTGGCCCCTGCCTCCTGTCTAGTGCCCCCACAGCAGCTTGCTATAGGGGCACCCGAGCCAAGTCACAGCTCCCTGTGTCCATTCAGACACTGAGCCCCAGCCCCGCCCCTCTCTCTCCTGATTGGCTGACTGACTTTGACAGCAGCGGGAGCCAATGGTGCCGCTGCTGTGTCTCAGCCAATCGGGAGGGAGAATCTCGGATGACTGAGACAATCGTGGACATCGCTAGACAGAGATGAGGCTCAGGTAAGTATTTAGGGAGGCTGAGGGCAGCTGCTGCACACTTAAGGCAATTAAGATAAAAAACCTTCTGACTTTACAGCCCCTTTAAGGTCATTACGGAGAAGAAGGGGGCACTCTCTATGTCTGGAGGAATAGAGGTGTAAGCCTCACATGCTGAGGCTTCTTTACAGTAAGAGCTGTGAAAATGCAAAATAGACTTCCCCAGGAGCTAGTTCTAGCTAGCTCAGTTGGCTAGAAGAAAAGCTGGATGTACAGTATTTATAAATGCATAGATTATATCTGGATATTATAGCAATAACACCACCCTACATTGTTGGTTGATGGAATATCTAATTGCCTTAGAGCAGTGATGTCAAACTTAATTTCACCGCAGGCCGCATCAGCATTATGGCTGCCCTGAAAGGCCAGTTGTATCTGTAAGACCATGTAAATAGATCTACTATTTGTCATAATAAATAATTGCCTCTGCATTTGATTTATTACTGGTTTTAGTATAAGACTGAAGCTGTGAAGGGCAGATGCAGACCGGTACCACTTACACCCCTGTAGCAGATGATGCAAGTCTGAAAAGGAAGGTTGGACGCCGCGGGTTTCCTCCACAAAAAACTTTATTGGAGACTGCTCAGAAAGAACAAAGTTCTGCCATGGTGTTCAGTCTCTAATAGTTTCTTGTGGAGTATACCAGCAGTGTGCAACCTTTCTTTTCAACCGGCATATAATTGTTTTATCCCCATAATTATAAGCAGATGACCCCCACCTTCCCTTACATCACAGTGCCCACCCCCCTTACCCTGTGCTGCTGCTGGGAAGAATCGGGGCGGAGCTGTGAAACAGAAAGTGCCGGGGGAGGACCAGAGGAGGGCTAGAGTCAGCTGCTGGAATATTTTGAATGCTGAGATTGGCAGAGATGAGGGAGTGCTGTGGCTGCACAGAGAGACGCAGGATCTGTAGGAGGAGATTGGTCCTCCTTTCTTCTTCCGACTGCAGAGACCAAGAAGAGCAGAGACACGCTTCTCTGCAGTTGCATGGAAAAGAGCAAGATCTGGCAGAGGTGCTCGGGAATTCGGTGGGGGCAGAGGCGGAGGAAGGGGGCTTGCAGAGGTGCGAGGGCCACATGAAATGGGCCAGATTTGGCACGTGTGCCTTAGGGGATCAGTGGATATATTTTATTTTCCCTTGCTGTAGCAAATTGTACAATGCTTTTATGAGATTTTTTTTTGCCTCCCTTTGTATCAACTGTGAGTTTAGTATTATGTTGCATGTTTTATATAGTGCCCTTTCACACAGGTCATGTTAGTTCTGATCCTGAACAGATCTGCTGCAGAATCGGAGCCGAGTAGCATGGATGTCTATGGGCGGTCAGATGTAGACAAACATGGGTCCATTTAAATCCAACAATCTCTTATCTGTCACATTTATGTCTGGAAAAAAAAAAAGATTCAGATTTTCCTTGAGAAACTAAGAGCTAATCAGATGTCAATGGACAAACAATACGAAAATCGGATGGAAAAATTTGTACGACGAGCTGTCTGCCGATTTTTGGATCGTTAGTACAGTGCTTTCCACAGACGATCAGACAAAAGCTGGATGAAAATCGAATGTTAAGGTCACATCCGACAAAGACTATAAAGTTTTTGTCGGATGTGAACTTAACGTCTGATTTTTCATTAGTACGGTTTTCGTATGAACAAAAAAAAACGTAAGAGTGAGACTACGCATGCTCAGAAATGAAAGAACACATACAAAATTATTCAACACATTACATCGCTTCTGATGTTGTATTCTGTCGTACGAAAATTTTCGTATTGTGCGTAACCTCTTCAGATTAGCATGCCACAAAAAACGGACATTCAGTCGTCCAAAAATCTAAGCGTGTGTACGAGGTTTAACAGGTATGTTCCAATCAGATCTGTCTGAAAAACTGACCAGTGGATCTATTTCTAGTTTGATCGCACTGTGTAATTTTAAAACTTTTAAGATTAAATATAAACAAAGAAGACTTTCTCAATTTTGAAAATAATTGTATTAATTCCTGAATTGCATTGACAGTTCACTGACTATCTGTTTCCTGGAGCTGGCTTTTTTTTTAAGCTACCTAAAGACATTCATGATCTGACTAGCTAAATCCACACATCTGGCACATCAGGCAAAAGTGAAAGTTGGCAGAAAGTTGGTGAGAGTTTGCACCACTAATGTGTTCCTCATAGCGATTGCACCCATAACAATTACATTCTAGATGGGTGAAACACGTTCCAGGACAGACCTAGGCTGGAGGGACGCAGCGTGTGCTGTCCATCAATAAACTTATTGGATTCTTGTGACTTCACTGGTGTGTGGCTTGTTGCTTGAAGTATAGTGCATACAATATCTCACAAAAGTGAGTACACCCCTCACATTTTTGTAAATATTTTATTATATCTTTTCATGTGACAATACTGAAGAAATTACACTTTGCTACAATGTAAAGTAGTGAGCGTACAGCTTGTATAACAGTGTACATTTGCTGTCCCCTCAAAATAACTCAACACACAGCCATTAATGTCTAAACTGCTGGCAACAAAAGTGAGTACTCTCTTAGGTGAAAATGTCCAAATTGGGCCCAAAATGTCAATATTTCGTGTGCCCACAATTCATTTCCAGCGCTGCCTTAACCCTCTTGGGCATGGAGTTCACCAGAGTTTTACAGGTTGCCACTGGAGTCCTCTTCCACTCCTCCATGAAGACATCATGGAGCTGGTAGATGTTAGAGACCTTACTCTCCTCCACCTTCTGTTTGAGGAAGCCCCACAGGTGCTCAATAGGGTCAAGGTCTGGAGACATGCTTGGCCAGTCCATCACCTTTACTCTCAGCTTCTTTAGCAAGGCAGTGGTCATGTTGGAGGTGTGTTTGGGGTTGTTATCATGTTGGAATAGTGCCCTGAGGCCCAGTCTCCGATGGGAGGGGATCATGCTCTGTTTCAGTATGTTACAGTACATGTTGGTTCCCTCAATGAGCTGTAGCTCCCCAGTGCCAACAGCACTCCTGCAGCCCCAGACCACGATGCTCCCACCATTATGCTTGACTGCAGGCAACACACTTGTCTTTGTGCTCCTCACCTGGTTGCCGACACACACACTTGACATCCATGTCCTTAGTCTGCTTGTCTTCAGCAAACTGTTTGTGGGCTTTCTTGTGAATCGTCTTTAGAAGAGGCTTCCTTCTGGGACGACAGCCATGCAGACCAATTTCATGCAGTCTGTAGCGTATGGCCTGAGCACTGACAGGCTGACCACCCACCCCTTCAACCTCTGCAGCAATGCCAGCAGTACACATACTTCTATTTCTCAAAGACCTCCACTGGATATGAGCACGTGCACTCAACTTCTTTGGTCGAACATGCCATGTTTAACTTCCAGTGACCAATATGAGAGAGTGAGAGCGATAACACCAAATTTAACACACCTGAGACCTTGTGCCTTGGGCCCAATTTGGACATTTTCACTTGGGGTTTACTTCTGTTGTCAGCGGTTTAGACATTAATGGCTGTGTTGAGTTATTTTGAGGGGTCAGCAAATTTACACTGTTATACAAGCTGTACACTCACTACTTTACATTGTAGCAAAGTGTAATTTCTTCAGTGTTGTCACATGAAAAGCTATAATAAAATATTTTCAAAAAAAAGAGGTGCACTCACTTTTGTGAGATTTTGTACATGGAGTGGAAGCAGGTTCCTGGGCTTCTCATCTGGCTAGCCATACAGCGAAGGAATGAGTGGGCAGCTTAGATGCAGTGAGATACTCGGAGACCCTTTATGAAGATGTGTTGATCTTCGAGGCTAAACTTGCTTAAAAACTGTTTCCTAGTTGGTAAGTTTGAAAAAAACCCCACAAGGCCATCAATTCCAACCTGTGTGTGTGTGTTTTACACCCCTTTCACACCAGGGCGTTTTGCAGGCGCTATAGCGTTAGAAATAGCGCCTGCAATCCGCCCTAAAGATGCTGCACCATTGTGTGTAGTGTGAAAGCCCGAGGGCTTTCACACTACAGTGGTACGCTGGCAGGACGTCAGAAAAAAGTCCTGCCAGCAGCTTCTTTGGAGCAGTGAAGGAGCGGTGTGTTTACCGCTCCTCCACCGCTGCTCCCCATTGAAATCAATGGGGCAGCGCTGTAATACCGCCGGCAAAACGCCGCCATTGCGGGTTGTCGGGAAGAGGCCCTTGTCCTCATCAACATGGGGACAAGGTGCTTTGGGGTGGGGGGCACGCGGCCCCCCTTCCCCAAAGCACCCCCCATGTTGAGGGCACGCAGCCTAGTACGGCACAGGAGGGGCGGCACTCGCTCGTCCTCACCCCCTTTCCTGACCGGCCGGGCTGCGTGCTCGGATAAGGGTCTTATATGGACCTTGGGGGGGGGGGGGGGACCCCATGCCGTTTTTTCGGCATAGGGCTTTCCCTTTAAGTCCATACCAGGTTACGGGGCCAGCGACATGTCAATCTCGCCGCCAAAGGCGGCGACATTGACTTCCTTCGCTAGTCCTGGCTACCTGGAGCCGCGTTCAAAATGAACAGACTTTCCTCCGTGTGCGGGAAAGTCCGTTCATTTCAAAAGTCCGGCGGACTAGCACACACACGGTCGGATTGTCCGCCGGACAATTTTTGAATCAAAACTACTTTCTAAGTCCGCCGGACTTTTGGGGAAAAAAGTCAGTCGGAGCCCACACACGGGCGGATTGTCCGGCGGATAGTTTGATCGTGTACGAGGCATTAGAAACTCTTTTTGTTTCTAGAATGTCTTAGTTTCTGCACTGCTTGGTCTACTTCATGTTGGTATGAGGCATATCCTTCTGTGATCCATACCAGTCTTGTCCACCCATCAATGCTGACATTAGCTCAACAGTCCTTCCATACCAGACTCTGTCTGCTAAGCAACCACTGGTGTCTTAGATGCCTGTGTTCTTTTCGCACTCTTACCAGGTTGCTACTTGGATACTATACCAAGCCAGCAAGGCAAGGTATGCAGGATACATAGCTTTTCTCTGCATCAGATCACCTTGGTTACTCTTTCGCTGTATCATGTCCTCCCTGGGGGATGATCCCCACTTCCCTGGAGGGGTGTTACTAGTACTGCTAAATCTTCATGGCATCAATGCAACTGATGGCATGTTACTGAACATGACTGTATTGTAGAACATACAACAAATATGTTTTGGTAGGTTTTTATTTTTACCCAAACCTTTGTGAGCGCAAAGTTGTCAGGGTTCTGTGAATCACAAAATACTCTCGATTTGATGTGCTTTTAGTCCTCAGTAATTTAATATGAAGGTTTGTAAGACGTGTACTTCTGGCAAGATCTTGGCAAGCTCTGCCGTGGTTCACCCGAGCCCAGCTGCCAGTGATTTTCCTCTGGTACTATTCTGGGAATGTATATTCACTGACTGGCTTTGTTTGCTACACAATGGCAAGAAGGCATGGTTTTGTAAAAATAATATAACAATAAAAACCACAGCATCTTGTAACATTACTTCTCTCAAAGTGAGGCATTGTTATGGCTTTGGTAGTTTATACCACCACATTACCAAAATGACAATAGCTCTAGTTAGAGCATTTGCAATCCTCTGTGGTATTTGTGTGGTCTATGAGTCAGAAAAATGACTGTCCTGACTATTCCCTCCAGTCTTTTTTTTTGCGCTCCCCCAGACCCTGACCACTGCAACTAGATGTGTAACTTGTAATAAGTAGTATTCTACGTGCTGTTGTGAAGTGTTTAGTAATAGCCAGACTTGTAAAATAAATACCAAGATAAAAATTAGAGCTGGTATATACAGAAGGACTATTGTTATTAGAAGGAGAGATTTACAAGTAGAACTCCAGGCAAATGGATAAATGCACAATATGTTTGTGTGTTATATAGACTGATGAGCCATAACTTTATGATGACCCACTTAAAATTGAGTAGGTCCCTCTTTTGCTGCCAATACTGCCCTGACCCATTGAGGCATGGACACCACTAGACCTTTGAAGGTATGCCGTGGCATCTGTCACCAAGTCATCAGTAGCAGATTATGAAGTCCTGTAGGTTACTAGGTGGAGTCTCCAGATTGAACTTGTTTTTCCAGCACATTCCACAGATGCTCGATGAATTGAGATCTGGAGAATTTTGAGGCCTGATCAACACCTCAGACTTGTTGTGTTCCTCAAATCATTCTTGAACCATTTTCGCAGTGTGGCAGGGTACTTTATCCGGCTGAAAGAGGCCGCAGCCATCAGGGAATACCATTTCCATGAAGGCGTTCACTTGGACACCAACCATGTTTTAGGTAGGTGGTATGTGTCAAAGTAACATCCACATGAATGGCAGGACCCAAGGTTTCCCAGCAGAACATTGCCCAAAGAATCACACTGCCTCTGCTGACTTGCCTTCTTCCTATTGTGCATCCCTGGTGCCATCTCTTCCCCAGTAGACAACACACACCCAGCCGGCCATCCACATAATCTAAAAAATGTGATTCATCAGATCACTTTTCTCTATTGCTTCCTAGTCTACTTCTGATGCTTATTTGACCATTGTAGGTGCTTTTGGCTATGGATTGTGGTTGAGTTGCTGAACAATGGAGTGTATGCTACCTGTTTTCCCAAAGTTGTGCCTTAAAGTGTAACTGTACTTTTTGCACAGTTCAGATTATATTGTACTATTTCATTTTCTGCCCCATCCACCCTGCTGCAAATGCTCCAAGGGAGTGCAAACTCTTCATAGGATTACATGGCGAGTGTACTGTGCATGCACAAGTACAAGGATTGTGACAAGTGGCTCAGTAGCTTTGTAGGCCATATATCCTAGAATCAGGGTTAGGGGACTTGGAGTTGGGAATGATGCAATTTAACTGAAACTGCACCAATTGTGCAGATGCACTTTAATGCTACATTCATAACTTAAAATGTATATTTACTGAAATAACGCAATAACAGTAGTTTTCCCTTTTTTAAATGGAGGATGTTAGTGACAGTATCAATGGCTATGAATGAAATAAGTTATTATTTTTTTTAAGATTATACTTTATTTAAAAAAATCGAATTTATATGAATGCAATAAAATTTTGATACAAGTGATTATGATGATGATTATTATTGTTACATTTACGGCATACATGCATTTCTGTTCAAACTCTTTACCCATTTTACTTTCTCGAACACAGAATATTAGTGGACTTGTACCACGTAGTAATATTTGATATTCAACGAATTTTCAGGTTTGCAGTAAATCCCTAGGAATTAATTAATATTTTTCTCTGCATCTTTAAGAAGGAGAGGGGAAAAAAAACGGTAAAATAAAAATATCCTCATTCATATCTCTTTCCCTACACATTTGACTAATGTTGCAGCAGATACAAATCACCTCCTTTATTACCTATAAACTGTTCCGTCCTACCATAGAAAAACGCTACTAATTTATATGGCCCTGACATTTTATAATTTTTCCTGATTTTCAGATAAAGGATTCTATATTTAAAACTTTAATAGTTGAGCCCGAGTTCATTTATCTTTAATTTTTGAAACGGGGGCACGTAATTCATATCTATAATTTTATGCACACTCCGTAACATTCATGGGACTTCATTTGTACATTAAAATTCCTTTAAGACCGTTATTAATGATTTATATAACGAACTGTCCTATTAATCACACTAGTTTTCACATTTTATGATTCCCTTCTATGTTAATACTATCTTTATGGTCTGTATTAATGTTTTATGTCCCCTAATTTCAATTATAAATCAAGCACATTTTTCTGTTTTTGTTGGTATTTTCTGAACTTCGTGTCAGCTTTAAAAATTTTATGCACGCTGCTCTCTCTTTTCTGAAAGTCCCCCCTCCCCTTTCTCCTACCCCTGTTCCCCATCTTTCCATACATGCATTATGAAATATTCATGACATTGGAATTAATTGTGATCTCTTCTCTCAGGAAAGTTTCACCAACAAAGTAATTCTATTGTTTCCTGTCTGTTTTCTAGCGCAAAAACTGGAGCGTCTTCGCAAGGAAAGGCAAAACCAGATCAAGTGTAAGAATGTGCAGTGGAAAGACAGAAACACGAGCCTTTCAGGTACCCTTACCCTTCTGTGGCCAAAAGACATCTAATTGGTATAAACTTCCAGTAATTTAGAAATGCAGGGAGCGAATAAGCTTTTCATTCATGAGTTTATCAGAAGAGGTGATTTTTTTTTTTTAGGCAGTTTTGTGGCGGCAGGGGTGCTGAGAATATTTTCCCTCCTCACTTTCTGTCTTCCAGTCGGTACACAATATGGTCCATCAACACAGATTCATTTTTTGGGATGGGGTGATGAAGAGAAGGGTCATCATGGACAAGGCTCAAAGCCCAACTTTAGGCAAATAAAAAAAAAAAATATATTCCCTACAGTGTGGCTGTACTTGCACTGCCAGTGTTAATAGCGAATTTTGTCTAGGGGAGAGGGGAAATAGTTTTACTTACTTGCTCCTCCACTCCACCAGCAGACGACGCTCCACCACAAACCAACGATGAACTGTTCCTTGACAACCTCACACCCTGTGCAGGACTATGGAACATGTTCTGGTCTTGATAACGTCAGAACCCTAGACCAGTGGAGGTGTAGACCCTGCAAGGACAGGCCTAGCTGCAGGGAGGAGCCGAGCATGGGGAAAGTAAATCTCCTTTTTTGTCCTACCTAGACCTAAATGAGTAGTTAACACCTTCAGTAAGGGCACTGCCCAAAAAGTTTGCCTGCAGGGGTTAGCTGCTTCTTTAGGTCGAGGGCAAGGGTCTTCAAACTTTCTAAGCAAAGAGCCAGTTAAATGTCATTCAGGCTTTAGGGGGGGGGGGGGGGGGGGGGGCAGACTGGCCAGTGAGATTAGAACATAACCTGGCATCAGTGGAAGGACTAGTGCCCTATTATTGGTGTCGGTGGGAGGTATGGTGTCTCGTTGCTGTTGTTATTTAGGGGAGGAATAGTGCCCCATTACTGGTGTCTGTGAGATGAATTATGCCCCCCAACACTAGTGTCTGGGGAAGGAAT
Source organism: Lithobates pipiens (assembly GCF_037356315.1). NCBI lineage: Eukaryota > Metazoa > Chordata > Amphibia > Anura > Ranidae > Lithobates > Lithobates pipiens. Next base: position 185,288,370 of record NW_027507685.1, on the reverse strand, counting down.
AGTGCCCGATCATTGGCATCAGTGGATGGGATGGTGCCTTAAAGGCTGGAAGAAGGCAAGCAAAGGGTCACATGCATACTATGGACTGCAATTTGGAGACCACTGGTGTAGGGGAACAAAAAGATTTACTTGCCCAATCCTCATTTCCTCCCCGCCGGGTCTGCACCACCACATTTCACCCGTCTAGGGTCTTGACTGCAAGGGATAATATGTTGTTTGCATTTAGTTGGGCTATAAAACATCTGTCAAGTTTGCGCTCTGAATCTTCCTTCCCCATTGACATCCATTCCCCTTATTTCTTGTCCGGTATTACTGTAACAGTAAGGGGAAATCACTTAATTGAGTCATGTATAGCAATAAGAAGCACTTTATCAATGTTTTTACTCTTCTCACATGTTTTAACTTGACTTCTAAATCTTTTTCACTGCATCAAACCTAAAAGTAAAGTAAAACTCAAGGCAAATATAAGAAATCTAGGTTTTTTGTTTTGTCAAGTAATTAAGATGCACGCATTTTACTAATCCATAAGAGCACTCTGCTACTTCATGGTTACAAATTACTGCTTTGCCTAGGAAGCTGAATTGCTGAACCGGGAAGATGAATTGCTCAGTTAAAATATATGCTTTTCACCTGTCTGGTTATGCAGTGTTGACACTGTGTGTGAATCTTAAAGGGGTTCTAAAGCCTCAAGGTTTATTACCTTAATGCGTTCTATGGGGGGCCGGGGGCCGAGTCCCGCTGTCTGTGGCAATGGATGCAGCAGCGGGGCTTGGGAGCGAGCCCACATTGGTGCCCCCATGGAAATTGGTTTCCTATTGGGGCACCAGCAAGAGACGAGGAGCCAGGAGCGCCGGCAGGGACCCAGAGAAGAGGAGGATTGGGGCCACTCTGTGCAATTCTATCCCCATGTTCTGGGGTCAAGTCTAACATTTTTTTTAAGGATTTCCTTCACTTTCTTAGTGACAGTGGTTACCAGTACAAAAAGTAAATCTCCCCGAAGAGGGATACAGACAGCAATAAAACTTGACAAAGTGTCTAACCCTTGCCCACTATATCCAAAACAAAAACATTTTTTTTTTCTGGCGATACATTGTTTTTTCTTTTAAAACCCAAATTAAATTGAAGGGATAGAATATATTAGTAAAATAGTTGAACAGTCATTTACAGTGACAAATTCCTAAAATGTATTTTTATACACCTGTTGTTAAACCTTAGTTACAGTGAGAGGAAGCCATACTTTGATGGCTATAGCTGCTGCTTCTAAGAAGCTGGGCACTAGGCAACGCAAAGACCGTGGCCCAATCTAGTCGCTGTTCTTCTGCGTGTAGAGCACAAACTCCATTTAACTTACTGTTTTGAGGAAGTAGATCATCTCTCTCCCTCCAGTTTAGCTGGATCAAGACTTTCAGCATTAAAATCTGTCAAGAAGCTGTTTGCAGTGCCATACAGAACCTTCCAAGCCTGGATGTTCACCTCGGCAGCCAACAAGTTCACATTATCTTCTTATAATTTCACTGCAAGTACTCTTCTCTTCTGTGATGTACCAGCTTGGAAAATAACTGCAAAGGCTATCATCATGGTTTCATACCTCCAATATCTATGCACCATAGTCATTGTACCCAGTTTCTGTGCCCAGTTTGTTGGAATGGTGAGTAGACTGTTCCCCCCTAGACACTGAGGCATTTTCCTTAACGTTTTATTCACTATAGCTGGGCTACTTTTACCCTACTTTTACTTTTGATTTTTTCCTCTGTGGTCTCCTATGGGCAACTTTACTGGTGCATGCTTAAGGAAAGTGGGTGCCCAAGTCACTCCACTGGGTTTCACACAAAGTTTTACTGCAGCGGAACACAGCAAGGCTGCAGCTCATCACCAGTAGGGTCATCTGCCTGCCATTCTGCCTTAGTGAGTTCTATACAGCCTGGCAAACTAGATCCTCGCCAAAGGTATAATACCTACCTCCTCCTTCTGACTGGTTTTTCATTTCGGATTTCCCACTCTCTTTGCATTTTCTCTTGTGGCTCTGTTCATGTCTGTTAAAAGGGCTTGTAGGTCAAGGTGGTAATATCTCTGTCCCATCGGAAACATTGCCAGGGCTTCTGTGCAATTATTTTTACCATACTGAAGCAAACCCAAAAGTTCAGAATTTCTTCCCTGATGACGTCTGCCATCAGAGAAATGGATTGTTTTCCGTAAATGTCGAAGATGATTTATCTCTAAATGCATGCATTTCCCTTTTGGGGATCAAAATTCCAGGTTGTGGCCCCACATTTTGGTTTCACCACTGCTCCCAGAGTGTTTTATCAAAATTCTAGCTCTGGTCCTGGCAAAGCTGATGTCTGGGAGAATATTGGCGGTTGGCTATCTTAGCTACCTGTTCATCAAGGTAACCTTGACTGGGAAAATAACACTATGCAACCATGCAAAGCTTTTTCCCTGTTCCTGGTGCAAGTCTGGAGTACCTTAGCCTTATCCTAGGCGCAGCAAAGGTTTTCTTGCATGGGGAAAGAGGAAGGCTCTTTGGCATCAGATCCAGAATATTCAGATGCAGCACAGGTCCTATGTCCGTTGCATGCTACAGAATTCAGCAGAGGGATATACTGTCAATGTTGGGCAGATCTCCTTTCTTCATAGACAGGGACACTTCCCTTCTACTGTAAGCCAAACTGTGGTAGCATTGATTGCCGATGGTATTATAGGGCAGACCTTTTCTGCTCCTATCTTGTAATTGTTTCACCAGTATTCAAAGCCTCTTTGGATGGGTAAATGATCTCCACACCTGTTCTTGCATGGATTCTTAATGTTCAAAACAACATAGTTGTTTATCACTGTGGATCAAGGCTATGTCTGTCATACCAGCATTGGGGTCAGAAGCTGCAAGGCCACCTTGCGAAAATCCAGACTGACAATGTCACAGCTGTAGCATACAGAAAAAACATCAAGGTGGCAAGAAGCCTGTTCTAAGGGAAAATTGCACTTTGCTGGGTGAAAAGTCAAATCGTGTCTTTCAGTGGGCATCCTGAGTCTACAGCATCTTGATGCCTGGAAATGGTCCCTTTATCTGTTTAATTAGATCTGTCAACAGCAGGGAACACTAGACATGGATTTAAAGGCATCATGTCACTGTCGCAAGGTGAACAGGTTGATATCCAGAGCAAGAGACCCACTGGAGGATGTAGTACAGGCATACCCCACTTTTAAGTACACAATGGGGTTTATTTACTAAAGCTGGAAAGTGCAAAATCAGGCTCACTTCTGCATAGAAACCAATGAGCTTTCATGTTTTATTAACAAAGCTTAATTGAACAAGCCAAGGTTAGAAGCTCATTGGTTTCTATGCAGAAGTGAGTCTGATTTTTCACTTTCCAGCTTTAGTAAATAAACCCCATTGTGTACTTAAAGAGGAAGTAAACCCTGATGAATTTACTTCCTCTTTCATTCCCTGCAAAGGCAAAGCATAATGGACTACTATGCATCGCATAGTAGTCCATTATGTGTCACTTACCTGACACAGGAGCCAGCGAAGTCACCGCTGTCCCCTGTAGTCCGGAGCATCCATCTTCTCGGTGGGGTCTCGCAGCTCCGCCGCTGTCATTCGGCGAAGCCGCGATGACGTCACTCCCGCGCATGCGCACGGGAGCCGAGACGCACGCCATTGCGCGGCATCTTCGTCATCGAAGATGCCTTGCTCGGTGCGCCTGCGCGCCGCTGTGTACGGCGCATGCGCCGTAGACAGCGGTGCCCTTCTTCGGGCAAATATCTCCTAAACCGTATAGGTTTGGGAGATATTTCTTGGACCTACAGGTAAGCCTTAATCTAGGCTTACCTGTAGGTCAAAGTGGTTTGTAAGGGTTTACAACCACTTTAAAAGTGGGGTATGCCTGTAGTTGCTTCCATGTCACAAAAGTCTCTCCTGTGTTTCTACCGCTGAAGCTTCTTGACCACTGTGGAAGATACAGTTAGAAGAGTTAACCACTATTTTGAAAAGTCTGCACTGGCCAAGAAGAACTTGCTTTCATCTTGATTGGACCTTCTGTTTCAAACCCCAATTTTGCATGCTGCTTCCCAGTTGGTGACTTTTGGCTATTGAAGCACAGATTCTGAGAGAGCAAGGTAAATTCAGAGGGTGATTCTTACTGAAAGACAGGCTTGCAAGCCCTCTTTTCACAAGGTGTAGCACCACATGTGGAAGGCTTATATTGGGTAGTGAGAGTCTCTGTATTACCTTTTCTGTCACTTGGGTTCTGAGTTTTCCTTGGTTTGTTGTGGATCAGTGATTGGTGTTGGGTACCAGTAAGTAACAGATAATAAATTAACTATCCTGTTCCAGTGGCTCTTGGCCTCTCTTTCTCTGGTGCATCCACAGTGTCACCCACATTGTTTCTCCTGTCAATAATTACTCCGGCCCCCTGGGACCTTAACTTGGTGTTGTCTGTGCTTCAAAGGCTTCCTTTTGAAACCTTACGTGAGGTCCCTCTTCTGACCCTGTTTTAGAAAGTGGCCTTTCATGTTACCATTACTTCAGGTTGGTAGCCTTTTCATCCAAAGTAGATTGCTCTGCATACAACATATATTGTGATAGCTTGCAAGGTCTAGCTAACCTGCTAAAGCTGTACTTTTCGAAGACTTATTCTCTGTCTATTATTTTCCGAATGGTCTCGTACTTTTCTTTATAGTATCACCATATCTCAATGAATTTACTGGATTATTTAACAGGCTTATACCTTGAAGGGATGGAATCTTCTGTTTGACATTGCTGTTTACTTTTTTTTAGGGGCTGAGTGCTTCCAGAGCTTCTGGGTAGCAGGCATTAGTCTCCCAGGAATGCAGAGCTGATTCCTGCACTTCTGTTTTTACACATTATCCAAATTTGACTGTATTGATGAGGTTGCGTTCATTCTTGCTGTTTATGTTTTATCTCCCCCTCTTTGTGGGACTACTTTTGGATGTTTCATCAGTTAAAATATGCCTTCCTGTGTTCATATGTGAATGCTGCAAGAAAATGTAATTTTTGTCCTCGCTTTAAAATCCTTTTCTCTAGTAGTTTTACTCTTATGATGGTCTTTTTGTGCCTGTTGACATAGATATTCTCAGGAGTGTCACCTTTAATTACTACAGGTTTCTTCCTGCTTGCTAAACCTGAGCTTGTGCTGTACAATCTGAACTATAGCCTCTAGCAAGCACTGTTCTCTTTTCTGTACTTTTGCTGCAACCATCAGCTGACGTATGCCATCCTATTCCCTCCAATTTCATCTCCAAATACAGAAAGGTTTCTTCACAGTAAGAGATGTGAAAATGTGGATTAGGCTCTCTCCAGATGTGCTTCTGGCCGGCTCAGTAGATTGCTTTAAAAAAAGGCCTGGGCTCTTTCCTTAACCACTTGCAGACCGGACCAATTTGCTGGTCAAAGACCAGACCCCTTTTTGCGATTCGGCACTGCGTCGCTTTAGCTGACAATTGCGCGGTCGTGCGACGTGGCTCCCAAACAAAATTGACGTCCTTTTTTTCCCACAAATAGAGCTTTCTTTTGGTGGTATTTGATCACCCCTGCGGTTTTTATTTTTTGCACTATAACCAAAAATAGAGCGATAATTTTGAAAAAAACACATTATTTTTTACTTTTTGTTATAATAAATATCCCCCAAAAATATATAAAAAAACATTTTTTTCCCTCAGTTTAGGCCGATAGGTATTCTTCTACATATTTTTGGTAAAAAAAATCGCAATAAGCGATTATTGATTGGTTTGCGCAAAAGTTATAGCGTTTACAAAATAGGGATTAGTTTTATAGCATTTTTATTAATAATTTTTTATTATTTTTTATTTTACTAGTAATGGTGGCGATCAGCGATTTTTATTGGGACTGCGACATTGTGGGGGACCCATCGGACATTTTTGACACATTTTTGGGACCATTGTCATTTATACAGTAATCACTGCTATATAAATGCAGTGATTCCTGTGTAAATGACACTGGCAGTGAAAGGGTTAACCAGTGGGTGGCAGTGTAGGGGTTAAGTGTTCCTAGGGGTGTGTTACTAACTGTGGGGGGGTTGGGCTTTCATTTAGTGAACACTGATCTCTGCTCCAATCACATGGAGCAGAGATCAGCGTCACTAGCTGCTAGGCAGAATGGAGAAATGTTGTTTACACAGCATTTCCTCCATTCGGCCGCTCCGTGAGACGATCGCGGGGATGCCCGCGGCGATCGAGTCCGCGGGTCCCGCGACCGGACTCACGGGGGTCCCGACCAGCGCGGGAGCGCGCCGCCGGCGGCGCGCTTCCGATGGCAGGGCGGCATTGAATATTGGACGTACCTGTATGCCAATATGCCTGCTCGTGCCAATCTGTCGACGTACATCGTCGTGCGCTGGTCGGGAAGTGGTTAATGTACATAATCTTAACTGGGTACTGACATTTATAGGTAAAGTTAATCCAGGGAATATCGAATATCTGATTACCTCTCGGGGGACCGGGAAATAATTTTTGGGGATTTTTGCCTTCCTCTGGATCAACTGTGGGTATAGGATCGTATATATGGGATTGTATGTTTTTATTTTTATTTTTACTTTTTTTTTTTTTTTTTATTGGCTGAACTGGAGGTACTTATGTCTTTTTTCAGCCTGACTAACTATAAACCTTGGTAAATCCAGGAGAAAATAATTTTACTGTGAATTCAAAAGCAAACTTTTGTTAGGGAGTCTTAGATTTATGTTTAGGCATTTTATTTGTCTATGTAGTATTTGCATTTAGTATTTTGATTATATTATCATTTTTTTTGTTATACTGACATATTTTTACGTAGCTTTTCTGTTTGGCAAATGATATTTAATTGGTGTGGACAAGTGAGACTTGCCATGGGTGGCTTAGTAATGTTTACTGATTGTAAGTATCGCTTGCAGATATCAACCTGGTTTCACTCTGAAGGCAGGTTTGAAACCGTGCAATTTCAGCTCAACTTGCACGATTTCATGCCTGCATTTCAGTCCAACTTCAGGAGCGATTTTAGAGACATCTGTGAGGGTTCCTGCACAGATGTCTATTGAAATCCCCCCCCCGAAGTCACCAAAAGTAGTGCAGGAACTACTTTTGAGAATCGGTTTGACATGCTGTTGCCGACAATAGGCAGGGATTTGACATGTCAAATCGCATGTCAAATCGGCCTGATGTGAACGGTTGTTTTTAGCAGTCAGTGGCACTTAAACTTATAAGGAAATGTGGGTTTGAGGGGGGCAGGGGGAGCTGTTCCCCGCCAGGAGAACACAGTGATTACTGCTAGTAGCTATAATAGCTGCTAGAAATAATTGATCAATCAACTTATGTACATTCAGCCATACACCGCCCGAGATTCGAACTGTCTATGGCCAGCTTTAATGGAATCAATTTTGAAATTGGCATGAGCTGCTTCTGAGATCATTCAGAGTTCAATGACGGGTGCATTTGACCTGCTTCAAGTGTGCTTTGCATTCCCATTGACTTGTATGGGAATGCAAAACCAGTCTGAAGTGAACAAAAGCCTATCAACAGGGCTTTCCATTGCTCTTTGATTGGACTGTTCAACATTGCCTGAGCCTTTTCTTATTCTATTTAGCACACTTTGCTTACTTCTGTAAAGTACTAAAGCACAATGTTTTTTTTTTTTTGTTTGTTTTTTTTCTAAATCTCATTTATATTTTTTTAAACTTTACTTGCAGCAGAAGAATTAAGTTCGTTGTTTGAAAAAAAAGATTTTAGGGAAAACACCCCTTATAGTGGGAAACCATCTATATTATCTGTACGCCTGGAGCAGTGTCCTCTACAGCTAAACAATCCCTTCAATGAGTACTCTAAATTTGATGGCAAGGTGAGAAACATCTTATTTTTTATGTTGAGATTTGCATATTTTATCCACAGATGTCCAAATGAATTTTCATGTTGGGATGTACCGCAATCCTCTTCTGTTTTAGTTTTCTTTTCCATAATTCTCTCTGTAGACTTGTTGAACATAGTTTTCATGTGTATGTGAATGTCACATAAAACAAGCAATATTATTATGTAGGGCTGCAACTAACAATTATTTTCATAATCGATTAGTTGGCCAATTGTTTTTTTTGATTAATCGGTTAATAACCTTAAAAAAAATTATGGTGTATAATTTAGTTAATATGTAAAGTTTTAAAAAAGCTATTTATTCTTAAATCTCTCTATGCAGTGGTAAATATAAATAACCAACTTTATGGATAGGGAGCAAAATATCTAATCAGAGAGATACTGTATATACTATTAGAGGGGATATATGGTATATACTATGAGAGGAGATGTATACTGTATATACTAATAGAGCAGATATATACTGTATATTCTATTAGAAGAGATATACTGTATATACTATTAGAAGAGATATACTGTATATACTATTAGACAAGATATAGTGTATATACTATAAGAGGAGAGATATACTGTATATACTATAAGAGGAGAGATATACTGTATATACTATAAGAGGAGAGATATACTGTATATACTATTAAAGGGTGAATCTGTTAAATATCAGACTCAGAGATCAAATTTTTTTTAATTAAACATTTTTGTTTGATTTTGTAATCATTAGTGGGGTCAAATCGACATGACGGGAAAATTTGGAAATAATAGAAAACTTCTCGGTGAAAGGAATTTTCAGACAGTGTATGTGCTTTTCGTTCAGAAATTACATTCATTTTAAAAACAGAATGTTAAAAACAAGTGAAAAAAGCATGAATGTGTCCCATAGGAAACTGTAGTGGGTTTCTGCAAAAAGCGCGAAAAAACACATAGATGTGACCCAGGCCTAACAAAATTAGTAACATAATGGGGTTAAAAAAAAACTAAAATTAGCCCTTTATAGTACAAAAAAATCACTACTGTAAGGGGTTAATTTTTTTTTTTTTTTTTTACTGTAGAACTGTGGAAGTAATCTTTACAGTAGCGTTTATTTGCTCTTTTTGTACTATAAAGGGCTCATTTTAGTTTTTTTTTTTTAACCCCATTATGTTACTGGCCAATTAAACGATTAGTTGTCGATTAATTGATTAGTTGTTTCAGCCCTATTATTATGGTAGTGAGAGTCCTCTCTTCCAGACTACCCACTGTATATAGACGTCAATAATTTGATGTTAGATACCGTTGTTATAGCAGCAGCTAGCTGCCATAACCCTGGTATATTTTTATACAGTGGGAGATCCTCTTTCACTTAAAAGTGGTCCCGGCAGCGGATTCGCCACATGATCACTTTTATGGACAGTGGGAGAGGTGATCCCCTCCCGCCACTTCCCGGTTGTTTCCTCACTTACCGGAGATGTCGATAAAGGGGGAAATAATCAGATCCCCTGGAGAGATGGGCAGGAAGTCAAGTGAGAGCAAGATTTTCCCCACTTGACTCTATGCCCTTGGAGGACCGTAGTGACTTCTGTCGTCACTTTTGCCTCTAGGCCTTTTTTTCTCTTATATTCACCGACCGACACAGCTCCTCTCTGTAACAAAACGGGCTGTCAGCCCTGTCACTGGAGATTACTAGGCAAGTTGTAATACAACACATCAGAACATTTAGTTCCGCCCAGGCGGCAGTCCCTAGGCTACAACTCCACATCCTGCTCTAGCAGAACTCAGTTTTTTCTTGCCTAGTGAGCAGATAAGACCTAGGAACACTGCGGGCCCATAGGTCCGTGTTTTTTTGGTGCAGAAGCTTGGCTTTCTGGGCAAGATGAATGATCCTGTGATCTTCTATCAACACCCGGCTGGGTGACAGGCTAGTTCACTTATCCTTGTAGTCTCCCCAGTCCGGCCTTCGAGCGTGTGCAGGTCGCAGCTAAGGCTCGGCAGGCCATGACATACCTCGGCTCCAGAGGTGGTCGGTGAGCTTTATGCTCCGGGGCATACATATGACCGGGCTACTAATGTCTGCATCACAGTATGCCAAGGCCAGTAGTCTTCCCTGTACTGATCAGGAGTTGACTACTGTTGAATTTCTCCCAGCTTCAGGACTGGTAAGTACAGCTCTCCCTGCCTGACAGGGTGGAGCAGCTGGACATTCCCTGGGAGGTCGATTCGGGGGTCCCCCTCACCCCCTCTCTTCTCTCCCCTGTCCCTAACTCCCTGCTTCTCCCCTTCACGGGGGTGGGGGGGGGGGGGGTGGCTGTACATGTGCTGAGCGGTGTGTGTGTGCCTGGGCTCTCACCTGGGGGTTTTAGCTGTGCTGGGTGCCTGGGTCCTGCAGCTTAGTCCCACTGGATGCCTGTGTAGTCATGTCCCTGTGTTAGTGTAGCGCTGTGCCTGTCACATGTTCTGTCTAGTCCCTCATAGCGCTGTTCGGCGGCCATTTTAAGTATGGGCAACGGTCAGACTGGCTTCTGGCAGCCATTTCCTGGCGATTCCCTATGGAGAACACCGGTGGCCATTTTTTTGTAGCCGGACCATGTTTTTGTGCTCTAGCAGCTGCCCCTGTGCCCTCTGCTACCTGCTTGGTCATCACAGGGCGCTGGGAAGGTCATCCTGTTTTCTGAACACGTGTGTTTGATCGCCCACAGATCGTTCACCGATCGTGCGACCGGCCGGCCTCCGACACAGTTTTTTGCTATCTCTGCATCTGGGAGCACTGGGGATCATCAGGCATCGTGGTAATACAGAGCAGTATGGCCCAGGGTGGTGAGTCCAGCGGGTTAGAGCCCCTCAGCCAGCGGCAGCAGGAGGGTGGGACTGTCACTGTCCTAAGTCCCCTTCGGGTGGCAGACAGGGTAGGGTCAACATGGCTTCAGAAACTGGTGTTTCTTCCCCCGAAATCCAGGCAATTGCAACCGGGTCACCTGCGGACTGCGCGGTCCCTATGGACACCCTTATGATGGTCCTCAATTCGTTCATTGCCAAGATAGAGGCGGTACGTGGGAAGAAAGGTTCTAAAAAGCGCCCCCTGGACGGGGGGTCCTCTGGGGAGAGCTCTGACGCAGACTCGGGTCCTGCTGGGGCCGGTGACCCCTGCTCTGTTTTGTCAGACGACGCTGCCCAGGACCGTTCAGACAGTGAGTATGAGTCCCCGTCCGGGCCCGTGCGCAATAAAGCGCTAGTTGGAGCATTTATCACAGCTGTGCGTGATACCCTGAAGATTCAGTAGCCAGCGGATCCATCTGCTGATATACTGGTCCCTTTTGGATTCCGCAAGCCAGCACGTTCATCTAAGGTATTCCTGTATCTGACTTATTTTGACAAGTTCATTTACAAGGAATGGGGTCGCCCGCAATGGACCTTTTCGGTCCCCAAACACATGGCAGTGCGTTACCCCTTTGAGGAAAGCCTTCTCAAGAAATGGTCGGCTCCTCCGGCTGTGGACCCCTCAGTATCCAGGTTAAACAAAGTAACCACAATCCCGGTTGAGGGGACTCCTGCATTCAAGGATCCCAAGGATAGGAAGGCCGAGGTGGTGACTTGTTCCTTGTTTACGGTTGTGGGGTCCGCCGTGCGACCTGTACTGGCATCCGCACTGGTGTCGCAGACACTGAGTGGGCAAAACTGTTGCACCGCAAATTGGGAGAGCAACAGGCCTCCCCTGTCTGCGTTGAACTAGCAGACCAACTAGTGCAAGGCCTTAAGTACGTCTGTGACGTGGTCCTAGATACTCTACCTCTGTTATTCAGGGCTTCAGTGTCAGCTTTGGTGCTGAGGCGCCTGATTTGGTTGAAATGCTGGTCTGCTGACCAGGCATGCAAGAAAGCCCTGACTGATCTTCCCTTCCTTGGCGACCGGCTCTTTGGAGCCTCGTTAGATGACATTATTAAAAATGCCACTGGTGGTAAGAGTACTCTACTCCCACAGGCCAGGAAGGCTAAGGAGCCACGCCGCAGGCAAGGGCCCTCTTTTTCCGCTCACAAGCGGCTTTTTCGTTCGCCCAGTGCTTCGACAAAACGTCCCCAGCCCGACAGGACGCCCACAGATGGTCAAAAACTTACCTGGAACCGCAAGCCTAACAAGCCTGAGAACAAAAGTGCTACAGCATGAAGGTTTGCCCCCACCCATGTCTCGGGTGGGGGGGTCGCCTTCAGGAGTTTGCAGCCCAGTGGTCCTCCCGGTTATCCGACCAATGGGTCTGCGATCTGATTTCCACAGGCTACAAGATAGTCTCTCTCTTGGCCGCCGCACAGATCCTTCCCCTCCAGCATACCGTATCCCCGGTTCGCCTGGAGGCCCTGTTGGGGGCGGTAAGGGGCTTGCTGAATCGAGGGGTGATTGTACCAGTTCCGGAATCGGAACACTTCCAGGGATTCTACTCAAATCTGTTTGTGGTTCCCAAGAAGGAAGGGGTATGTCCGATCTTGGACTTAAAAGCCCTCAATCACTTTGTAAAAGTGCAGAGGTTCAGAATGGAATCAGTTCGCTCAGTAGTCGCTGCACGCCATCAAGGCGTCCTTAGACATCCAGGATGCATACCTGCACATACCCATATGCCTTTGGCATCAAAAGTTTCTGCGTTTTGCAGTCGGGGAAGCCCATTACCAATTTGTGGCTCTTCCTTTTGGTCTGGCATCAGCTCCCAGAGTCTTTACCAAGGTACTGGCTCCAGTATTGGCATTGCTGAGACAACGTGGGATCGCGGTCGTGGGCTACCTGGACGATTTCCTCCTGAGAGCATCTTCCGCCTCAGAATTAGAGCAGGATGTGGCGACCACCATGCAGACCCTGCAAGAATTTCGGTGACTGTTGAACCTAAAGAAGTCGGTGACTGCGCTGACCCAGCGTCTGGAGTACCTAGGGTTACTGTTGGACTCCAGGGAAGCTAGAGTTATTCTCCCTTCAGACAAATTGCAGACTCTCAGGTCCGCGGTGAAACTGCTGATGAACCGCAAGTGGTCGTCGCTCCGGTTTTGCATGCGAGTACTGGGACTCATTGTAGCTTCCTTTGAGGCAGTACCCTTCGCCCAGTTCCACACCAGAGTACTGCAGAAGGAGATCTTGTTGAAATGGGACAAATCTCAGTTGTCCCTGGATCGACAGATCCAGGTGAGCCAGCCAGTCAGGGACTCTCTGATCTGGTGGTTGAGGTCCCATGTGATTCACTCCGGAAAATCATTCCTTCTTCTGAAGTGGACGGTGGTCACTACGGACGCCAGTCTATCCGGCTGGGCTGGAGTGATGGGGGTTCAGTCGACGGTAGAATCAGAGTTGCTGATCAGTCTGCTCGAATTGAGAGCAATCAGGCTGTGTCTCCACATGTGGTCGGTGAGACTTCAAGGGCGCCCGATCAGTATTCAGTCGGACAACACCACGGCGGTGGCATACATAAATCACCAAGGGGGAACAAGAAGCGCAGCTGCTGCTCGGGAGGTCACTCACATACTTCGGTGGGCAGAGCGATACGTTCCGGCCCTGTCGGCCATTTACATCCCGGGAGTGGAAAACTGGCAGGTGGACTATCTGAGTCGACAGATGCTGGACCCAGGAGAATGGGCATTGCATCCGGAGACATTCAGGCTGCTGTGCCCGAAGTGGGGAACGCCAGATGTGGATCTATTGGCCTCCCGTCTCAATCGGAAGGTGCCAAGATTCGTGTCCAGGACAAGAGATCCACGGGCAGACGCGTTAGACACGCTGGTTTCCCCGTGGGATCAGGATCAGCTGATCTACGCCTTTCCTCCACTAAAATTGTTTCCACGTCTGCTTCGCAGAGTGGAAGCCGAGGGGATCCCAGTGATACTGGTTGCCCCAGATTGGCCTCAGCGTCCTTGGTATGCAGATATGGTGTGTCTGGTAGCAGACGCTCCCTGGTGACTGCCGTTGCGAGAGGACCTTCTGTCTCAAGGTCCGATTTTTCATCCTGCTTTACCATCGCTGGCTTTAACAGCATGGCTATTGAGATTCAGGTGTTGAGGAACCGGGGTCTGTCGGACTCGGTGATTCCAACTATGTTGAGGGCACAGAAATCTTCTCCAAAGATATACCATCGTACCTGGAAGGCCTACATCTCCATGTGTGAGGAGAAAGGGTGGCAATCAGTGTTCCTTTTCCATTGCAAGGATCCTGCTGTTTCTCCAGCAAGGAGTAGACCAGAGATTGGAATTGAGCACCATCAAGGGGCAAATTTCAGCTTTGGCTGTCTTTTTTCAACGGCCCCTGGCATCGCACTCCTTAGTGAGTACCTTCGTTCAGGGGGTATGACATGTTGTCCCTCCAGTGCGCCCACCGTTACCCTCATGGGATTTGAACCTGGTGTTGTCGGCGCTTCAAAAACCGCCGTTTGAAAATATCAGGGAGATTCCCCTGTTGACTCTTTCCCAGAAAGTGGTCTTTCTAGTGGCCATCACATCGGCCAGGAGGGTTTCAGAATTGGCAGCCTTGTCTTGCAAGTCGCCTTATCTGCTAATCCACAGGGATAAGGTGGTGTTGCGTCCGCAACCGTCTTTTCTATCGAAGGTGGTCTTGGCTTTTCATATCAATGAGGACATTGTATTACCATTGTTGTGTCCTAAGCCAAAGCACCCCAAGGAGGTGGCCCTTCACGCTCTCGATTTGGTTAGGGCTCTGAAGGTGTATTTGTCTGCCACGGCTCCCTTTCGGGAGTCAGACTCACTGTTTATTTTTGTGGCTGGTCCAAAGAAGGGTATGGCGGTCTCGTCTGCGACCATTTGTAGGTGGATCAGACAGATTGTAGTACAAGCCTATGCCTTGAAGGGGCAGGTGCCCCCTTTTCCGGTCACGGCCCTCTCTACAAGGGCAAGCGAAAGGTCTTGGGCCTTCCGACACCAAGCGTCGGTCGCTCAGGTGTGTAAGGCGGCGAACTGGACGTCTGTACACACGTTTATCAAGTTCTACAAGGTAGACGTCAGTGCATCGGCTGATGCCTGTTTTGGCCGCAAAGTTTTGCAGGCGGCCGTGTGGTTGCAATTGCAATTGCTATTTTTTCCTGGTTTTTCGATAAAAAAAAATACTGGTTTTAACTTGTGAACAACAAATGTCAGAAATAGGCCTGTTCCTTAAGTGGTTAAATAACTTTTCTTTGAATTTCTGTCCTTGGGTAAAAAGGGGTTATCACTGGTGTAAATCTGGCTGTGTAAGCAAGATAAACCAAACCAAAAAAAAAAAAAAACAATTAAATATAGGAGCCTACACAGTTCCACAAATCCTATATAAGAACATGAGAAGTTCTTTAAAAATTGTTAAATTTAATCACCCTCTGACTGAGACATGTATGTATGCATGAGACCGTATAATGCAGGGATCTGCAATTAGCGAACCTCCAGCTGTTGCAAAACTACAAGTCCCATCATGCCTCTGGGTGCCATGCTTGCGGCTGTCAGATTCTCGCTATGGCTCATGGGACTTGTAGTTCTGCAACAGCTGGAGGTACGCTAATTGCATATCCCTGCTATAATGTAAACGTAAAGCTGTTGTATACCCAGAAAAAAAAAACCTATAAGGCAAAGGCATAATGAGTTAGTTTGCACCGCATACTAGCTCATTATGAAATACTTAACTTAGAGCAAAGACCCCCCCCCACCGTCTCCCGGTCACCGCCGAGGGAGCTGTCATTTTGCCTTGGTGATTCTTCTGACCTAAACCCCATAGAGAATCTGTGAGGTATTGTCAAGAGGAAGATGAGACACCAGACCCAACAATGCAGATAAGCTTAAAGCCACTATCAAAGAAACCTATCATCGCCATTTATCGGTATCGCCGAGTATGACTGGGTATGGCAGAGTATGGCTGGGTATCACCAAGTATGGCAGAGTATTGCAGGGTATTGCTGATCATGGATGGCTGGATGTGACTGCAATTGTCACAGAGCAGCGCTGTGGGCACTACAGATCCAGCCCACAGAGCTGCTGTCATCCGCTCTCTCCCCCTCTCCTCTCACTCGGTACAGAGATGGGAGAGAGGAATCGGCGTCATGACAGGACGCCGGTTTGTTTACATGTGATTGCTCCGTCATTTGACGGAGCGATCATGTGGTAAATGGCCCCCATCAGCGGCCATTTACCGTGATAGGGCTCGGCGGTCACGGATGTTCTCTGATGCGCACGAAAGCGGGATTCTGTGAGGACGTCATATTACTCCCTCCCAGGGTTATTGAACCACCCTGTAGCTGTCATTCGGCTATGGGCCGGTTGGCAAGTAGTTAAAGTGGTTCTAAAGCCTTGATCTTTGACCTTAATGCATGAAAAATCTTCTGTGCTACATCTCCACCCTCCTGTCCCCTCTTTTTCTTACCTGAACCCAATCCGATCCAGCGATGTGCACGAGTGCAGTGGCTGCAGCCACTGTCTTTCTCCTCATTGGACAGATTCTTCATAGCAGAAGCAGCCATTGGCTCCCACTGTTGTCAATCAAATCCTATGAAGCGGGGGATGGGGCCAAGTCCCACTGTCTGTGTCAATGGACGCAGCAGCAGGACTTGGAAGCAAGCCCAAACAGGTGCCTCTAGGGAAAGCAGATTTTTTGTGGGGGCATTTGATGAAGCGGAGGGGCTTAGAGCTCTGACGGGGACCCCAGAAGAAGAGGGTCGGTTCTGCTCTGTGCAAAATATTGCGCCATACAGGTAAATATAACATGTTTGTTATTTTTATTTAAAAAGACCTGAAAGTTTACAACCACACTAAGCTTGTCATATTTAACTAATGCCAGTCACTATGTTCATATGATAATTTTTTTATTTTTTTATTTGACATTTCCAAAATATACCACAAACCTAAATTTCCAAATGAAGTCTAGGGCACCATTTCCTTTCCTTAGCCTTCTCCTCACAGAATTATGTTGATTACTACATGACAGATGTGCTTCATCTTCTGGCTTTCATAAAAGGATCACTCTGGGGTAACTGTACCTCATTAAGTAGTGCCCCTTTCCTCTGGAGCAATGTGGAATAAGTCCTTCACGGTTACCTGATCTGACCTGCTGTATTGGCAAGGCCTGCAGAATTGAAACAGTTGAGCTACCCTGGCAATTTCTTCATCTATGGACAGGCATACAGATGTGATACCAGGCATACCTGAAGAGGCACATGGTGTTTGACCGACTACAATTAGGAATAGTGGTTGTCCCAAAGTAACCAAAACAAGATAAACCCTATTGCAGGCTTGTAGGACAATCAGGCCTTGTAGGCTAACAATATAAATACCTAAAACCATTTACAGATGTGTGAGTGAAGCTGAATTGCAGAAAGTCCGTTTGGATCATATGTAACCCAGAGATGCCCAAACCTGTCGTCTTTTCCCAGTAACTCGCATCAGCAAAGGGTTAATCCAGAGACCCCAGAAAGACCCAGCCGAATCATCAGCTCAAACATCCCCATGCCTGCGAGCGTGGTCTGTGGCATAATTCATGAGCGCTAATTACTCAGCTGTTAATTTTCATAAGTGTTGATTGTAGCAGTTCCTTAAATTAAGACTCCTTTTAAAGCGTACCTTGGGAAATATTTTATCAGGGCCTGGAGTGCAAATGAATATGAATATGGCTCCAATTAACACTCGCTGGTTAATGGCTTTTAACAGCATTTTGGGATGCGCAGTCCTTAAATACCATTTTTTGCCTGCTGCTCTTACATTGAGCACCATTCAGATAATTAGGGATACGCAGAGCCATTTAAAAGGAACTTGAATGAGACATTGCTATTAGCTCCGCCACTGCGCTTTGTGGCTACCCCCCCCCCCCCCTCCCAAACATATGGCATTTTTCATTAAATTTAGAATAGTGACAGTTTACTTTTACAAAAGAGAAAAAAGAGCAGGGTGACGGGTTTAACTGTTTGCGGAAAAGCTTGTAAGTCGGGTAAAGTAATAAACCATGTTTGTTATATCTTACATATGGTATTAACAGCAAGTTTGCCAAGTGATACTGGTACAGCTGCCAGCTACTTTTTTGTTTGCCTTTCTAATTATTGTAAACACTTTTGGGTTTATTTAATAACCAGAAAAAGTATTCTTGTTCATTGAATGGAGTGGGTGTACTAGTGTTATAAACAATTTCTAATAACTGCACTGTGATGATTAGCAGTATGGCTTTTTTTTTAGCGACTTCAATACAGAGCGCTTTCCCCCCTTCCTGCCCAGACCAATTTTCAGCTTTCAACGCTGTCACCCTTTAAATGACAATTGCAAGGTCATGCTACACTGTACTCAAACAAAATTGTTATCATTTTGTTCCCACAAATAGAACTTTATTTTGGTGGTATTTGATCACCACTGTTTTTTTTTTTTTTTTTTTGCTAAACAAATAAAAAAAAGACAGAAAATGTTGAAAAAAAAATAGTTTTTCTTTGTTTTTGTTATAAAATTTTGTAAATAAGTAATTTTTCTCTTTCACTGACGGGCACTGGTGAGCACTGATGGGCATTGATAGGTGACACTGATGGGCACTCATAGGTGGCACTGGGCAATGATGGGCACTGATAGGCTGCACTGATGGGCACTGATAGATGACTAGCACTGATGAGGAGGCACTGGCAGGCTTTATTGCTGGGCACTGATTTGGCAGCCCTGGTGGCACTGGGTGAGCATACCTGGTGGTCCTGGGTGGGATCTCTGTTGACACTGGGTCAACCATGATTAGCATCCCTAGGGGCACCCTGGGGGGGGGTCTATGCTGATAATCGGCACAGAACCCCGCTGTCAGGAGAGCCGCTAATCAGCTGTTCTCGTTTACACCATGATCTGCTGTGATTGGCCTCCGTCAGAGGCTTTTTAACCAGATCAGAGATGCGGTGGGTCAGACTGACATGCGATTGCGGGTTATCCTGATCGTGTCATATGACGTCCGATCAGGATAACACAACCACTTAGCCAACATCATATTGTTTTATGGCGAGCAGGAAGTGGTTAGATTAAATCAGTATTAAAGTTTTACTAAACCCAGTAATTTAAAAATAGTTCATCTGCCCCATCCCCCCCCCCCCCCCCGTGCCCACAGCTTATAAATCTTCTTTTTACATTAAAATATTGCCACTATATATCTTTTTGGCTGATCTGTATATCACAGTGCTGAGAATTCAGGTAGGACCCTGCAACCTGTATACATGCCCACATGTATGATGCCAATATCATATGACCTGGCTATGTCTGAGAACAAGTAAATATTCTCTCTAGCATAAAAGATACAACTGAGCATGTGCATGTTGGCTACCCTGCCTGTGTTAGCTGGCTTTCCCCAGATAGACAGTGCAGGAGGGAAGGATCTGTGCATACAAGATAAAATAGCCTTTTTACACAACACAGAGGATTAACCTCTTTAGTTCCACAGTGAGTATAACAAGAATGCCTTGCTGCATATAGACCCCTTTCACACTGGGGCGTATGTCAGGCGCTTTTGGGCTAAAAATAGCGCCTGTAAAGAACCTGAAAAACACCCCAATGCAGTCTCGGTGTGAAAGCCGAAGTGCTTTCACACCGAGGCGATGCGCTGGCAGGACATTAAAAAAAAGTCCTGCAAGCAGCATCTTTGGAGCAGTGAATTTAATGGGCACCTCTGCTGAAGCGCCTGCGAAGCACTTTGGCAGCGGCGATACATGAGGCATTTAACCCCTTCATCGGCCGCTAGCGCAGGGGGTTAAAAGAACCCAGCTAGCGGCTGAATAGCGCCGCTTTACAGTCAACGCTCGCCCGCTCCAGTGTGAAAGTAGCCATACAGAAAGTTTTTACTGTTGTGGATTTAGTAACACTTTAAACCCAAAAGCAAACGTTTACCTTACTGCAACTTGCTAATTCTTACAATGCATCTGGAAAGTATTCACAACGCTTTGCTTTTTCCACATTTTGCTATGCTGCAATTCTACACACAATACCACATAATGACAATGTGAAAGAAGTTTGTTCGAAATCTTTGCAAATTTATTAAAAATAAAAAAGCCAAAAAACGTCACATGTACATAAGTATTCACAGTCTTTGCCATGACACTCAAAATTGAGCTCAGGTGCATCCTGTTTCCACTGATCATCCTTGAGATGTTTCTACAACCTAATTGGAGTCCACCTGTGGTAAATTCAGTTGATTGGACAGGAAAGGCACACACCTGTCTATATATCCCACAGTTAACAGTGCATGTCAAAGCACAAACCAAGCCAAGCCAGTCCAAAGAATTTTCTGTAGACCTTCGAGACAGCATTGTATGGAGGTACAGACAACATTACTGCAGCATTGAAGGTCACAATGAGCACAGTGGCCTTCATCATCCATAAATGGAAGACGTTTGGAACCACCTGGACTATTCCTAGAGCACGCTGCCTGGCCAAACTGAGCGATCAGGGGAGAAGGGCCTTAGTCAGGGAGGTGACCAAGAACCCAATGGTCAATCTGATAGAGCTCCAGCCTTTCTCTGTGGAGAAAAGAGAACCTTCCAGAAGAACAATCATCTCTGCAGCACTCCACCAATCAGGCATGTATGGTAGAGTTGCCAAACGGAAGCCATTCTTCAATAAAAGGTACATGACAGGCCACATGGAGTTTTTCGAAAAGGCACTTGAAGGACTCTCAGAACATGAGAAACAAAATTCTTTGGTCTGATGAAACAAAAATTTAACTCTTTGGCCTGAATGGCAAGCGTCATGTCTGGAGGAAACCAGGCACTGCTCATCACCTGGCCAATACCATCCTTACAGTGAAGCATCGTGGTGGCAGCATCATGCTGTGGGGATGTTTTTCAGTGGCAGGAACTGGGAGACTAGTCAGGATTAAGGAAAAAATTTATGCATCAATGTACAGAGACATCCTTGATGAAAACATGCTCCAGATCGCTCTGGACCTCAGACTGGTGAAGGTTCATGTTCCAACAAGACAATGACGCTAAGGACACAGCCAAGAAACACACAGAGTGGCTACAGGACAACTCTGTGAATGTCCTTGAGTGGCCCAGACTTGAACCCGATTGAGCATCTCTAGAAAGATCTGAAAATCGCTGTGCACCGCTGCTGCCCATCCAACCTGATGAGCTTGAGAGGTCCTGCAAAGAAGAATGGGAGAAACTTCTCAAAAATAGGTGTGACTAGCTTTGTAGCGTCATTCTCAAAAAGACTTGAGGCTGTAATTGTTGCCAAAGGTGCTTCAAGTGAATTCTTATGTACATGGGATTTTTTTTATTTTCAATAAATTTGCAAAATTTCAAACAAACTTCTTTCACGTCATGGTGTATTGTTTGCAGAATTTTGAGGAAAATAATGACTTAAATCCATTTTGGAATAAGGCTGTAACATAAAATGTGGAAAAAGTTAAGAGCTGTGAATACTTTCTGGATGCACTATAGATGCACTGTAGATGTGATGGCTGCATTCATTTTTTTTTTTTTTTTACTTTTATGCTTTCCTTTCCTAACTTTAACCTGGTGATCCTGCCAGAACAGTGTGGCATGTATGTGTAACATACTGCACAGTGTGCAGAATGGGTTTCCTTGGAGAATGTCCTGTACTGCATGGTAAATGGAGTGGCCACGTCACCAAACATTCAGCAAATTTTTTAAAGTGGAAGTCCATGCAAAAAATTAAATCCCTGCATCTGTAGACACCATGATCTAACACCAACCTCTCTAGCCCTGTAAAGAAGAAATCAGTATGCATACCTTTTTTTTTTTAACTCAATGCGACCCGCTCTCCAGCAGTGGAAGTTCTGCAAAGGACATGGCTGACAAAGGCTGTAAAATGAATGGGAAGTGACGTCACCCATAGCCTTACTATGGGGCTTCCGCTGGCCTCTGCACCCACCTCCACAGCAAAGTCGTAGCTGACAGCTCAGCGTAGGATCTGGTCGGATCAGGTCAGAGCAGCTTCGAAAAAAAGGTATGTATACTTGTTTTTTCTTTACAGGGATAGAGAGGTTAGTGTTAGAATGCTGGTGGCTATAGATGCAGGGATTTTAGTTTTTGCATGGAATTTCAGTTTAAGTACCTTAGATCTTTCATTCATCGATCACCAGGCTGACGCTTTTCTTTGATTTTTTTTAAATTTATTATAGCTACTTCTATAGCACCAACAATTTATCCAGTGCTTTACTTACATATATTGTTCATTCATGTCTGTCTCTCCCCTCAAGGAGCTTATAATCTAATCTAACTCACGTTCATACATAAGCATACTAGGGCTGATTTTAGATGGAATCCAATTAATCTACCAGCATGTTTGGAGTGTGGGAGGAAAACCGAGTACTCCGAGGAAATGGGCACAGGGAGAACATGCAAATTCCAGGCAGCAAGTGCTGTGGTTAGTATTTGAACAGATGACTGTAGTGCTGCCGGGCAGAACTGCGAACCACTTTAGCCACCGTGGTGCCCACTTCTTGCACATTGCTTCTCCTGCCACTTTCAGTGTTCACACGAAACTCTGCATGTGAGCAGATTTTCCTGATTTTTGACGAGTATAACTACAGTAAACACTGTAAAGAACAGTGATGATACGCAAAGTGCAGTACACCACAGAACCAGCCAGCTTTCACCTTCTCATCTGTTTAGTGCAATCTAGTGCGACAGACATGGTTGTAGATTGCTTGGTATGGATTACTCTACTTTTTTTTTTTTTTTAATCCCATTTGTCATTTCACATAAGTATTGATGCCTCCTTCGGTGTCCATTCTTAGTCTACCGTTACAAGTTTTAGACTCTCACAATAATAAGAGTTTTTCACTATATTGGAAATGTTTTTGTTTGCCCAAATTTTGTGCATTAGAACCCTTTCACACAGGCCAGATCCATGTTTCTCAGCAGGGGATCTGTCCAGTAATCCTTGTTGAGATGAGCGAAGCAGACGGATGACAGGTCTGTGCCTGCTTTGCTTCTGCAGAGTAGACACGGACACAGCATGCTTTGCTCTATGGGCAGTTGGATGTAAACGGACCAGCTGTTCACACCCGACTGCCCTCTGATCCGATCCGGCCAGATGGAGGGGAATTTTTGTGCAGGATCAGATTGGAGGTAGGCAGGTATAAATGGACACAAGTATGTTTACATCCACTGCTCTATGAGAACGAAGGGTCCGATTGGGTCTGCCTGAAATATGGACAGGCGGCCCCAATCGGACCTCTCCTGTGAAAGGAGCCTTCGAAAATCTTTCCCCTCATCTTTTTATTACAGAAGCATTTTTAGGGTGCAAATAAAGAGAAACTAATGTGTCCTAGTCATTTGCATTGACAGTAGCAGACCACCATGAGACTGTTTTTTTTAAATGTGGTTGTTACTGGTAAGCAAGGATGAGCTCGGGCGCATTTGCAAGTCCATGTGCCCGCGCCCGCCTGGAAGCTGACACTCTGCAGCGCTAATCACAGGCAGTGAGCCATTTCCTGATCTGTGTAGCCACGGATTGGGAAATGTCACGCTGCCTGTCATTAGCGCTGCAAAGTGTCAGCTTCCTGGCGGGCGTGGACATGTGGAGTTGTGAACAGCCCTGAGCTCATCCTTACTGGCAACAGCTCTAGTCCATTCCTGATAAATCAGCCCAGCCGACTGGGATAGGAAAAGCATCTTTCAGGCAGATTTCAGACTGACTTTTCCCTGGGACTCCTTGCACATACAGCACTTGGCTCACATTTGTGGAAAATATAGGGAGTTACTTTATGTTGTGATAAATGCTATCTGCCACCATGCATGCTTAATATATATATATTTTTTAATCCAGTAAAGTAGAGAGAAGAGAAATTGATTTGCATTTGTCTTTGTTTTGTGTTGTTTCCTAAAAAGCAACCATACATGCTCAAGGTTTTAGTGGTGATGTAAGAGATTGAAGCAAAGAACAAAGGGATGTCTAAAGTGCTGGCTTGTACAGAGATTGTTTCCTTTTCCCCATAGTGATAGCATTGTGTTCAGCAACTGCAGTTCTAGAAACACATCTGTAACAGGCACAGATCTGTCCCATCATTGTCAGTAAATGCTAAAAGAACTTTTCAGAGTTCCTACAGCTTATTCCTTGCTTCTGAAGTGGCAGAGAGATTTCTTTTGGAATTCCTGCAATGAGCAGCTCCAGCGATATTATGGACTGAGAAGTCTAGGTGGTTATGCAGCACCAATTATGAGCACTACTCTTTACATATATCCTATAGAGCCGCTCCAAAGCTACTTACCTAACCTTTCTCTTTTCCAGCTCTTGGTGAAACATATAAAAGCAAAACAGAGTAACCAACACAGTTAAAACACAGTTTAAGAAATGATAAAATTTCACTTACAATTAAGTACAGTAGGGAGAATAATTGATCCCCTGCAGATTTTTTAAGTTTGCCCACTTACAAAGAAATGAAGGGTCTATGATTTTTATCACAAGTGTATGTTAATGATCGAGAAAGAATATCAACCAAAAATCCAGAAAAAAAAACACATAAATTAAGTTACAGTTCAAGGAATAAAATAAGTATTTGATTCCCAAGAAAAACATGGCTTAGTACTTGGTGGAGAAACCCTTGTTGGCAAGCACAGCAGGAAGATGTTTTTTGTAGTCGGTGACCAGGTTTGCACACATCTCAGGATGGATTTTGGTTCACTCTTCTTTACAGATCTTTGCTAAATCCTTAAGGTTTCTTTGCTGTCACTTGGCAACTCTGTTTCAGCTCCCTCCATAAATGTTCTATAGGATTAAGGTCTGGAAACTGACTCAGCCACTCCATGACCTTAATGTGCTTCTTCTTGAGCCACTCCTTAATGCCTTCACGGTATGCTTTGGGTTTTTGTCTTGCTGGAAGACCCATTCACTCATCTTCAGTGTTCTTGCTGAAGGAAGCAGGTTCTCACCCAAGATTTTACAATAAATGGCTTGTCTATTGGCCCCTCGATACCACAAAGTCAGCCTGCGCCTTTAGTAGAGAAACAGCCCCAAAGCATAATATTTCCACCTCCGTGCTTGACTGTAGGGATGATGTTCTTAGGGTCAACGTTAGCATTTTTCTTCCTCCAAAAGGGCGAGATGAGTTAATGCCAAAGAGCTTAATTTTGGTATCATCTGGCCACAGCACTTTCTCAGAATCCCTTTCTGAATCATTTAGATGTTCATCCAAGAAAAGACCAATGTGATGGACTATATAGTCAAAATAATATTTTGTGTTTACATGAAATATTATATCAAGCTTGGAATGAATAAGTGTCTTAATTTTTAAATATTTTGTATATATATTTTTCTTTTTGTAAAATAAAGTATTAGAAAAAAAATTTTTGTTGTATATTCCTCTTAGGTGCCGATATAGTCCGTCATGCTGGACTTTTTTTGTGTTAATGTTATTTAGAATGAGGTACCCCCATAGCCTTTTTTCACATATTCTTGGTATTGGCATGACTGTACATGTGCCTTCTTGAGGAGGGGGACTCGCTGTGTTTTAAGGAAAAAAAATGACTATGACCTAAGAACACCATCTCTACAGTTAAGCACGGAGGTGGAAACAACATGCTTTGGGTCTGTTTCTCTGCTAAAGTTACAGACCGACTTTGCCACATTGAGGGGCCAATGGATGGGGCCCGTGTATTGTAAAATCTTGGATGAGAGCCTTCTTCCTACAGCCAAAACATTGAAGATGGGTCAACGATGGGCCTTTCGGCATGAGTGACCAAAAACACACCGCCAGGGCAAAAAAGGAGTGGCTCAAGAGAAGCACATTAAGGTCATGGAGTGGCCTAGCCAGTCTCCAGACCTTAATCCTATAGAAAAATATTGATCAGGGGCTTATAACTAAGCAAAGCCTATCCATTGAAAGTCAGGCCACATCTCCAGTTGCTGAAAAAACTCTGAAAAGGCAGCCGCAGAAAGAGAAATATACAAAAGATGGAGGCTCTGCAATAGATGTTAGATACAAAAATGGAAAAAAGCAATACAACTTATCCCAAAACTTCATCTGTAAATGTGAGACCAAGCTTGTTCCTGGCTAGGAGAGTACAGCTGCTGACATGTTTCAGGGCTGTGCCCCTTTCCTGCATACTTCATTCTGCTGACTGGCTATTGAGAGTGTGTCTAGCATCTGCAGATTGACCCGATTCTGTATTTGGAAAGGATTTTACTAGTTATGTGCTGATGAACTAATTTTATTGTATCTGCAATGTTATTTTATTTATTAAAAAGTGTTATACCTGTGCTATCTGGTGTGCTCTATTTGCTTTTGTTTTTTCGTGCTTTTTTTGATTTACACAGAGTTCGCAAAAAGAGCAGGCTTTGGTACCAGTGAAGCGCAGTACTGTCATGAATTTGCAGTAATACTTTCATGCCCTGTCTGCCTGCTTCCCTCTGGTTGTGTATCAGCCTTAGGGCTTGCACTCTCACACCTGTCTGCTTAGGTAATCTTCCCTGAAGCATGGCTCCACCCTAGCCTCTTACTGCACTGCAAGCCAGCTTCGCTGATCAATATTGTGTGTTTGGCTTCCTGTGTGTCTTGCCGTGTGCTCTACATCTGATTCTGTTTACAATCCTTGGCTTGTTTTTGATTATTCATGTCTGCTTCATACCCTGACCTTTGACGTATTCTTTGACTACCCATCTCTGCTTGTTGCCTTGACCTTTTGGCTTATCTCCTGACTATCTCATGTTGTCCTGGTCTGCTGCTTTTTTTCTATCCTTCAGTAGCCTAGCGTGAGCTGGGAGACCCTTGGGGCCGCGAACTGGAGCCAGTTGCAGCGAAGTCCATCCCCACCACTAGGGGGTTCTGGTGAACACCTGCTGGCTCTTAGACTTCGTGCCCTGGGGAATCTCATGCTCTAGCTGCCAGTGTGATCCATGTCGGTGTTCCAGAGGACCTGCTTTCCTGACCCACCCAGAGCCCCATCCATGGCAGTCAGCCGTAAGGTCCACTACCTTAGCGGTGCACTCCCGACCCCAACGGCGTACATCTGTTACTTGGCCTCAGGTGACCTGATGAGTACATTTGAAGATCTTGTTGGTGGAATAGCTGCACAGCGAGGGTTCTAAGTGGAAACACAAGTTGAGAATTTATTCAGTCTCTCTGTTGGGACCTTTCCATTTTTTTTATTTCAGTTTAGTTACTTTTTTGTAAATAAAAAAAAAAAAAAAAAAAGGATCAAAAATGGATACAGGTGTAAATTTTTAGATAATTTTTGATGTCCACTTTTTACAAAAAAAAAAAGTGACTGAGCTGGACTCCAGACACTGTATGTATATAGCTGGTTTATAAGGAGGGGGTCAGGAAGCCGGCCGTCGTGTCCTTAACAACTCGATGAGTCATCAACTGTCAGTGGGGTTACTTTCTAGCAGCTGAATGTAAAAAAATAAAATTGCCAGCGAAAAAAAACGGTGTAGGGTCCCCCATTGGGTCTAGTATAGATTTGATTCATGTTGATGGGGACAACCCTGGGGGGTTAACAAGGGGGACCCAACATCCCGGCTCCCCATTATGTGAATGGATAGGGGTATATCGTACCCCTACCCATTCCCCCCAAAAAGCAGTGAAAAGTGTAAAAAATAAAATAAATAAAATAAATAAAAAACGTTTTTTGACAAGTCCTTTATTAAAAAGAAGCCCCGAGCAGTCTTCGCCTGGTGCCGTCTTCTCCCCAATCTGTCTTATTGTGCTGTCTTCTCCCTAAACTGTCTTCTTCCTCGCCGCCGGTTACCCGCTAAAAACAAGTAGGCCACTCTTCTTCTGAGTCTTCATCTGTTGTGTTGTCCACCGCTGTCTGGCACCACTTATA
Organism: Lithobates pipiens; assembly: GCF_037356315.1. NCBI lineage: Eukaryota > Metazoa > Chordata > Amphibia > Anura > Ranidae > Lithobates > Lithobates pipiens. Next base: position 185,260,790 of record NW_027507685.1, on the reverse strand, counting down.
TAGCCATGGGGCGTGGCCATCCAATGATGTCACCCGGAGACCCCGCTCCTTGTGACACATTGGTTGTTAAGGACGCGGCGGCCGACTTCTCGGCCCCCTCCTTAACAACCAGCTATATACAGTGTGTTTAAAGAGGGGAAAAAAGGGTTTAAAAACGGATGTCAGCTGATCGGATGTAAGCGGATGTCATCCACTAACATCCGTTTATCGTATATTCCATTTTTTAAATGGAAGAAAAATATGGTTTTCTTCCGTCTCAAAAAACAGAATTTAATGGAGGCAGATGTCAGCAGATGATCACCTGCTAACATCTGCTATCCCATAGACATACATGTATGTTTCCCCCTTTTTTTTATCCGCCAACGGATGGAGAAAAAACTGACATAAAAAAATGCCCATGCGAAGGACCCTTAGGCATGCCATACATGAAACAATTTTCTATTGCTTGATTCCCCCATCAACACATTTAGTGTTGATGGGGGAATCCTTCCCGTAGGGCTATTGTATTTTGACAGTGGGATTACTGCAAGCTGTGCTTTCTGGATACTATTACTTCTTGCATCTATGGGAAAGCTGGTTTGTACAGAAATGTATCAACTTCTGTACAACCAGCCTGCCCATACCTGGATCAATATTTAGATGGTTCCTTCTAAACTGCCTGGATTTTGGTACATCTATTTCCAGCTTGTAGAGGATATCTGATTTCTACTTTAGTAATTTCCAGGAACGAGGTACACCTGGGTGTGTTTAACACCCCTAGAGTACATTCTGGAAACCACAATACCTATAACACTCCATTATCCAATAATTGCTTGCAGTTCTTGTAGTCAGTGCTTTACAGAGGAAGTAAACCCTGGGTCTCCCTGCAAAGTAAAGCATAATGGACTCCCATAGTAGCCCATTATGTGTCACTGACCTGACACAGGAGCCAGTGATGTCACCGCTGTCCCCTGTAGCACGAAGCGTACATCTTCCTTTGGGTATTGCTGCTCTGGCGCTGTGAGTGGCCGGAGCAGCGATGGTGTCACTCCGGCGGATGTGCACAGGAGCCGTAAGTGACAGCATGTTTGCCTTCACTTGCAGCGTGCCCAGTACGCCTGTGCCGTTGTCTGCGGCGCGCATGCGCCGTAGACAGCGGTACCATATTGTTGTAAAATATCTCCTTAACCGTGTAGGTTAACCACTTTCAGACGGACCATTTTGCTGGCTTAAGACCAGACCACTTTTTGCGATTCGGCACAGCGGCGCTTTAACTGACAATTGTGCGGTCGTGCGACGTGGCTCTCAAACAAAATTTACATCCTTTTTTTTCCCCACAAATAGAGCTTTCTTTTGGTGGTATTTGATCACCCTTGCGGTTTTTATTTTTTTGGGCTATAAACAAAAAAAAGAGCGACAATTTTGGAAAAATCGCATTATTTTTTACTTTTTGCTATAATATCCCCCAAAAAAATATAACATATTTTTTTCCTCAGTTTAGGCCGCTACATATTCTTCTACATATTTTTGGTAAAAAAAAAATCGCAATAAGCGATTTATTGGTTTGCGCACAATTTATAGCGTTTACAAAATAGGGGATAGTTTTATGGCATTTTTATTAATAATTTTTTTTTACTAGTAATGGCGGTGATCAGCAATTTTTATTGTGACTGCGACATTATGGCGGACACATCAGACATTTTTGACACATTTTTGGGACCATTGTCATTTATACAGCAATCAGTGCTATACAAATGCACTGATTCCTGTGTAAATTACACTGGCAGTGAAGGGGTTAACCAGGAGGTGGCTGTGTAGGGGTTAAGTGTGTCCTAGGGGCGTGTTAATAACTGTGGGGGGCTGGGCTGTGTGTTAGTGAACACTGATCTCTGCACCAATCACAGGGAGCAGAGATCAGTGTCACTTGTTGCTAGGCAGAATTGGGAGATGCTGTTTACATCAGCATTTCCCAGTTCAGCCTCCCTGTGAGTCGATCGCGGGTATCCCCTTGGCGATCGAGTCCGCGGGACCTGCATCCGGACTCGCGTGGGTCCCTACTGGCATGCGCTCCGACGGCGTATGCCAGTTTGACTGCCCGTGCCATTCTGCATTTCACATGTACATTGTCGTGCGCTGGTCAGGAACTGGTTAAGGAGATATTTCTTGGACCTACAGGTAAGCCTTAATCTAGGCTTACCTGTAGGGCAAAGTGGTTTGTAAGGGGTTACAACCACTTTAACGCCATATGTTATCCAAGTAACATAATTACATAGGTAGATGAACTCTTGACGTCACATTTAGCATCTTGTTGTGACAGAACCATGGAATAAATCTGACATTCGTTTTAGATTCGTTTTGGCTTGGTAAGAGATGGATATGCATAAGACTTTACTGGAATAGACATGAAGTCATTTGGTTAGAGTATGTGAGAGTGGTTAGAAAAAGAAAGAAAGAAATAGGTCAACGCCATGATTTGGATATGAGCAGAAAAGTAAGGGAGAAAGGAAAATGAGCTATAAGCTTTCAGCTGGATAATGAAAATACAAATAGGATTAAGGAACCTCACCTATGCTGATTGTGGCTTCTCAGAATGGTGTTAGTATACAGGAGGGATAAACAAAGCAATGATAGGCAAAAATAAACTAATTCACAAGAGGTTTGGCCAATTAATGACGAAACTGGGGATTGAGGGGTAGGAAGGGTAAAGCTGGGCATAGATTGAAAGATTTTCTTACCTACAACCACTGAACTATTGTGTTCTCCCAGCGGGGGATGTGAGGGAGCCGTCCTGGCCAGAATAACACAGTGATTATTGCTGGTGGCTATAGCCACCAGCAATAATTGCAAGAAAAATCCAACAGGCTGGTTGTACACAAAGTTGATTGATCAATTTGGGTACAATCAACATGCACGGTAGGAATCTCAGGAGTTCCCTGCTGAACTTGAGTTTCAAACAGACTATGGTCGGCTTAAAGTGATGCTAAAGCCTCATTTAAAAAAATAAATAACAAACATGTCATACTTACCTGCTCTGTGCAGCTGGTTTTGCACAGAGCAGCCCGGACCCTTCTCTTCTCTGCTCCCTTTTTGCTGCTTCTGGCCCCTCCCTGCTGGTGAGTGCCCCCACAGCAAACAGCTTACTATGGGCACACCCAAGCCAAGACACAGCTCGGTGTGTCCATTCAGATACAGAGCCCTGACCTGGCCCCATCCCCCTCTCTCCCCTGATTAGCTAACTGACTTTGATTGAGAGCCCCAGAGCCACTGCTGTGTCTCAGCCAATCAGGAGGAGAGTCCCGGATGGCTAAGACACTCGTGGACATTGTTGGAGAGAAATGTGTCTCAGGTAAGTAATTAGGGGGTGCTGGAGAGGCTGCTACACATGGAAGTTTTTTTTATTTTGATGCATTAAGACAGGGGTTGACAAATTTGCTTGGAATCTAGGAGCCAGCTAAAAAAGTTAGGAGCCGGGTCCGTGACGGCGATCTGGACCTGTCCCTGGCCTGACATGGAGACAAGTGAGGGGAAGATAGCCCCAAGCCCCTCACCTGTCTCCAAGTCATTGCCCCCCATAGCTCTTAGAGGGACATTTTATTTATTTTTTTCAAATGACAATTTTTTTTTTAAATTGCATTTTAGTGTAAATTGAGATGTGAGGTCTCTCTGACCCCAGATCTCATATACAAGAGGACCTGTCATGCTTTTTTCTATTACAAGGGATTTTTACATTCCTTGTAATAGGAACAAAAGTGACACATTTTTTTTTTTTTTAAAGAACAGTGAAAAAAATAAAAATAAAAGTTAAAATAAAAAAAAAAATACAGAGACCTCCTCTGTAACTTAAAAAGTGCAACCTGTAGAATTTTTTAAATGTCGCCTATGGAGATTTTAAAGGGTAAAAGTTTGTCGCCATTCGATGAGCGGGCGCAATTTTGAAGCATGACATGTTTGGTATCGATTTACTCTACGCAACATTATCTTTCACAATATTAAAAAAAATTGGGCTAACTTTACTGTTGTCTTATTTTTTTTTTTATTAAATACATTTTCCCCAAAAAAGTGCGCGTGTAAGTCCGCTGTGCAAATACGGTGTGACAGACAGTATTGCAACGACCACCATTTTATTCTCTAGGGTGTTAGAATAAAATATATATATAATTTTTAGGGGTTCTGAGTAAAGGGAAGGAAGATAGGCTGGCAGGCAGGGAAAATTAGCATTGCATCCATTAGCATTGCTGGTTGTAATTCCAACGGCCACCACAAGAGGGCGCCAGATTACAGAAGGAACCATAGGATCGTAGAAGGCCTCAAAGCCGGGGGCTAAATTACCGGCCGGCGGCGGCGCGGCCCGACGCGATCGCGCCGGGGGGGGGGGCCGCGGAGACAGCATACCCCCAGCTGTGCTGCCCCAGGCGCCAGGTCTGGAATTCTAGTCGCAAATGCGACCGGGCGCCCGGGTTTTGTCGAGCCCTGCATTAAGATAAAAAAAAATTTGCTTTTACAACTCCTTTAAGATGTAAATTTGGGTTTGGACAGCTTTAACCCAGGAATCCCAAATGGTGTGTAATTATTGTACAGCCATGATATTTTTGCAGTGCATGCGAGAGAGAAATTCACGGAATGGTATGGTTGGTTGTTTAAGGCATGTATCAATTTGCTTAGCAGCTTCAAAGATGTGTGATTGGGCGAGTTACTAGTTTAGAGCAACCTTCTGCTTTCTTATACAAGAGTGCCTCTATTGGGCTTTGCTTGAGTATCCCATGAGTTTTGTTGATGAGCTGATAAAGTTGGATCCAAAAGTGTTTTCATATGGGACAATCCCACCAAGTGTAATGCCTTGTACACACGGTTGGAGATTCCGACCACAAAATCCGTTGGATTTTTTTCTGACGGATTTTGTCCGAAACTTGCGTTGCATACATACAGTCGGACAAAGTTGTCGGAAAATCTGAACGTTCGGAACGTGGGGACATTCGTTGTGTATGACGGGATTATGTAGAGACTAGTAGCCAATAGCTTTGGTCTTGTAATTTGATCTGAGCATGCGTGGCACTTTGTCCGATCGGAATTCTCAACAAACGATCGGAAAAAGTCAGATCGGCTTTTTTTCTCTGAAATTTTTAGATCCTGCTCTCAAATTTTTTCTGTCGGAATTTCCGACGGAAAAAGTCCAATAGAGCCCACACACACACAAACGGATTTTCCGCCAATATAATCCGATCTTACCTATTTCCTCTGAATTTCCGACCGGGTATACAGGGCATAAGGGAAAGTTCCTGGACTGTTGCAACTTCTGTAGCAAGAAACAAGGTAAGTGTTGCATTAAAGTAGGTATAAAGGCTCTTTTTTTTTCCTAAAAAAAAAAAAAAAAAAAAACATGTTATACTTACCTGCTCTGTGCATTGGTATTGTGCAGAGCAGTCTTTTACCTCCTCTTCTGGAATCCCCCAGTGACGCGCGCTCTACAATTCTTGCTACATTGTAAAGAAAGCTTTTACCCATTTTATTGAGGTTTCACCATGCCTGCTGTGGTCTCAGTATAAAGTCAAACTGCCAGTTGGGGTGTAAGAAAATTGTCGCAGCTAGGGCCATGTCACACTAATGATCATATCACTGTCAACACATCAGCAACAGCATCTCTTAAAGAGCACTTTAGCTTATCCTTCACAAACCTGCAAGGCGATCCCTTTGCTAGTGAGCTTGGTTCTCAAGCATTTTGTCGAGCTGTAGAGTGACGTATTTTAAGGAAGGGATCAGTTGCACCCCAAGGATTGTGCCACTATTGTGGTGTCTCCAGAATCAGAATTGCCATTTTGATACGACCCTTACCGTTTGGGGGTCCTAGCTTTTCCAAGGTTTAACAAATCTGCACTGGATTGTTTGTCATTGTCAAAAATAATTCTTAGAGGTGCATTTTTCTAAGTGTGCCACATTCCATCAAGGTTTCGAAAGAGTTACCTGTACATCTTGCATAAAAACGCTGACCTGTTTTATTTATGAGTTGCAGTATTCAACTTTAATTGGTCATTTTTCCTGTAGTGCTTTCAAAAACCATAAAATACAAAATTCAAAGTGATGTAGCGAAGCATGGCACCACTAGAAAGGTGAAAATGCAGATTGATTTGAGCTGTAAAAACTGTAGAAAATCTGCAATTTCTGACCCAAATACTCCTAATCTTCATTATTATGTATTCTACCAGCGGCCGTTAACGTTCTGCACAATTACCCTCCAGAAATTCGTCTTTATTAACCTCTTAATTGCCATAGACATGCGCCGACCTGGCATTTGGGCTCCAGATCTATGAAATACATAAAAAAGACCATATAAATTGCAGATGCCATTAATGCAGATGTACAAGTATATTATTATCACTCGGGTCTTTTGAAATTCAATTGGGGGTTAAGTATTCCAAAGTATAAATTGAAATAATGGGCACACGCCACAGTGGAGTTTTATAATGTGAATTACACTAAGACAGGAGAGATCATTAAAACACTTACTGCATATGCAGCGCTCATTAATGAGGTTTGACTGCGCAAAGAAGGAGAATCCGGTGCCCATGTTGCGCCCGTAACAGCTTTATACCTTGTCCTGTCCCTTTTACCGGTTTTCTTAATTTCAGAACAGCCTTCACTATGGCATCGGAAATCAATTTGTACAATCTGAAAGGCTGCGATATCAATCAGTTCTCTCCTTTCTAATTTGACAGACACGAGGAGAAATGGCAAAAAAAATGTCATTTTTGATTGTGGAACGCAGTTATGCGGAACCAGGAAAGGATATTATCTCTTTAAACGAGACAGCCGTAATGGGTCTGTTGACCATGAATAATTTTTTTGTTGTCATTATTGCTAGCCTAGCATATCCTTCATTAAACGCTCAGCCCTAAATTAAAATAGAACCAGTTTCCAATAGTAATTAACTGGAGTATATCAGGGAGGCTATTATTCACATTAAAGTAACCTTTTAATAGTTCTGTCTTTAACTTCCCTGCAGGTAATGGTTTTAAAAAGCTCTTATAACAAGAGGAATTATAATGAGCTTTAATAGAGCAGGACAATTGAAAAATTAAGAATCATTTTCCGTCACCCTCCACCCCCCCCCCCCACACCCCACACCCCTTAACCAAAAAAGAAACAATAAAATATGTGTAAGGTGTTACCTGGATATTACATTAATGCAGCTAATAATTCTTTATTGCGCTTTTAAAAATTGGCAATGACTATAAGAAGATGGTTCAGCTGGGGGAAAAAAACTGAAGCACGATTTTTTTTTTGTCACCGAATGAAAAACAGCCAGATGTAGACTCCACATTCTGAGGAGAACAGGACCATTTCGGAGAACTTGTCATCTGCTTAAAGGAACTGCATAGTAAAATATACTAGGTGTTCTTAATGCTTTTATTGGAATTAATTTCCGCTTGAGGTCACAAAAGTGATTTGTAGATTTTAAACAAAATTGACCTTGGGCAAGGTTCACTTATCTAGGGCCAAATCTTTTACCCTTGTTCCAGTTTAATGGGGGAAAAGTAGGCTATTGTTCTGAAATAATTAACTTTTTTTCCTATAAATGCAAGTGCTTAACATTTTAATATAGCTTCCCTGCATTAATATATCAACTAATATGCAGCAGAGCACCTGCCACCATAAAATGTTTTCTGTAAATGCCCACCCCCCCCCCCCCCCCCACTACAGTATGTTTTTCTGGCTGTACAACGAAAGCTCCTTTAAATGGCATAAGCAGAGGTGAGTAGAAGTAGTGGGAAAAGATAGCCCTTAACTTTTGCATACTTTCACATATGGGAAACTTGTGACCCCTATGCACATTTTTTATTTTTTGAAGAACAGGTGGTTGCTTCATATTGAGCTTATTTTTGCATCCATGTTGTATAAACACATTGCATATTAGATCTTCACCTTCATTAGTCTGCACCTTCATTAGTTTTTCGAGTATAATTTATTTTCAGTTATTGGCTGATGTGTTCTTAAGCACCCCCTCACCCAACGGTGTTTGTGTGCCTCCATTGGAAATGTGTGCTCTATATATAGTATGTGTCTTGTAAGGAGGCCCCCAACTATTTTTTTTTTTTCATGGGTTAGAGGGACCAAATTTCTGCCTCAGATTGCCGTGGTGATCTGACTGGAAGTGGTTACCTGTCAAAACCAGGAACCTGCCCCCCCTCAAAGAAGCAGAATTTTTCCCCTTTTGGTGAAGTTCCAATTTAAGTAAACATTCAGGCCCCATATAGCAGTATAAGTCACACATTGTGGTAGATTTACTGAAGGCAAATAGATTGTGCTCTTTGCAAGTAAGGTTGCTCCAGAGCTTAGTAAATTAAGTATAGTTTCACTATGCAAAGATTACATGCAATGAAAATAAAAAACAGCATTTTTACTTTTTTTGCATGCATATGATTGGATGATGGAAGTCAGCAGAACTTCCCCTCATTTACTAAGGCTTTAGAACAACTGCACGTTCTATTTGCCTTCATTAAAGCAACCCTATTGTGTTCTTAAATACCAAACCCTTTACCTCCTGCCATAGTTTTAGTTGGTTTTACAGCTTAATGCTAGTTTTATATTAATCACTTTAGGGTACTTGATGGCAAAACTTACATTATAAAGATCTATGGTTTGAAGACCCAGTTAGGTAGAGAGCTTCCCTCCGAATTTCCATACCTTAACAAGTTTGTAAATTATTAAACCAGTGACTTCCATCTATAACCAAAATGTTTGATGGAAATTTTTTGTAAAGGCAACGATTGGGAATAAGTTATGTAGGCAAAGATACATTTTTCAGTTTACCAGGTTTTCATGGCCATCATCCAGAACACTGGTGCTAATCCTGCATTTGAAAGCTGGTTCTTGAAAGATTTCCCTACTAGAAAGCTATAGGTACTAACAATTGTTATTCCTTCAATATCAATGAACTTCAATAATTTTTTGATTGAACACATTGTGGAAAAAGGGAGTACTCTAGCAGTTATGACTGTAGGGTTCAGAGCCCTTTGAGCTGTACCTTTGTTCACAACCTCTTTCTATTTTCCACATTACAGTATTTGTGGCATGTTATGCTAATGTCGAGCTATTTACCATTCTTATTCTACAGTACTCGCTAATTAAGTTGACAGCAAAATTGAGATTTTACGACAGAGGGGGAGTTTGTAAGCTTCCAAGGGTTAAGAGATGCCTTTTATATAAAGAAGAAAAACCCCACATTCTGTTTTTCTGTCGAGATAAACCCGTTTCAGCCGATTACATCCAGCCTGCTTCACAAAGGCGCAGTTTTCGTAAACCTTTCATCAGTGGAGCTTGGCAGTAATTGCAACGAGAGAAACTTGTAATTTTCCTGAAGGATCTGACACAGTCAGAATTAAAAATCAAGGCGCCCTCCTGAATGCCACTTCATTACAAATTAACAGCAGTCCATAGGAAAGCAGCAGGCTGGGGCGTGCCGAAAAAAAAAAAGGATCAGGATAAAGAAACCCAGCATTTGAGTCTGTCACTGCTCCGGAGCTAGACTGGCCCACAAACAAATTAATGACACATTGTCAAGGCAAAAAAGTTACATCAAATTAACACATCGGATCCAGGCATATTAATGCAAAGTTTCACCTGACTGTTATTGCAAAGCAGGCCACTCTGCAAATGGAAAAATGAAATTAAAACACTTCAGTGAGACGCTTGCTCATGGATGCAAAGGGAAAACCTAAAATGCTATCATTTTGGCTAATAATTGATATATTTAAGTATAGCCGTTTTGTAGGGTTAAAATTTTGTGAACCATTTTATATTCAAGTCTAATGTGAATTTGTAGTGAGATCTTGGCCAGTGAACATTTTTTTTAAAAGAAGGTTTCTCTACAGATAACTTTATGAAAAAAAAGGGGGAACTTATGCATGTGAGCCCCTTTAATTTAATAAAGTTTATATAATCATTTTAACTTTCTTGGATTTCAGTTTTACATGCCATTAGGCTGTACTTTGTATGAATCTCTGTATTGCAATTGAAAAATTGACCCACAGGTCTCCTGGTAAATTCCTTTTGTATACCTGGCTGTTTTTTTTCACACCAGTCACCAGAGGCAGGTATAGGATGAATTGCAGTGTCCCCATCCCTCTGGACACTATGGGTATTTTCTAGGATAATGAGAACACCCCCTTACTTCCCTTTATGGTGATACTACAGACTCATGATTATAATATGCTATAACCTCTACCCAGTGTTTATTGCTTAACTGATCCCATCTTCCCCTACTATTTTCTTTCTCACATTCGTGACTTTGATTCATAGCATGTTTTACCCACCTCATCAGGAGCATTGACCTTCGGCATACAAATTGGGTGCAACTCGGGGAACTCTTCCTCTCCATAGAGAGAAGCCTTGGACTGCCTTCTTTAAGTAGCTATTGATATTCTTAAGGGGAATAATCCCAAGGCCCTCTCCCAGGGTTTGGAGGTTATTCTGGGATTCAGCTGACCAAAACACACTACAAGCCTTTCCCCAAATTATTCATAGTTTATTTGCTGTCTAAAAAGTGAAGACAGCCTGATTGACTTTTCTCCATTCCTAAGCTGTTTTCCACCCTTTTACCTTTCTTGAAAAATTGGTCTACATTTTTCGTAGTATGTTTTTTCGTGGTTTTGCCTGTGTCTTGCCTCGGCAAGGTGACTGTATTTTTTTGTCATTGACTTTGCTTCTTGCAAGTATTTTATAGAGAAAATAGCATGAAGCTTTCTTTCTCCAGGCTCTTTTTTTGTGCTCAGACAAATGTTTTACTCTGCTTGAGTCTCCCAAGCTGCGACCAGTTAACCGATTAGAATTCTGCACCAGGAACATGTTTTTGAAGGTTCCCTTCAACGGCTTATGGATTTATCAGAGCAAATAATTCTGGTGGTCAAATTCAACGGTGACATCTACCTGGATGCAGGGAGCTTGGTGGCATGAATGATGTCGGCTGCTGTGGTGCTTCAGAGAGTCCATTAGCTAAAATGCTGGTCAACTGACCAGGCATTGAAAAATGTTTAGTCCTGCTATCTTTCATAGGAGATTATTAAACACCTCTGGTGGAAAACATTACTCACCTTTTCCAGATCTGCAAGCCTAAACCATCTTGATGTAAACATACATAGGTTTCCCTTTTGCACATGGAAGGTCTCTTCTAACCCCTCTTGCCCATTCCAGCCATAGACTCAAGGTTAACTTGGGCAGCTCTGGAATATCAGGTTTTCCTGCTTTTTCAAACTACCTTCAGCATAAAGGTCTGCCCCCAACTGGGTAAACATCTTGTAGTCTTTGCAAAATTTTAGCTACAAAGCATTTCCATGACTTAATTAAGAGAAGTGGTTTCTGCAGATTGCAAAAAAGAGTTCCCATCTCCCCCTTTCAATGATTTATTTGATCAAATGATGTTCCTTTTGAACAACACTTCAGCTTGGAGGGTCTCGGAGCCAGTAGCCTTGTCTTGTCAAGTGACTTTTCTCATCCTTCAGGAGGGTGAAGTCAGCTTTGACCCAGGGATCCCTTCTTGCCTGAGATTGCATCCTTTGTCCACCTCATTGAGGGCACTATGCTTCCCTCCTTCTGTTTCCCATGTGAAGGAGATTGGCTTACAGACGTCTGATGTTGTAAAGGCTGTCAAACGAACTGCTACATCCTTGTTTGAAATCAATTTCTGTTTTTTGTTCATGATGGTTCCCAATGAGGTTCACCAGCCTCTACTACAACAATCTCCTTTTTAAATTCCCCACTTTAATTCTCAGGCCTATTACCTTAAAAGAGAAGTAAAGGATTTTTTTAAATTTTTTTGCAGTTTCATACGTATCTAGTTGGATGAAGCATCGGTGAAATGCTGCATCTGTCCCCTGGCACATCTTCACTGAGAACCGAGCGATCGAACACCACTGATCGCTCAGTTTTCAGAGCTTCGAGAGCAGAGAGCTGTAGACTGTCAATCACAACTCTTTGTTCTGCTCCCTCCTTGCTCATTGGAGCGCTGAGCCATGGAGGGGGCGGAGCAGCCGGCCCAGGCTCTCATCAGCCCACTGAGAGGCTGAACAGAGTGTCAGTCCAGGCAACTGGCGGATCCAGACTTTGTCATGACGACGCGGTGCCTGGACTGACATCCATGACATCAGCAAAGAGCGAACTTCAGCCCGCTCTCTGTGGAAAATGGGTCACAGGAGTGCAAAACAAACTGCACTTCTGTGACCCATAGAAGTACAGCCAAACGAGCAATAAACATGGTTATCTGCTCAGTCAACCAAACCTGTGTAAAATTATAACCTAAATCTAAACTATCTAATACATTTGTAACCAGTTAGGCAGGACCTTACATATTTGATAGATCTTAAAGGGGTTGTAAAGTAAAATTTTTTATTTTTTTAAAATAACAAACATGTCATACTTACCTCCACTGTGCAGCTCGTTTTGCACAGAGTGGCCCCGAACCTGCTCTTCTGGGGTCCCTTGGCGGCTGTCTCTGCTTCCTCCCGCAGGTGCTTCTCACGTTAATGCGAGCTCCCTCGCATTGGTGAGAAGCACTGCGGGCGCGCTCCCGTGATACAGCCGGCGGCTATAGCCGCTCGCTGTATCACAAGGCCCCGCCCCCCGGCGCGCTGCGTCATTGGATGTGATTGACAGCAGCGCGAGCCAATGGCTGCGCTGCTTTCAATCCATCCACTCCAGCCAATCAGCGGCCAGGCTGAGCGGCGAAGAGGAAGTCGGGGGCGAGCGCGGGATTTTCGAGGGGTCAGGTAAGTAAAACGGGGGGACTGGGGGCGCCGGCAGTGTGAGATGTTTTTTCACCTTAATGCATAGAATGCATTAAGGTGAAAAAACATTTACCTTTACAACCCCTTTAAGGAGATTTTGCAGATTTTGCACGTGTCTGGTAAGCTTAAGCTTTACAATCCTTCATTTCCTAAAACCGCTTGTTCTATGAGCTCAATAAATGCTTTCTGGGCTTTTCAGCAGCACCAGGTTTGCTAAGCTTCTACCTGGTCTTCTTTCCACACTTTTACAAAATGCTATTGTGTGAATAATATGGCTGCAGATGCTAATTTTGGAAACTCCAGGTCTTGCAGGCCAGAGTGTTTTCTAATCACACTATTTTTCTTAAGGGTTGCCTTGATGCCTTTTTTTTTTTTTAATCTGTTCCACCCTCCCCTTCTTTTTTAGGGTGTGGGAGGGAGAGTCTACTATTTAATGTCCCATATGTTGAAGAATAACATCTTGTGTCCTCCAGCCAATGCTGGGAGAAAATAGGATTTTTTGTAGCAAATAATCCATAAACATCTACTTAATGGCCCTGTAATCTGTTTTGCCTCCTTGTACTGTCCTCCGTGGCCTACCAAACTTCTCTTTTTCCCCTCACTTCAGTGTTTTTGGAATGAGCAGTGCACATTAGTTGTGATTATGTGCACTGCACTATACACACTAGAGATTGCAGAATCCCTAGTCCATCCTGAGAGTGAGCATAAGAGGATGGCTATATTCCTACACACAGTGGGACCATGGAGCTGCCCTCTAACAGGACTAAAACAGCAAAAAAAACAAAACAAAGATATTGATATTGGAGACTTGGAAGAGACTGAGACCACTAAAAGGTAAAAAAAAAAAAAAAAATATATATATATATATATATATATATATATATATATATATATATATATATAAAAAATTATTATTTTTTTATCAGGCTACATTCAGCGGTGTCTTTTAAATCTGCCCAGAATTTAATAGCAATAATGTCTTTAGTAATCCATAAAAGTATGGGTGATGGTATAACCAGTGTATGGCACACAAATCCTTTCAGTACATTTAAAAATATTACAGATGGAAACCAAAAATCCACTTCAGTCTTCTTCAATTAAGAAAAAAAAAAGGCATGCCTACGCTAAGGTCTAAGCCCTTGTACACACGGTCGGACATTCCGGCGAAAAATGTCTGATCGGACCGGTCGTATAATCCGACCGTGTGTGGGCTCAATCTGACTTTTTCCGTCGGAATGTCCGTCCAACAAAGTTTGAGAGCTGGATATAAAATTTTCCGACAACATGATCCGATCGGACTTTGACAGATCGTTTGTAGAGAATTCCGATCGGACAAAGTGCCACGCATGCTCAGATCAAATTACGAGACCAAAGCTATTGGCTACTAGCCTGAACGTAGTCTGGTCGTAACGAATGAATGTCATCACGTTCTGAACGATAAGATTTTCCGACAACTTTGTCCGACCGTGTTTATGCAACACCAGTTTCGGACAAAATCCATTGGATTTTGTTATCAGAATGTCCGACTGTGTGTACAAGGGCTAAGAGTGAGCCAACGCTTCCTGGAGTGTCAATCTCCTGGGTCAGCTCTCACTTGTTCTTTCCTCTCACTTCTATGTTATTACTGTATCCTGAATTGGGCAAAAGTCAAAGGCAGGAACTGGTGGGGTGGAGCCTAGAAGATCAACACTTCCAGAAGTGTTGGTTTCCACAGAATATTTATCATTGGAGCAAAGCAGTTAGACAAGGCTGAAGGTGTATAAACACCAATGAATGGAGTGTGTATGCCACTTGATCCTGGACACAGTAGAGGATGATACCTTCATCCCTGGCACCGCTCAAGGTGTATATATAAGATGGACAGTATCTTCCCAAAACACTCAAAAACAGTATGACCAAAAATTATAGACTATGCTTCTTCCTGATCCCAGCCAGTTACCACTCATTGCCGACCCTTTGGCTTGTTTATCAACGTTGCTTCTTCTAGTCCCCCTATCCGCTGCCTGAACCCTGCTTACTCTCTTTGTGGTGGGGAAAATGTTGTGACCTGACATAAGCACGCAATGGTACCCATCGCCACCATCAGGAGCTTGGGTGGGGACCAGCTAGTGCTTAGACCTCTGCTGGGAGATCTGCTTATGTTTTTCCCCAGCTGATTACAGAACTTCTTCCACTGCCCTTCAAGTCTGATCCCAGACTGTGATGAACACAAGTATAAAAAGTCTGAAGTATAAATTGTAAAGAATTTGAAATGGCTTTTTTTCCCACCTCTTGTTGGGCTCATAGATGATTATTGTGTTCTGCCTTAAAATATTGTGCTCTAACAGAGTATTGAGAACTAGGCTATCTTTAGCTGACAGCTGGACCCGGGTATTCAGCTTAGCACCTGTACCTCTCTGCCCCAAGTTGTTCCATCAACATCCAGAGGGTCCACCACACCACTGGTTAATTAACACAATGAAATGTGAGCTGCTGAATATTTATTTAGCACATCGGTGAAACAGCTGAGCCAATTTATACCATTAGAAAAACTGGAAGTGTTGAGGAATTAAACATGCGTCTCTTAATTATAGAGAAATAGACATGTAGCAAAGCAACACTGGATTTCTATTTTTTTTTATTTTACACTATTTGTATGTTATTGGAAGACTGGTTTGTTTTCATTCCATATTAAGTTGAAAAATCCTGTGATGCCTATTAAAATTTGATTGTAAAGTGGCCATTTTTTATAAATGTGCAGCGTCTAATGTTACTACCATTATTGTTTTGTGATATAGACATACAATGATTGTAGTTTGTACTTATTATGACAAAATAAAAAATATTAAAATTTAGAACCTTATATGAATGAGCTTGCAATGTTGTCATGAAATCTGTTTCATCACATGATAAAATGTAATATTATTTTTTTCATTGGTAAAATTTGTGAAGTTTTTTGTAATGCTTAAATTCTTAGTTACAGTATATACCATTTGACATCATCTTGGGTAAGTATTTGTGTGTGTGGGTGAATAATATAAATTTTTAGATAAAATACCTTGCAAATATGATATCATTGAGTTAAGTTTTTTATGCTGCTTGTATTATGAAATTTAATATGAAATTCAATTTAAATAAAATGACATCAAAAGTGGGTGCCTAACGTTAGGTTTGTTTTCTATTTAGTAACTCAGTAAAAAGAATGCTACCCTAATTTTTAAATGGTATATTTTTAATTTGTAGGTTCTTTTTTTATTTAAAAGACAAGTTCACCTTTGATAACATGTTACACCCTCTTGTTTCCAAAGAGCACCTGCCTGCGTCCTTCCGATCGCTTGCTGTGACAGCAGGCGGAGGATCTTCTCCCCATACCCGCTGTCACAATTTAAAAAGAGCACAGCCATGCATGGCTCTGCCCACACGGCCACGTCATTCATTTACAGCGATCTGTGACTTGCAACTAGCGTTTGCCATGAAGACCAGATCGCCAGTAGTTTTTTCAATTAACTGCGAGGGTACTGGTGAAAACACTCCAAGTTAATTGATCTCCCTGCTCTGCACTAACTGTCTCCCCATATGTGAGGAACAGGCATCTGCCCGTAACTCGCATATGGGCAGACAGTCTGAGAATCTGCAGGAACCTGACATTACACCTGCAATCTGCTGCAAGTAAAATACTCCATAGGCTGCAAAAACAATGCACTTTTTTTTTTTACCAGCAAAAATAAGTTGCATTTAATTTTTTTTAACAGGTAAATGTAACCTTTAAGTAGTATTTTATTTTTGTTTTATTATGTTTCCTTTTTTTTGTAATTATTTGAGGAAAAACGCATGAAACAGTTTGGTCTCTTTCTTTCGTTAAGTAAAAAAGTAAAAAGATTTTTTCCCTGTCCTGGATTACCCTGGAATCCATTGCAGTCTACCTTACAGCAGAGCTGTCGAGTTGAAGTGCACTTGGAGGGAAATATTCACCTCTTGAGTAAAAGAAAATAGATTAGGCCTATTGCACAGAAATTTATTTCAAAAGCATTTAAAATCACTTCGTAGTATAACAAGCACTTCTGACAGTTGGAAGTGTTTATTATCTCCTCCTTGGCCCTAAATAGCTGATTCTCTTCTGAAGGTTGCATTGCGCTATTGAGTCAGGGATGCCTATCTGATTCCCCAGGAAGCAATCTGATGTTCCCTGGATCAATAACCCCTGGTGGTATTACCTATAAATGTTATAATACAGTTATATTGTGCCCAGCTAATTATTTTTTTTTTTTACTTTTGGAAAATAATCTACTGAGCTGGCCAGAACTAGTTCTCCAGGGAGTCTATTCTGAATTTTCACAGCTCTTACTGTGAAGAAGCCTTTCCGTATGTGGAAGTTAAACCTCTTTGGCTCCTCTGTGTTATAACTTATGAAGACTGTGTTTAAAAAGTTAAATTTATTTTGTTTTTTTTGTGCATCCATTAAAGTGTCTGATTTATGGTGTAGTTATACAGTTGTAAACATTCAGATTTGAAAAAAAAACGTTTTGCTTTTCCAGTATGGTTCAATTTCTGAAAAGGATGATGAGAGAGTGGTGTAATGTAAGGTGGTGCAGGCCCGTTTACCCTCTCTTTTGTTACATAATTAACGTCTACACTACAAACGGCTGGAATAAAACATGAGCGTTAGTTCAGCCCTGGAGCTGATGTTATAGTGATGATTGCAATGAAGATAAAGCATTTCTAACGGCAGATTCTGCCTAGCGAAGCCTTAAACCATCTGGCCTCATAATTAAATAATAGCCGTAGTACTGAGCGATGCGGAGTCCCAACCCCACCCCAACCCACTTTACAGTACAGAATTCTAATTGATAACAAATTATTTGATCTGCCTGGAAATCTTCTGCGTCGGATAAGATTTTAGCTGAATCCTTCTCGTAACCCAGAAAGACCTTGTGTGCCTCCATTAACATCTATCAGACTTGGAGAATCTAAGCATCTAGTTCATGGTCCATTGTATGCTCTCCACTCTTTGGTGTGAGCGGATGGACAAGAAGTAATGACCCATGACCATAAAGGCATAATAGTCTTAAAAAGGCCCTTGGCTTTGTTTTCACTCTTTTATTGTACATATTAATACTTGGGTCCATACATTTTTGTGTATATATATATATATATATATATATATATATATATATATATATATATATATCTCTTTGTAACCTGAAAGTGCTTCTCAGTTTTGCATGGACATCAGCAGTTTGAGCTGCATTAACAGAGCACTTTCCCAGCAAGTCTAGAATTAAATTGTCTTGGAGGTCATTTCAAGAGTGCTTCAAATTTGCTGTATAATTTAGGAGCATGTTAATGACTACACCGTAACCTTTCCACAAGCCCCATCAGCCAGTAATGGAGAAGAGGAACACATTCCCCAGTAGACTTTCATTAAATCCTGCCACATGTACACACACAGAATTTGTAGAGGAGGGGTGCTGAATAGATCTATGCCCCCATTCTTTACATCACCCACTAATATATAGGTTACTCTAGGCAATGGCTTTTTGCAAATTTTGAAACAAGACTTTTTAACTATACACATTTCCAAACCAGTAATATTTTTCCTTTCCTTAACACTTTTTTTTTTTTGTTAAAAAAAAAAAAAAAAAAAAAAAACACAGGAAAGAACAATTAAATGAACTAGTGTGTGTTGAACTAGTGCATACATGAAACACAATGACAATTGAAGCAAGTTTATTTGTAAACAAACCCAAGTGATAACCAGGATTGGCTCACATGATCAGGAGCCACTTTCCGTTTGCTCCTGATAATTTTTGTATAATAATGGCTGTCAGTTTCACAGCTGCATTCTTTTTTTTTATTGGGATTTGTAGTTTATTTGCCAATAGTTTAACGTTTGACATGGTTTACATTGAGTGGATTTGCACAGAGCAGCCCCAATCCCCCTCTTCTTGGGTCCCTCTTCGGTGCTCCTGGCCCTCCCTCCTATTGAGTACCCCCACAGCAAGCAGCTTGCTTCCGGGGGGGGGGGGGGCACCTGGGCCGAGCAACAGCTCCCTGTGTCCATTCAGACACAAAGCCGCATTCTTGTCATGCCCCCTTTCTCTCCTCATTGGTTGACTGGCTTTGATTGACAACAGTGGAAGCCAGTGGTGCCGCACTGCTTTCTCAGCCAATAAGGAGGGGAGTCCCGGGCAACTGAGACACTCCTGCAACATGGCTGGATCTAGATGGGGCTCAGGTAAAGGGGGACTGCTTCACAAAGAATTTTTATTTTTATTTTAATGCATAAAAAAAAAACTGCCTTTACAACCACTTTAAAGCTGAATGTCCAAAGATCTTCTTTAAATGTGATATCAAGGTTAGCTATGGATTTAAAAAGGTGACAAGTCTCAGATATAGTTTTCCAATGTTATTTATATTATTGTCCATATAGTCTTCTGGAAGATTTTCAGACTTATTGTTGAAGAATATATAAACCCAACATTTCAGCTTGCTGATATGTGCCTGCTGTATCATGTACTTATATGAAGAAGTCTCCTGTTCTCTTTGCATTGCTACCTATGTACGCACAGCTATTCACTGGGAAGCTTGTATTGGGAAGCTTGTTTTCTGATATTATTGTCCATTTCCTCTGGAAGAGCTTTCTGCGTATGTGTTTTGAAAATTTTGGAGTTTTCTTTCTTTTTTTGGAAGTGATGGTATAAGGCTGGGGACAAAAGGTGGCCACATTTGTCTCCACAGTCATAGTATGATTTATGGAGTAATGCTTTTTTATGGGCTATGTCTCGTTTAGTTATGTGATGAAACAGATTAGCTATTTGAGACATTCTCTTTTTCTTTAGTCTGGCTCCATGTGCTATGAATATTCCCCATAAAACACATTTTAGTGCCTCCTATTGCACTGTTTCATTACCCTTATGATCTTGTACAAAGTTGCAGATGGCTTTCCTAATCTCCTCAGCACATACTGAACAATTCGTGTTCAATCTCCAAATCTTACCAATATGTGAAATTGTACCTGGGAGCAGGCTACTAAATATGGGGGCGTCAACTGAAAATAACATGTTAAAATAGTATTGGAATGTGAATGAGAAAGATATGCCTGCCCAGAGAGTTATTTCCTTCTTTCTGAATGTAAGGTATGTAGGCTATAAAGATTTATTTCATTTTAGCTGTATTAGGACTATGAAACTGTCATCTGTGTCTTTTCCAAGAAGGTATGCGGATTGCGTGAAAATCTGTTTCTTAAAATGGGACCACCTAAGAATTTATTTTTGAAGGTGATATCCTATTTAGGACCTCTTGTTTGGGTTGTGGCGGCCTTTGACATGGACTATGCAATCTGTAATCACTCAAATTACTTCAGGTCAGAGATAGATCTCCAGCATTGGATGGTGGAGTTTGGGGGATGAGGAGGGAAGGAGGATTAGAAGTGGAGAGATAAAGAAAGATGTCCAAATAGTTGTCACTTTGGAATACCAAGGAGGTGAAAGAATTGTATTAGTACTAACTTAATGCATAGTAGTTACATAGTTAGTCAGGTTGCAAAAAGACATCCATCTAGTTCAACAAAAAAAAAAAATGCAATCATATATACACAATCCTTAACCCACAGTTGATCAAGAGGAATGCGAAAAACGCCAGCAAAGCATGATCCAATTTGCTACAGCAGGGGAAAATTTGAATTCCCGATCCCCCGAGAGGCAGGCAGATTTTCCCTGGATCAACTTTACCTAGAAATTTCAGTACCCAGTTCCATTATGTACATTTAGGAAAGAATCCAGGCTACTGAGCTGGCCAGAACCAACTCTGGAGGGAGTCTTTTCTACATTTTCACAGTTCTTACTGTGAAGAAACCTTTCTGTATTTGTAGATTTAATCTTTTTTTCCTAAAGATGTAAAGAGTGTCCCCTTAAAGTGAATAACTCAACACCAAGTTCATTATATGGACCCCTTATGTATTTGTACATGTTGATCAGATCCTCCTTAATCTCCCCTTCTCAAGAGAGAATACATTCAGTTCCTCTAATCTTTCCTCATGGCTGAGCTCCTCCATGCCTCTTATCAGTTTGGTTGCCCTTCTCTGCACTTTCTCCAGGTTCCCGAATTTTCCTTTTTGAGAACTGGGGCCCAAAACTGAACTGCGTATTCCAGGTGAGGTCTTATTAATGATTTGAACAGGGGCAAAATAATTTCTCGCTCTCTGGAGTCCATACCTCTCTTAATACAAGAAAGGACTTTGCTCTCTTTGGAAACCGCAGCTTGGCATTGCATGCTATTATTGAGCTTATGATCTACCAAAACACCCAGATCCTTCTCTACTACGGATCCCCCCAGTTGTACCCCCCCCCCCCCCCCCAGTATGTATGATGCATGCATATTCTTAGCCCCCAAGTGCATAACTTTGCATTTACATTAAGTCTCATTTGCCAGTTGCAATTAAACAGTGTATTGAGGTCAGCTAGTAAATTGGAGACATCCTGTAAGGACGTTATTTCACTGCATAGCGTGATGTCATCTGCAAAGACAGAAATTTTACTTTTGATCCCAGACCCAATATCATTTATAAAGATATTAAAATGTAAGAGTCCTGACACTGAGAGTAAGAATCATTAACCACTACTCTCTGAATTTGTTTTTTTAGCCAGTTTTCTATCCATTTACAAAATAGATCTTTCCAAGCCTGTACACATTAGTCGTGTGTGGGGAACTGTGTCAAACGCTTTTTCTAAATCTAAGTATAGCACGTCCACGGCCACCCCTCTGTCCAAAGTTTTACTTACCACCTCATAAAGAAATCAGGTTTGTTTGACAACTTCTCTATTTCTTTAATCCATGCTGTCTGTTGCTTAAAATATTTTTTTCCCAAAAAAAAACTCTTCTATGTGGTCTTTTATTAAACCCTCCAATATCTTCCTGACTATAGAAGTTAAACTGCTTGGTAGTAATGCAGTGTTCTGCTTAGGCACACATATATGCGCATCCTAAATAAATAGTCTTGAAAGCTTGGGTGATGGTTATTAGTTCTGCACAGCTTATTCTTGATTCATTAGAATGAAATTCACCCTAATACATAAATAACATTATCTAACTAAAGTAATACCTTCCTTTAGAAGTAATACCTTCCTTTAGATCGCCTTTCCCACCTGCTTTCCTATTTTGGAACACCATATTGGATATGGTGGCTCGGCCTGGCATGTACTATGTAGTATCGAACGTCTGCAACCAAGGTTTCATGCTTGCTTTCTTGTTGGAAGCTGGGCAGGGATTCTTCTTTTTTTTCCTCCTATGGAGACACATTAATGGCTGCAGGAGTTGTGGTGTTGGCTGAGCAATGTACTGGTATTGGAACGCAGAAGTAGAGTGCATTTTTTTTTTGCCATTTAAGATCCACACCCCCGTTTACTTTTGTTTCTAATGAGCTGATTTAGTGTATAACCAAGGGTCAATTCTCCAAAATATATATTTTTTTGTTTGATATAGATGTTAAAAATTCACCATTTGTATCACTATTCGTAAAGTAGAACTATAGGCAGAATGTTCTTTCTCATTTTGGATAGAGCAAGGGAGGGTTATAACACCCGTCAGAATTGTTTTTCACCATATGTGTCCTATTGCAGAGATTTTCCTACACGTCCTGTCCCATAGCTAAACGGGAAGTGAGAGGAATATCCTGCAAATTAAGGGAATTCCTTGAGGGCCTCCAGGTCATCAGAACCAATGTCCCAATTGAAACATTTGCCTCTTACTTTTCTGGGGACAACCCCAAATTTTATAATTTATTTTACTGGCACTTTCAATAATAATGGTAAACAGCACAATTAGAGAGGTTGAATCTCAACGGGTGCACAGAGCAATATAAACTGACAGGTGTTCTAATCGACGAGCCTCAGGGGAAGTCCTGAAGGTGAGCATGGGAGAGGTGACATGGGAGCTAGAGAGCAGGCGGTCTTGAATGGAACGTTGAGAATTATTTGGTTGGTATTTTAAGACTAGGTTAGTGATGTAGCTGGGGGTCGAGTTGTGGATGTCTTTGTAAGTTGTTAGTATTTTGAAATTACTTTGTTGGAATGATCGGCAGCCAGTGGAGGGATTGGCACAGAGGGGTAGAAGGCACTGAGTGGTTGGTAAGGTGGATGAGTTTGGCAACAGCATTCATGTAAGACTGATGGGGGAATAGCCTATGTAAAGATAATCCAATGAGGAAGGAGTTGCGAATCTCCAAATTAGTTGCATCACTTGTGAGTGTTGGGTTAGTCCAAACTTTCTCAATGAGATTCCTACAGAGGTTCCCATGATCCCTATTACTAAGTTCTGTGGGTTGGAGTGAAATGCGTTGGGGACGTGGTCTGGTTTGGTTGAAGTCCAGGCTGACCTTGCCACTTCATTCATTGCAGTAAGACACCATAGATGTGCGACTTCCAGGGGTTACTGTTCCTTTTGTATTCCTCCAGAGGTTGCTAGGTAGGTAACCTTTTTAGCTATGAGTAATTTCTGCCTTTCAGATAAGTAATCACTGAAGCCAGTTTTTATTTTAGAGATCTGTAAGGAGGTATTCTTTCCACTGGCCACCAAGGTAAGGAGTAGTCTTCCCACTGACCATCATGCTAATGAACCATGAGATGTAGATAAGATAATTATTAGCAGGGGTTCCAGGACCTATGACTCTAAAATATTTTAATGGTTCCTCTATGGTAAAAAAAAAGGTACAGAAAATATGGGTTAGTCTAAGAATACAATCAAAAGTGTGGGCATTGTTCAAGTGGGCATTGTTCATTGTTCAATCGAGAGCTAGCTTTCACTATAACAAAAAATTGGATATGATTGCTACAGAGAGCCTTCACTTTCTATTACTTCAGTTTTTCTATCTGTGCTATGCCTTTGCATAACTTACAGTAAAACTTTGGTTTCAGAGATGAGCAACATTTTTAAATGCAGTTTGGCTTGATGAACAAGGAATGTTTTGTTATACCAGTAGCGTCACGTCACAACTGAGTATAAAAGAGAAGAGAGGCGCCTCTAAGTGTAGCAATATGGTTGCATTTAAAGCGGTTGTATACCCATTCTTATGACTTTTCTCGAAATTAATAACAACAGGCTATGCTATTTATTGCGCTTTGTTATTCTGCTCTTACCGGCCTCCTTTCCGAGTAATCTTTGTTTTTCTTTTAAATGACGTCACTAGAGGTTGACCGATATGGGTTTTTCTCTGGCCGATGCCGATATTTAGAAATTGTGATGGCCGATATATGATGCTGATTTGTTTTGGGCCAATATGTTAGGTCAATTTTTTTTCCCTTATTATAAAATCTAACAGTTGGATACTTTTCACACTGGGGGGTGTTTCAGGCGCTTTTGGGCTAAAAATAGCTCCTGTAAAGTGCCTGCAAAACAGCTCCCCTGCAGTCTCAGTGTAGAAGCCCGAGTGCTTTCACACTGAGGCGATGCAATGGCAGGACGTTAAAAAATAGTCCTGCTAGCAGCATCTTTGGATCGGTGTATACCGCTCCTCCACCACTCCTGCCCATTGAAATTAATGGGCACCACTGCTGAAGCACCTGCAATGCGATTCGGCAGTGGCGCTTCGTGGGCGCATTTAACCCCTTCCTCAGCCGCTAGCTGCGTTATAAGCTCCCCACTAGCAGCCGAATAGCGCTGCTAAAATAACGGTAAAGCGCAGCTAAAACTAGAAGCATTTTACCGTCAACGCCTGCCCGCTCCAAATAAATAAATAAACATTTATTAAAACAAACCTTTCAATCAGTTCACTTGTATGTATAATTTAGATAAAAAATAAAAGCGATATCTTAAATATTAAATACACAAAAACAGGTAATCAAAACTTTTGGACAAAAAAAAAAAAATGGGCTAACTTTACTGTTTTTTAGTTTTTTTTTATTCATTAGTCTATTTTTTTCCCAAAAAATTGCGTTTGTAGGACGTAAGACGCGCAAATACCGTGTGACATAAAATATTGCAACAGCCGCTTTTTTATTCCCTAGGGTCTCTGCTAAAATTTATATATATCATTTGCGGGTGTTCTAAGTGATTTTCTAGCAGAAAGTACAGGATTTTTACTTGTAAGCAACAAGTGTCAGAAAAGATTTAGTCTTTAAATGGTTAAACTGAGAACTCTACACATGAAGTTCAGTTCATTGATAAGTAGAAACATTGTATCTTTTTGGTCTTTTCTTGGCAGACCCAGAGAGGAGAAACAAGTCGCTCCATGGAAGACTTCAGGCAACTTGCATTAACTTCTATTACATAAGTCATTGCATATCGCCCTGAAGTTATAATCAGCCTTTTTTTATTAGCACAATCGGCCGATGCCGGTTAATTTAAAAAAAGCCAAATATCGGCCGATATATTAGTTGACTTCTAGACGTCACCCGGGCATGCGCCGTTAGCCCTAATTTTCCGTCAAGCTTATGCTCTATGCCGGGGCTGCGTCAATTCCCACTGTTGTCATCAGCCCTAAGATCCTGCAAGACTTCTTCCTACTCCTTTCTCATTGAGGCTTGAACAAGGCGAATAGTGCGCATGCGCGAGATTACGGCCAGGGAAACATACTGAGGGCGAAAATAAGGTACTGCACAAATGCGGAAGACCTCAGTTGTGATGGCGGTGGCTAAGGACAAGTAGGAGCGTTTGGCAATCTCTTTAATTGGAAAAGTAAGAACGACTTTGAAGCATACTATTAGTGGGCGTTGAATGAAAAACAAGTTGTTTGTTTGATATTATTATTATTATTCAGGATTTATATAGCGCCAACAGTTTGCGCAACGCTTTACAATATGAGGGCAGACGGTACACTTACAATACAAATCAATACAGGAGGGATCAGAGGGCCCTGCTCGTTAGAGCTTACAATCTATATAATGCTTAAATGTAGTAGCAATGACAGTGTTTACTACCGCTTTAATGAAGGTACAACATTTAGCAACTCACATGGTTGATGATTAAAACAGACACATCTAAGTGTCCAGGCATCTGGGGTAAAGCTGTCCACATCCCATTCCAAAACATCCTCCACACTGCCATCGACATCATCCCTTCCATGCTGCGCTCCACATGCACTTCCAGCTTCGCTTTTAGGGTAGTCTTCCTGGTCACGATTGCAGACTTGACAGCGATGAGAGCCGGCGGTGCAGAGGACGGTCTATGTGGACAGCTTTACCCCGGATGCCTGTATACCTAGATGTACCTGTTTTAATCATCAACAACGTGAGTTGCTTAATGTACCTTCATTAAATGTATTGCTACACTTAGAGGCGCCTCTCCCTCTCTTCTCTTTTATACTCTGTAGCTCCTGCTGGATTTTGCGTCTAATTCCCTTTTGGAGGCTTCTATTTGTGGATGGACATGTTATGGTTACACAGCCTATCACATTGCTATAATCTTTTTATATAGACTATAAGCTTAAAGATCTACGAATAAATGGTTATGGAACGAATCGTATGAGTTTCCATTATTTCTTATGGGGAAATGCATTGATATACTAGCGATTTGGATTACAAGTATGTTTCCGTAACAAATTATGCTCTCAATCCAAGGTTTTACTGTATATGAAATATAAATGCACACAATGAATGATTCTTAAATGGTTAATTTTCCATGTACTAATAATCCAGCTTTATTTGGGGCAAGTTGCATTTCACTGGCTTTGTCGTTTTGCCAGTACTGGTTCTCAGAGAGTTAAAAAAATAAACTCAGCCTTGTTTGGCCATGTAGATAAGCAACAAATCAATTTTTATGTGGCTGTTTTCCTTTGGTTTAATGTCCAGATCCCTAATGAACCCGCTTACTCCCGATGCAAGTTTATTTACAAGCCTGTAAAAGAGAAGAGAAAAAAAAGCGACTTGCACTTTATTTCACAGCGTGATATCATCTCAGGGCGTAAATAACAGCACGGAACAAAGGCATTGAGTACAAGCCACAAAGTGGGTTGCACTGGATGGCGATGCTTGTGTGAGCAAATAAAGCCGCCACAACTACGGTAAACAGGAACAATATAGAGCAGGGCAGAGTTCCCAAATAGGTAGTGATTTGGATTTTAACACAGTCCTTGCTCTGCCTATGTACAGTGTAGTTATTTTTTGCTGATTTTATAGTGTTATCCTCAGGGTGCAGTACTTTATACCTCGCAGCAAGGTGGCTTGTCACTCTAGCCTTACATCACTGGGTTCCTGGTTTTAGGTCTACCCAGGGACACTATCTGTATTGGAATTATGTGTTCTCCTTGCCTAGGCAAATATAATCGGAGAACAATTTTTGTGAAGTGTTGGCCTTTGCATTCTGTTTTTGCGCTGCATTTCCATTTGCTTCCACCAGGTGTCAGCACACAAAATCATTTTGAAAATTCTTATGTACCCAACTAGATGAAATCATGGGGTGATGGGTTCCTGCATTAGTTTGGGACTCAAAGGGGCGTTCCGGCCGTGTTTTTTTTTGTTTTTTTTTACAAACCCTGTAGCTGCTGACTTTTAATAAGGACACTTACATGTCCAGTGAGCCCGCGATGTTGCTCCCCCTTGAGGCCGATCCATCTTAACAAAGGGAAACAGGCAATGGAGCCTTGTGGCTTCACTACCCGTTTACTACTGCGCATGCACGGCTTGGGCAGTGCTTTATGAATGGCCCCATTTTTTTCTGGGACACACACATGTCCCAGTAGGAAACGGGGCCGCTTGCCGAAGAGGAGGAAGCGCCGCGGGATAGGAAGAGGCAGATTAGGAAAACTGCCTAGCAACAGGGGTTTCTGGCAAGTTAAAATTTTAATTTTTTTTTTAAGAATATTAATGCTATTTTTTATTTTAGGGTGGCCCTCCACTTTAAAACTAAAAGCACAGACTCTGTAGTTGAATCTAATTTGTGCATGATACTTATATCAGTCAGCCCCATTAGTCACCAGTTATTAAAATCTTCCTAAAATTAGCTGACAAAATTATATTGGTAACAAAGAAGAACTTTACTCTCTCAATCAACATAAACTATTTTAATCCTATGCTGCTGATCAGGAAATGGATATAGAAAATAGATAGGAAGGTGTTTTACATTTACTTTTATTTTATTTCTTAACTTTTTTTGCTGGTTTCGGGCCTAGGCCAAAATTATGTCTTACATCCCAGGGGTCTGCATGGGCATTTTTTCTTTTATCTGAAGTAGGGAAGGATGGGGATTTCCCACCTAGGCACACTCCCTTGTCTTCAAACCTGAGCTAAGGGCAGATGGATTCCATTAAGCAAGTGCTACATGAATTGTCTGCCCTTACTCAAGATGGCCCCAGCTAGAAATGTTAGGGCCATCTTGAGTATGGGCAGACGATTCATATGGCATTTACTTCCTGGAATCCTGAAATGTTAAAGTGATTTCTCAAGAAATTAAAGCATGGAGACACGGATAGATGGGCAAGTTTTCTTTGAATATTAAAAATGAATTTTTAGTTTTTGGTGCTCAGATACAGTTAGGTCCTGTTTTAAATTCTGGTAAATAGCACAAGCAACAATCAGAGACATGTAAACTCACACAGCATATTTATTACTGAGATTTTAGTTTCATCTCACATTCTGCAATACTTCCAGTGCTATTCCTTACCTGATGTAACATTATTATTATTATTTTTTTTTTACACAGGGCCATGTGGGTACGACTGCCACCAAGAAAATTGATGTTTATCTCTCAATGCAAACCAGCCAAGACAAGCATTTACCTATGACTGTAGTCACGATTGCCAATGCCAAGGTTCATGACCTCATCGGACTTATCTGCTGGCAGTATACAACGGACGGACGGGAACCAAAACTAAAGTAACAAAATATTTTATTATTAACTTTGTTTTTTGTTTTGTTTTTTGTGTGCCTGTTGGCATTTGTCTGCTCTGTTAGTCATCCCTCATTTTTATGTATGGCCCCTTTCACATAGGCTGATCCATCCTGGATTTGGCAGGCAGGATCGGATAGCGGCGGATGTCAGCAGACATGTCACCGCTGACATCCGCCGCTCTATAGGGGAGATGGGAGCGTCCAATCGGGTCATCCTGAAAAATAGACAGGTGGACCTGATCGTACCCTCCAGTCTTCCCTATGAAGTGGCAGATGGCAGCGTTGACATGTCCGCTGACATCCGCCGCTATCGGATCCTATCTGCCAAATACAGATGGATGGTGGTCCTATTTTCCATCCATCTTGCTAATCGGTTAGGAAGGGATGAAAATGGACATGCTGTCTGTTTTCACCTGATTTCCCCATAGAGAAGAGCAGGACTGGGTCCGTCTCCACTCTGCACCATGAGCGAACATGGACTGGTCATCCACCTGCTCAGCGGTGATCAGCAGAGCAGGCGGAATCCATCAGGCGGAGACGCCCGTGTGAAAGGGGCCTATTGCTTTTGGATGTCCCAGTCATTTACAGCTGTGCCTGTGTCCTGTATTCAAGAAAAAACTATTTTGGATTTATCTGTAAAATCCTTTTCATGGAGTACAGTACTGGATATAGCACCCTTGTTTCTTCGGTTAACCCTTTATTGCTTACTAAAAAAAACAAAACCTAAGAATTGCTGTGAAGTAGGATGACTTTCATGGGGTTTCTAACAGTTCTGTTTGCCAGTGTTTGTATGGATTGTATGAATAGGTCAAAAATCCTTTTATGCTGGAGCAGTGTTGTGATGAAATGAGCTAAACAAATCCTTGTCCTTGTACAACCCAAAAGGGGTTTCCAGGTAGTCTTATACAAGTTTGTTATGATGAGGGGGTGATCACCAATTCATGTTAATCAGCATAATTTCACAACATATGTGGTTCCAACTTTCTTGAAAATAATCACCACTGCACTTTGTGAAACAAATTTAATAAAAACGTATTATTTTGCATGCTTATAACTAAGCAGGGTACTGAAATACAAAGTAAAAGCTGTCCCATGGTGGAACTTTTTAACGTTGACAATGACTTCTGTAGTGCTGACTGCGTGAGAAGGTAATGCCCATTAATTAGTCCACCCAGGTCACCAAAGAATTTGAGAAAATTGATACTGACAAATATATCGGTTTTAATTCCACGTTAGCAATCCATTCTGTAGAAATGTACAGCCCCCGCTAATATTAATGTGTCATTATTACTTGCCGGATCTAATAATAAATATCTCTTAAGCATGACAAGTTAGTATAGATCAGCCAGAAGGGGCAAACGCACCCAGCCGCCTCAGAAGCAAAAGGTTTTGGGAATTAATTGAGGGAATTTCAAATCAGGTTGCAAGCAAAATAACTCAGTGCCACATTCAATCAATAGCCAGAGTAAATCAGCTACTTTTAATTCCCGAAAATGATCCATATAGATCAAGCAAGCAATTAAACAATTAGCATGCACTTTGAGATTAATTAATTTCCACATCAATCATGCAGTTAAAACTTGGAATTCTAAAAGGGGGAGATGGGAGGCTGCTGTGGGTAGAGGTCCCTGCTTATGCGCTGTGCATGCCACAACCGTGAGTGATTACAGTTGTGCTTGTTATTGGTTTGGATTTGAAATACCTGGTAAACAAAAGGTGTAATTTAAAGTATGTTCTCATTATTGCATATTTAGGCATGGAAGACTGCTGGAATTTGAAAGATCCTGATAATACTGTAGAGATCTAGCGTCAATTCTTTTGGTATATCAGTGTTTAAATAGCATCAATGAGGCTAATTCATGCAACCCAGAATTTTTGCCTGTTGTTTCTCATTGGAGTTTACACTTTGTAGAAACATTATTGGACATGGGATAAAGTTTTCTGGAACCAATGAGTTATACTGCAACCTTCAGGAGAATTAGACACTGGCAAAGCAAAACTATAATGACAGCCCAGAATTTCCCCTGCCACTCCCAGTGTGCCTTCATTCTTTGCCGGTGTTCTTAAAAAAAAGACATCTTCTCTCTGTTCTGAGAGAGGCAAATCCTTTTACTTTTTTTTTTTTCAGCCCAATTTGCTGCTTCTATCAAGGTTTTTCAGTTGCTGTAGAGTCACTGGGGCTTCTGTGTGCAGCTTCCAGATTGGTCAGTTCTGGATTTGCCTTGGGGAATAATGCCCAGATCCCGCCAGGAAGGAGATACTGGATTGGCCGGAGTGTCACTTTGTGGGCACTGGATCCTGCATTTGACACTCACCTAGGCACATGGTGTAATGTGTCCAGTTAGCACCAGAGGACTTGAAGGCCGAGGTCTGGTGAAACTCAGTCTCTGAAGAACCCTAGATATGCCAGCCAGATGGGTGAAGATTGCTGTATATGATTTTGAGCTGCCCGCATTTACCTTGCCTGCTAAAACCTTTCCTGTACCCCTTGCTGTTAAAGCTTGTTTTATACTGGGATTGACTTGAACCTGAAAAGGTCTTCCCACCTCACAAGTATTTTGCTCATCTGTATCCTATTGAAGACAGTTTTCTAAAAATGAGGTGTCCCTTTTTGTGGACTCAGCCATGTTCTCTCTCAACAAGACTTTTAACTGTCCCTTTTGAGGATATCTCAGTGTTCAGGAACCCCATGTATAAACATTTTGAACCCCTTTCGGATGCTTTGTTCACCCTTGCAGGCCCTGTCGTGCAGCTTGCTGTTGCAGTCAAACTTTGTCCGTCTGGTCCAAGACCAACTTTTAAGATCCTGGTTTTATACTTGCATATCCTTCTGTCATCCCAACATCTGGAGCTCCCATGGCTCTGCACTATTCTTTAGCTGGGCTAGAGAAATACAATATGCCAAATTTCCATAATGGGCCTTATTTTGGATATGTGGAGAACCCTTAAATCTGCGGAACTTCATTGGAAGAAGCATCTCAATGTCTTTTACAGGGTAACAGCTCTTCGATTAATCTCTAAGCAGCTTTATCAAGGAAATCATGGGGGAGAAGAATATAATTTGCCCCAGAAAAAGAATGCAAACTCTCTGGCTGTCAAAGCCCTTGCTCTTGAAAGTAGATAGAGCTATTTTTATTGCTTCAGTATTCAAGCCTGAAATCCAGTTCTGTTGTAATCCCTGCATCCCCAAAATCCACAGACTGATAACAAGCCTTGCTTACAATGAGTGGCCCCATTATATTTAAAAGTGGGGGGATGTCTTTGGGCCTTTGCAGCCGCCTGGTCCCAAAACATTTCAGATGCTTGGGTTCAGAACGTTGTTCAGGGGGGTTGCAAACTATATCTTCAGCCCCTGCCTCCACTGTGCTTCATGTTGTGAAACTTGCCTGCACATCCACAGAAAATGGTGGACCTTCAAGCTGCTCTGGCGCAGCTCCTCTTCCAAGGGGTGATAACCGTGATGCCAGAGTGAGAGAGGTTTTAAGATTTTCTCCCAACTTGTTTGCTGAATATAGGCATCTGCCCTATACTGAGCTAAAGATTCTCAACAGATTTTATAGGGTTCGAAATTCTGTATAGAATCGACCTGCTCAGTCAATCCTTCTCTCTAGGAGAATGTCTGGCCTCTGTGGATATTAGGATGAGTATTCTGTCTTCTCAGCATATTCTAAGTCCCAGGAAATCGGCACTAAAACTGCAATCAAATTGCTTGGAATAACTGTTTGGTCCTAGATATGGTGCTGTTTTATTCCTTTTACAGGAATAGCTCCAGACTCTCCACTCTCCTGCTAGGACTCTACAGTTCAGTAACCAACCAACTGTTTTTTCCATGAGGGTTATAGGCTTGATGCTGGCCTCCTTTGGGGCAGTCCTATATGCCCAATTTCATTCAAGGCTATTGCAACTCAACTTTCTGACAGCATAGGACAGGAAGACTCTGGGTCACTGAAGTTGTCCGACCCCCCAAAACTAGTGTTTGTCTTGGGTTGGCAAATAATGGGATCAAGGGATCCTCTGGCCTTCACGATAGATGCCCTGGCGACTCTAAAATCACTTCAGTCTGACTACAATAGATTGTGTCGTGACTACAATAGATTTTTCTCACTCCTTCTTGTGACTGGCTGACAGGAAGTGGAAATCTCTCTAGTGGGACACAGATGGCAGAAAAAAAATAATGGTTCGTAACCCTTCATTGCTCTCTCCAAAATAAAATAAAAATGCCTTTAGTTCTACTTTTGAAGTGATAGTTTTTAAGCACTTTCATGAGCTGTTTTAATCCGTTACTGAGTATGCAGTTTTTTTTTAAATCTTTTTTCATCCTTGCCTATTTTCCAGTTTAAGCTTGTGCCATGACCATTGCCCCAGGATTCCAGTTTCAGAGTAGCTCCTTTTCTAAAAGCATCATATGGAGCCACCCTTACATGCAGAGACAAGAGTTCGGTCTCCCTACACTGTATGCATCAGTAGGAACACACAGCCCCTTAACCTGGGATGGCAAGGCACTTGCATGCTCTCCCCCCCCCCCCCCCCCCTCTCTTCTTCAAATAAACAGACTGACTTGAGACTGCACTGTCCACTGTTAAAGAGGTAGTAAACACTGCTTGGACACTTGTACCTACAGGAAATAGCTTCAAAACATGTACTGTTTAGGAGATATTCTGTGTTTCTGAAGGGATGGCATATTCATGCTGTCCCTTCAAGTGGTTGTAAACTCTTACAGACTATATTTCGCTACAGGTAAGCCTATAATAAGGCTTACCTGTAGCTACCCAGGATATCTCCTAAGCCTTCATGGTTTAGGAGATATTTCCTGTGTTTGCATGTGCCGACATCATCGGCACATGCGCACTGACACAAACTGAAGCAATGGCACGTATGTGCCGTTGCTTCGGTGTGCTGTTACTGCTTGCATGCGCGGGAGTGACGTCATCGGCAAATTACAGCTCCGGAGCCACTATACCTGTAAGTAACCCCCGGGAGTGATATCGCCAGCCGGTGTTGTGTATGGGCACCACATCGAGGGCTTTGATCTCAGGTGAGTATTATTATTATTATACAGGCTTTATAGAGGGCGCCAATAGTTTGTGCAGCGTTTAACAAAACAAAGGCAGACATTACAGTTACATAACAATTTGGTACAAGAGGAATCAGAGGGCCCTGCTTGTTAGAGCTTACAATCTAAAAAGGAAGGGTCAATTGGTACAAAAGATAATAGTTGTGGGTTATGAGCTGATGGAGGAAGTAAAACAGCTTTAGTTAGAAGCAGAATAGACTTCTTTAAGGAGAATGGTATTCAGGGATCGTCTAAGGATGGATAGATTAGGGGACAGACAGACAGATTGGGTTAGGGAATTCCAGAGGATGGGAGAAGCTCTGGAGAAATCCTGGAGGCGAGCATTGGAGGAGGTGACAAGGGAGCTAGAGAGCAGGAGATCTTGGGAGGACCGAAGAGAGCGGCTTGGTCGGTATTTTGGGACTAGGTTAGTGATGTAGCTGGGGGGCAGAGTTATGGCTCGCTTTGTAAATTATTGTTAGTACTTTGAATTGTATTCATTGGGTGAGTGGAAGCAAGTGGAGGGATTGGCAGAGAGGGGTGGACGACACTGAATGGTTGGTAAGGTGGATGAGTCTTGCAGCGACATTCATTATGGACTGAAAGGGGGATAGTCTATTTAAAGGTAATCCAATGAGGGAGTTGCAGTAGTCGAGGCAAGAGATAACCAGGGAGTGAATTAGAAGCTTGGTGGTATCGGTTAAAAAGGGGCATATTATGGAAATGTTGCAGAGGCTAAGGCGGCATTATTTGGACAGGGATTTTATGTGGGCCTGAAAGGACAGTTCAGAGTCTAAGGATACCCGTAGCACCCTGGCATGTTGGGACGGGCTGATAGATGTGCCATTTATCTTGACAGAGAAGTCAGGGGAAGGGGGACGTAGGGGAAGGAAATATTAAGAGCTCAGTTTTTGATAGATTCAGTTTGAGGAAGTGGTTTCATATCCAGACTGAAATGTCTGTTGGTAATTCAGTGATGCGTGAGGAGATTGATGGGGTGAGCTGGGGGGAAGAGAGATAGATTTGGGTGTCATCGGCATATAAGTGGTAGTAGAAGCCATGGGAGGCTATCAATTTGACAAGGGGGTGGTCATCTGTATCAAAGACAGCGGAAAGGTCCAAGAGTAAGAGTATGAAATAATGACCGTTGATTTTGGCTGTTGGTAAATCGTTTGTGAGTTTTAGGAGGGTAGTTTCTTTGGAGTGCTGTAGGTGAAATCCTGACTGAAGGGGATCAAGAAGGTTATTCTCAATGAGGTGGTCGCTCAGTCAGTTGTAGACTAAACGTTCAAGGAGTTTGGAGGCAAAAGGGAGTAAAGGGATGGATCTTAGGTTGTTAAGATTGGTGGGGTCCTAGTGAGGCCTTTTTTTGGTATGGGAGTGACTAGCGCATGTTTTAGAGGGTTGGGGAAGACGCCAGTAGAGAGTGAGAGGTTGAAGATATGGGTTAAGGAGTGTAGTATAGAGCCAGATGGTGACCATTTTTGAGGCTTCTTGTATTGTTTGCCAGGGTTATAGTGGTTGGTACGAGGCCTGATTCTGTGTGTAGTGAGGGGAGCGAAGGTATCCAGGGTGGATGACGGTGAACTGTTGTAGACAGAAGTGGCCAAGGACAAAGATGAGATTTTGTCGTACAGACAATCTGTAGCAGAAAAAAAGAAGAGACGGGTTAAGATCTCTGCGGGTTATAGATTAGTAGTTGGAAGGCAGGGAGGAGGCAGACAAGGAGAGAGTGAAACTAATAAGGTTGTGAGAGGAAAAGGAATATTGGAGAGGTTGTGCGGAGTGCATAAGTAGTAGAATTTGAGGTCAAGGCAGTTGGCAACAGAGTGAGTTGAAGCACTTGTCCATTGTTTTAGGTCAAAAGAGGAGGTTAGGCTCAGCAGCTTAGAAGTAGTGGGAGTGTTAAGATTAGCAGGGATATTGAAGTCACCAAGAATGATAGTTGGAATTTCAGAAGAGAGAACGCCTTTGTCTTGCAAATCCTTGAATCCGGAGGAAGCGCAGAGGGAACATGCGAGTCCCCTCAGAGGCGGCAGCTTAGTTGTAAGGTAAGTATTTCATAATGTGCGATTGTCATACAGGTTTTTGTTTGTTTTTCTTTTCTTTTAGCAGTTTACTACTGCTTTAAAGTCCTGTGACTAATTATTCTGGTTTTCATATATATATATATATATATATATATATATATTTAGGGATGGAGGCGTATCACTCATAGTATTACAGACCACATCTATTTTTCTCTCATTTTAGGGTAAGTCTTTCATAATTTGCTAGTATTCAATGCATACTAGTACATTATGATATTACCTTGCAGGAAGAATTACATTTTTTTTTTCTTAACACCTTTCTGCCTGGGCCAATAGCAAATTGACAGCTGAGCAGCGATTCAGTTCTGACATCCTGTCAGGATGCACCGATCGCGCAGCCGCACAGCTGCACGATCTTTTACCGGCCACGTCCACAGGACATGGTCAATGACCGATCCGAGGGCCTTCTTGCTGCCGGTACCATGTGATCACTGTGATGTAAACAGCAGGTCACATGATAGTTCAAAAAACAATTGATGGCTCCCATTAGGGTTGTTCAGATAGCGATACTAGTATCAGTACCGATACCAAGCATTTGCCCGAGTACTTCTACTCTGGCAAATGCTCCGATGCTTCACCTGATACCTGGACAGTCAGGGTGATCGGTGCGGAGGGGGAGTTACAAGCACCGATCACCCTGTATAGATTGTAATTGCCCCCGAAGCCGCACCTATCACCGTTGACTGTCCCTGTATCATCCTCCAGTCCCCCTCTGTTTTGCTGTCCCCCTCCATGCTGCTGTCCCCCTCTGTTCTTCTCCGTGTCACCCTCCGTATACCCCTCGGTTCTCCTCTTTGTCCCTCTCCATTCTCCTGTTCCCCTCCGTTGTCCTCCGTGTCCCCCTCCGTTCTGCTGTCCCCCTCCTTCTCCTCCGTGTCCCCCTCCATTCTGCTGTCCGCCTGCGTTCTCCTCCTCTGACCCCTCGATCTTTCAGGATGGAGAGCGGTGGTAAGGGTAAATCTGGCTTCTTTTTCCAAATGAACAGTCAGTCATAATTGACTCTGTCCATTCACATAACTGAAACCCCACAACCTGTGTTTACAATGCTTCAGTTTATGAATGGAGAGGAGCCTCTGTCTCCTCTCCATTAATTTTCAGTGCAGCTAAGGCTGCAGAGAAGGGGACTGGGAAACATCTGTCCTCAGTCCATTTTCCTGTCTCAAAGGGGAGATGTCAGGGGTCTGTTAAGACCCCTGATATCTTACCAAAGCCCCCCAACAGGGCTAATAATAATAATAAAAAATAAAAAAATAAAGAATTGCAATAAATAATAAAAATAAATTAATTGTAAAAAATAATGAAAAAAAAGCATTAAAAAATGAATTGTAAAAAATAAAAATTGTAAAAACAAAAAACTACTGACACTGTCATGTGACATTTAAAATAAAAAAGTATCGGTAATCGGTATCGGTCGAGTATTTCAAAAAAGGTACTTGTACTCAGTGTTAAAAAAAAAAAAAAAAAAAAAAGTACAACCCTAGCTTCCATTCACGCCATCTATTCAATACAACGGTGTTGCTAGCTGTGACTGGTCAGTGTGATCACATGGTACAGACAGGGCCACACACAGCCCATCTGTACCACGTGAATAGCTCTGGCCAATCACAGCTATTCAAACAAACAAAACTGACTGAATGAATCAGTTTCATTCAGTAAAATGCTTGCTTATGGCAATGAAATGCATTACTATATGCAAACATTGTGTGTGTAAAAAAACAAAAAACAAAACAAAAAAACGACTTACTATGGTAACATTATACTGTTCTGGTCACAGTGTGTTTAAAAACAAAATCCTAAAAAACAAAAAACAAAAAAAAGTAATTATTCAACTTTTTTTTTTTTTTTTTTTAGTACTGTCACCAGGAAGTGTCCCTGATTACCGCCTCACCAGTTATAGGCGATTTTTTTTTATTTATTTTTTCCTTCCTTTGAAGAAAACAAATCTGACAAAAGAATGTCAACTTCAAAAAACTTACCATGCCTCTTACTAAATACCTTTGACAGTCTGCTTTCCAAAAATCGTGATTTGGAGGGGTTTTTATACTGTCCTGGCATTTTCGGGCCTCAAGAAATTAGATAGGCCATCAGTACGAAGGAAAACTATTTTTTTTTTTCTGAATTTGCTTTTATCCTTTATTTAGCAAAAAAATTAAATGGTGATGGTGATTAAATACCAACAAAAGAAAGCTCTATTTGTGTGAACAAAATTCTTAAAATGTAGTTTGGGTACAGTGTTGCCACGCAATTGTGATTCAAAGTATGACAGTGCTGAAAGCTGAAAATTGGCCTGGGCAGGAAGGGGGTAATAGTGCCCTGTATTGAAGTGGTTTAAGTTTACTGCTTTAATTTTTTCCTGTGAAGGCCAGAAGTTCAGGGAAGCAGCACCTAGACATCAGGAGCCAGCAGCAATTAAATGTTTTGAACTTTTTTTATTATTATTTATTTTGTTTTATTTACACTGTCCCTTTTAATTTTTTATTTTTGATCAGTTTTATTGCTTTCACAAGGAATGTAAGCATCCCTTGTGACAGTAATAGGCAGTGACAGGTAATCTTTATGGAGGTATCGGGGGTCTATTCTATAAGACTCCAAATCCCTCCTTTGCACTTAAAAGCATTCAAAATACCAAATTTGTCTGTGTTGAATACTATAATTTCTTTATCGAACATCACGGGACACAGAGCACCATAGTAATCACTATGTGGTTATATAGGCACCTTCAGGTGATGGACACTGGTATATCCAATACAGGAAGTTCACTCCCCATATAACCCCTCCTCCTACCAGAAGTACCTCAGTTTTTTTGCCAGTGTCTAATGAGTTGGTCACGAGTGAAGATGTGCTCTGAAGTGCTCCATTGGAGGGATCCTTGCTGGATTTAAACAGCCTCCATAGACCGGATCCATCCAAAGTGCCACTGAGACCAAGGTGGATGGGACCCGGGCCTCGTATACGAAGCAGGGCTGGACCCTGGCACCCAGAGCTTTTTGGTCATGCCTACATTACCTATAGTTTTTTCTGGCGGGGTGCTAATACAGATCCAAGGGAGTGGAACCCCGATAAAAAGGGACCCGGTCCTTGAAGGTTTGCTAACGCAGCCTGCCGTGATGGGTGAAGTTTGGATCTGTCAGTTACAGCAGTATCTTGCGGCGAGGATAAGATAAGGGAAGAAGCCTAGGAACTGTAAAAAGTCCACCTATGTTTTTTTTCTTCCATGAATAAAAT
The DNA here is from genome assembly GCF_037356315.1 of Lithobates pipiens. NCBI lineage: Eukaryota > Metazoa > Chordata > Amphibia > Anura > Ranidae > Lithobates > Lithobates pipiens. The sequence continues at coordinate 185,221,873 of NW_027507685.1, read as the reverse complement.
TGTGTCGTGCCTTAAAGTCTCCACTAGAGGGAGTAAATGCACATACCTTGGTACTTTGCTTCTCAGTCAGCTCAGTGTCCAGCTAAAGCAGCATGTGGGGATTCTTAATCTTGAACAAAGTTTGCAGCATGTTCTGGGAGGTACAGAGAGGGGTGCGGTGGCGGCTTCCCTGTGTTAGATTTATTCCCCACATCGCCATAAAACTATGCTTTATTACTCCGCATCCTCCCCTTGTCCTCCCCTCCTACTAGTCTTTACTGGCAGACCCAAATGCCATCTGTCCATGCGCGGACTGCTGTTAATTTGAAATAAGAGGGGGGGGTGGGTTAGTGGCAAGGGGGCATGGCGCAATGCTGTCTGCAGGGTGTAGCATCCACGAGGAGCACACGGCGCAGGCATGGGGGTTCCGAGCAGAGCTTGCACCTGAGGCAATTAAAACGGATGCTTCTCATTAACAGAAGATCTCTATCAGGTCGAGTGGAGAGATGGAGGTCTGACAAACAGGACACAGGAGCGCTGGGGCACGTAAGGGATGCAGTTCAGGAAATACATTTTTACTCAGCACTTAGCTGAACTTTATAGCGGCATTGTATTGCTAGTCTATCAGCAAATAGTGCATTTACTTAGTGCCTCTGCTTTATGTGCTTAGCACTATGGCTTCCAAAAAAGACACCAAAAAAGGTGCCAAAAATTCCACCTCCAGGCACTGGGAACTCCAGTGGTGCCTCCACACGGTCATCCTCCCCTGAAATACCAGATATGGCAAGCCAGGGTGAGTCATTGGAACCAATTGGTGATGCAGCTGCTTGTCAGATCTCAGTCCCTGTATAAGTGACTGAAGATGCATTTTCCTCCGCCCTGCAGGGCCTGGAAGGAACATTAGCGGCTTTAATCGCATCCCCATCCAAAAGGATAGGAAGCATGTTAGACCCCCCCTCCCCCACCTCAGACCCTTTACCAAGGTGACAATGGGTAGAGGATGAGGTGTTACCCTCAGGCGATCAGGAGGAAAGACAAACTGATTATACCTCTGCGTAGGAGACAACGGTGGATGAACCTTTTTTCAGCCTTGCAATCTGAGAATTTACTGGTACAATCTCTTATGGAGATGGTTCATTCCACTTTCGAGCTACCCCTAATGGAGTCAGCTGAAAGTTCTGTTTCTTCTTTAGGTTCCTTAACCACTTTCAGACCGGACCATTTTGCTGGTAAATGACCAGAGGTCTTTTTACACTTTGGCACTGCGCTGCTTTAACTGGTAATTGCGCGGTCATGCAATGTTGTACCCAAACGAAATTTGCGTCCTTTTCTTCCCACAAATAGAGCTTTCTTTTAAAGGTATTTGACTGACTCTGCGATTTTTATTTTTTGCGATATAAACGTAAAAAGACCGCAAATTTTGAAAAAAAATGATATTTTCTACTTTTTGTTATTAGAAAAATCCAATAAACTCAATTTTAGTCATACATTTAGGCCAAAATGTATTCAGCCACATGTCTTTGGTAAAAAAAAAGTCAATAACTGTATATTTATTGGTTTGCGCAAAAGTTGTCACATCTACAAACTAAGGTACGTTTTCTGGAATTTACGCAGCTTTTAGTTTACGACTGCCTATCTCATTTCTTGAGGTGCTAAAATGGCAGGGCAGTACAAAACCCCCCCAAATGACCCCATTTTGGAAAGTAGACCCCCTAAGGAAATTGATAAGTGGCATGTTGAGCCCATTGAATATTTTATTTTTTTGCCTCAAGCGATTGAATAATGACAAAAAAATATATATATTTTTTTTTTTTTACACAAAGTTGTCATTAAATGATATATTGCTCACACATGCTATGGGCATATGTGAAATGACACCCCAAAATTCTGCTGCTTCTCCTGAGTACGGGGATACCACATATGTGGTACTTTTTAGGAGCCTAGCCGCGTACGGGGCCCCGAAAACCAAGCACCGCCTTCAGGCTTTCTAAGGGCGTAAATTTTTGATTTCACTTCTCACTACCTATTACAGTTTTGAAGGCCATAAAATGCCAAGATGGCACAAAACCCCCACAAATGACCCCATTTTAGAAAGTAGACACCCCAAGCTATTTGCTGAGAGGCATGTTGAGTCCATGGAATATTTTATATTTTGCCACAAGTTGCGGGAATATTACAAACTTTTTTTTTTTTTTTTTTTTTACACAAAGTTGTCACTAAATGATATATTGCTCACACATGCTATGGGCATATGTGAAATGACACCCCAAAATAAATTCTGCTGCTTCTCCTGAGTATGGGGATACCACATATGTGGGACTTTTTGGGAGCCTAGCCGCGTACGGGGCCCCGAAAACCAAGCACCGCCTTCAGGCTTTCTAAGGGCGTTACAGTTTTGAAGGCCATAAAATGCCAAGATGGCACAAACCCCCCCCCCAAATGACCCCATTTTGGAAAGTAGACACCCCTAAATTTACGGGTACACTAGTGAGACTAGGTAATAAATGGCGGGTGCCCTGAAACTATAAAAAAATAACTAACCAACCAGCGTCACCTGTAACAGTTATATGGTGATCACTGGTGAAAGGGTTAACTAGGGGGCAATCAGGGGGCTTTATGCGGTAGTATATGGGGGTCCCTGGCGCTATAAAAAGCTGCGGCGAACCTAAATACCTACCTGCCTAACTAGAGTCACCTGTGACACTAATACAGCGATCAGAAAAAACGATTGCTTATTAGGCTGGGTTCACACTGGAGCGATGCGGGAACACCACGAATCCGCGGCGGGTTCCCGCATCGCATGCCTCCCGGCGGCAGTTCACACTGCCCTATGCGAACTGCTGGGAGTGTCAGTGAAATGTTAATGACACCCCCAGATCAGTTCGCATATCGCAGTGCGATCTGCAAACTCGGATCGCATGGTGTGAACACCCATGCGATCCGATTCTGCTGCGGACCAAAAAAAGGGTCCCGTGCAAATTTGCGGCGGGTGCGGCGAATGGCTGAACTCGAATCGCAGAGATCGGATGTGATTTGCACTGCAGTGCGGTGCGAATCACATCCGTTCTCATAAACCGCTGCAATGTGAACCCAGCCTTAGTGACACTGGCGACGGGGGGTGATCACGGGGTTAAACCTTTATTGGGGGGGTTAGGGGGGTACATTAGAACTAAAGGGGGCTAACCCTAACTGCCCTAACAGTTATTACAGTCACAAATGACACCAATGCAAAAAAAATGCATTGGTGTCACTGTGACTGGGGGGGGCAGGGGTAATTGGGGGGGTGATCGGGGGGTAAAGGGGGGGTGTGAGTGTGAAGTGCCGTGTTGGTGCAACTCACCGATCCTCTCTCCTCGGTGCCGGAACGAAAAATACCGACACGGAGGAGAGATTACATCACTTCCTCTCCTGTGTTTACATTACAGGAGAGGAAGTGATGTCACGAAGGATTTCCATTCGTCGGGAGCGATCGCGAGGGGGTGGCCATGAATGAATGGCCGCCCCCTCATCCCGGATCGCTCCCGAACGAATACCGACCGCCGCAGGCACCGGGGGGGGGGGGCCCGATCGGGCCCCCCACCCGCGGGCAGGCAGGGACGTACAGGTACGCCCATATGCCTGCCCGTGCCATTCTGTCGACGTACATCGTCGTGCGGCGGTCGGCAAGTGGTTAAAACCTTCACAGCCTTTGCATGCGTTTCCTGTCCACGCATTACTAGAACAGCTTATTTATGCTGAATGGGTTCACCTGGATAAGCATTTTCTTCCTCCAAAGAGATTCACAGCACTCTATCCCATGGAGGAGAAATTCACCAAAAAATGGAATGTACCAGCAGTTGACACTGCGCTTTCCAGTGTGAATAAAAGTCTAACTTGTCCAGTAGACAATGCACAAATGCTTAAGGTTACTCAGCCTGCAGTCGGTGCAATAGGCATCTGTCAGTCCCTAAAGGACCAGTTTAGACAGGCCCTTAAGGAGGTTCCTGCACAACAAGCCGGGGATTTGGCCAAACTACCAAAAGCTTTATGTTTTGCCATCGACACCATGAAAGATTCTATTCAGCAGGTGTCCCGCCTTGCGCTTGTGCTAGTACACATGCGTAGGATCCTGGGGTTAAAAAATTGGTCAGCCGAAGCACCATGCAAAAGGCTCCTGACTGGTTTTCCTTTTCATGGGGATCGCCTATTTGGGAATGATTTGGACAAATACATCCAAATGATTTCTAGTGCAAAAAGTACTCTTTTGCCAGTCAAAAGAAAGTATAAACACCCTTCATTTAAAGCAGACTCTTTCTCCTGTGCCAGAGGCATCTGCCTCTAGGCAGTGGCAACGGCCTCCACCGCCAGACTCTAAAGAAAAGCCTGAGGGTTAGGCCCAGGCACAAAAGAAGTCCTGGGTAGCGGAAACATGTAAAGCAGAGTTCTAAAGCCTCATTATGAAGGGGCCCCCCCCCTCGCCAGAGTGGGGGGAAGACTTCTGCAATACTCAGAAATATGGCAAGAGGAAATTCGGGACAGATGGGTCATCTCCACGGTGTCTCTAGGGTACAAACTAGAATTTCGGGAGTTTCCGCTGTTTCGTTTTCTGAGGTCAAAGTTCCAAAAGATCCAATGAAAAGGCAATCTCTGTTTCGGGCACTAGACCGATTACTGACTCAGGGGGTGATCATACAAATCCCCACAGGAGAGCAAGGTTTAGGGTTTTATTCAAACCTCTTTACAGTACCAAAACCTAATGGAGATGTCAGACGTTTTCTAGATTTAAAAAATCGAAATCAGTTCCTGAAGATCTGCTCCTTTCATGGAGTCGATCAGGTCAGTGGTTTCTATCCTACAAGGAGGAGAACTTGTGGCATCTATCGACATCAGGGATGCATATCTGCATGTCCCTATATTTTCCGCTCACCAAAGGTGGGCTAGGTTAAGAACACAGGGCATAACAGTCTTGGCATACCTAGACGATCTATTGCTAATAGACCAGTCGGTGGCTCATTTGGAGAAGAGCGTGCGCTTTGCAACCAGTTACCTGGGAAGTCTAGGTTGGATTCTCAACCTAGAGAAGTCTCCCTTAAAACAGCTAAAAAGGCTGGAGTACTTGGGTCTTATCATAGACCCAGCTCAGAAAAAGGTGTTGTTGCCTCTGGCAAAGATCAACTTCATAAGAGAGCTGGTGCAGAAGGTCAGGTCGGAAGGAGATCCCTCCATTCGCCTTTGCATGAGGTTGTTAGGAAAGATGGTGGCTTCATTCAAAGCGGTTCCCTATGTCCAGTTCCATTCGAGAAAGTTGCAAAACAGTATCCTATCTGCTTGGTACAAAACGATTCAAGCTTTAGACTTGCCAATGCGGCTGTCCCTGAGGGTGTCCCAAAAGCCTCAGTTGGTGGTTGCTAACCCAGAATATGCTGAAAGGAAAATCCTTCAGAGCAGTTATGTATATATATATATATTTGAGCGTTTTAGGCTGGGGAGCGGTGCTAGAAAAGTTAACTGTCCACAGACAGTGGTCAAGGGCAGAAATTACCTTGCCCATCAACATCCTAGAGATCTGGGCAGCAGGTCTGGCTCTAAAAACCTGGACATTCAGGTTACAGGGTTGTCCTGTCAGGATCTAATCCGACAATACCACAGCTGTGGCTTACATCAATCACCAAAGGGGGCGCCAGGAGTCTCGCAGCATAGAGGCAGGTCAACCATATCCTAACTTGGGCAGAAAGGAACGTTCTGTGCCTATCGGCAGTTTTCATTCTGGGGGTAGAAAATTGGTAGGCGGACTTCTTGAGCTGCCAGCAGTTGCTCCCGGCGGGAATGGTCTCTTCACCCTGGCACTTTTCGGGTTTGCCAGAAATAGGGGACTCCGGACTTAGATCTTCTGGTGTGTAGGTTTAACACAAAGTTGGTCAACTTTCTATCCAGGATGAGGGATCCACTCGCATGTGGAACAAATGCATCAGTGACCCCGTGGGATCAATTTTCACTGATGTATGCATTTCCCCCTATTCAGTTGCTGCCACAACTTATTTCCAGGATCAAGAAGAAAGAAAGACGGTAATTCCAGTAGCCCCAGCATGGCCCAGAAGGTCCTTGTATGCACAAATCATAAAGATGGTGGTGGAGGATCCATGGTCCATTCCATTACAAACTCTAAATTTAATGGCTTGGCTATTGAAACCCACATTCTGAAGAAACGTGGGCTTTCCGGGTCAGTTATCTCTACCATCATCAATGCAAGGAAGCCAGCTTCCAGAACTATATGTTATAGAGTCTGGAGGGCTTATGTTTCCTGGTGTGAATCCAAGGGTTGGCACCCTCGGAGGTATATCATAGGCAGAATTATTGCCTTTCTACAATTAGGGATAGCGATAAAATTGGCCTTGAGTACTATTAAGGGCCAAGTCTCAGCTTTATCAATCTATTTCAAAGACCGCTTGAGTCACATTCTTTAGTCCAGAGTTTTTATGCAAGGGGTGATGCGGCTTAATCTGCCAGTTAGATCACCTTTGAACCCTTGGGACTTGAACTTAGTTTTGTCAGCATTACGAAAACAGCCATTTGAACTGATACAGCATATTCCTTTAGTCCTTCTGACAAGGAAGAGTGTTCTTGGTTGCTATATACTAATTTCTTCTAAACAGCCATACTTGATTATTCACGAGGACAGAGTGGTATTGCGCCCTCGTCCAGGTTTTCAACTGAACCAAGATATTTTCCTGCCATTGTTTTTTCCAAAACCATGTTTCAGGTAAGAGAAGTCACTACATTGTCTTGATGTGGTGAGAGCGGTCAAAGTCTATTTAAAGATGACTGCTCAGATACAGAGGACTGATGTCTTATTTGGTGTCTCAAGAAAGGACAAGCAGCTTTGAAATCCACTGTCGCTAAGTGGATTTGGCAAGTTATAATTCAGACTTATGATTTAAGGGATAAAATTCCACCTTTTCAAGTCAAAGCACACTCTACCAGAGCGGTTAGTGCTTCTTGGGCAGTGCGTCACCAGACCTTCATGGCTCAGATCTGTAAGGCTGCAACTTGGTCTTCAGTACATGCATTTACTAAGTTTTATCAGGTGGATGTAAGAAGGAATGAGGATATTGCCTTTGGGCACAGTGTGCTATTAGGCATCAGTATAGGTCCTCAAGTCTGGTTGTGCCCTACGGGTTGTCTCTCCCTCCTCTCAAATAGCATTGCTTTGGGACATCCCACATAGTGATTACTATGGTGCTCTGTGTCCTGTGATGTACGATTAAAGAAAATATGATTTTTATAACAGCTTACCTGTAAAATCCTTTTCTTGGAGTATATCATGGGACACAGAGGTCCCTCCCCTCTTTCTGGGATTTAGGTATATAATGGTTTGCTACAAAAACTGAGGCATTCCTGGTAGGAGGAGGGATTATATAGGGAGTGAACTTCCTGTAGGTGCCTATATACCTACCCACATAGTGATTACTATGCTGCTCTGTGTGCCATGATATACTCCAAGAAAAGGATTTTACAGGTAAGCTGTTATAAAAATCCAATTTTTTTTTTAAATCTGGTGCCTTTAAGTCTTTAGTAAACTGGAAGTGATGTCATGACATCACTTCTGGGTTACTGGATCCGAGACGCAATCAAAGCCGATTCTGGCTCCGTTCAGGTCTCTGGCCAGCTGGCGGAAGTGCTGTGCGGTGGGATAGCCCGAGTGAGCCACAGAACGCTGCTTGTAATTAGAGATGCCCCAAAATTTGGGCCGAAAATGAAGTTTTTCGTCATCCAATAAGAGAAAATTGTGGTGATTAATGGCACCAAAGACACGTGATTTTGCAGGGATTTTACCGCAAATTCGCATAGACTATTCCGTGATTTTACCACACATTTGCGCCAATTTTACTACCATTTTCCTTTGCTTATGGTGTGTTTTTCATAGTTCATGTGGCTCAAAAACCGCATCAAAAATGTATCGTGATGCGTTAATGACGTGTTCTTGCTGCATTTTCAATGCATATGAACAGGGAGGTGCGTTTTTTTTTTTAGCTGACCAAAAATGCACCAAGCAGGATTTTTAACTTGACAATGGAGGCCCTGTGCATACATAGAATTTAAAGGGATACATTTTTCTTGCGCTAAAGGTGCCAATAATGGCGGACAATAAATTCATATTACTTTAAATTGATGATATTAATTAAAAAGTCGAATATAATACAATTCTATATAAAAATATAATTATTTTTTAAAAACTGTAATTTTCAGTTTTGGTTTTCGGCCAAGTGCATCTTGCAGTTTTAGTTTCGGCACCAAAATCTCCATTTGGTGCACCTCTACTTGTAATAACAACCGAGCGACTGATTAGCTGCATCGGTTGTTGTTACAAGAAAGCCAACCACCCGCTCTAAGGCTGGATTCACACCTATGCATTTTTAGTGCTTTTTGCATTTGCACTACAGAAAGTGTTCCATAGGAAACCATGTTATATGGACTGCAGTGCAAATCTGCAAAAAGCACTAAAACTGCATAGGTGTGAAAAAAAAAACTGTATTAGGGTGATGCGTGCGGCTGCAGACATCACCCTGGTACAACCTGTTGAAGCTGAAGGCTGCATGCTACGTTAGCGCTAAGGACTTAAGACTGAATAGCAATACGATTAATACATTATCTGTGATATGAGAGCTAAAAACCTTTGGCAATACTTCTACTCTTTCAAGTACCGTTTTTCTTCAGTCACCTTTGCTGCTTGGCATTGCACTTCAAACAGTTTTTATTACAGTAGAAGTTCTGCTAGCATCCCGACAAGCGGCTGTGCTTGTAAGCCTTGCCAGCCGGTGTTTTCTGAGGCTAGCTCTCTGCAGAGATTACGGAGCACATTGTTTCTGTAGCATGTATGATTGAGATGCTGAGCACAGCATATATCATTTTAATGAAACCTTTTGAACCTCTCTCTTTTATTTGGATGAAGCATTTCCATGGAATGTTTAGCAGCGGATGTTTCCCCCGACACTCTGCATCACTGAGTTATGGCTCTGTCTCTTCAGCGCAGCTGATTTTATCCACATTATGATCATGTCCCCATTGTCTCTCACAAGCACGCAAAGAGAGTTTGAACTGCTGCTTTTATGGCCACTTGTGGCTGGCGCCTCGGGCACTCTCTGGCCCGTCCTTATGTTTGACTGGGCATATAGCAGCAAGTCCTGCATTTCCAGCAGTGAGCTGATCTTGGGCAAATGCTGAGTTTTAAATAGCAGCATCTACTGCTCTACCCTTCAAATGTGATTTTATTTTATTTTTTAAATGAAAACAGAAGGAAGCAATTTGAAAGTGTAACACATAGACGTATTTACAGGACCGGGTCCAGGTTTATTATTACGGGTACTTGTATAGCGCTGTATATTTTTGCAGCATTTTACTTGTACACTCACTGGCCACTTTATTACATATACCTTGCTAGTATCGGGTTGAACCCCCTTTTGCCTTCAGAACTCCCTTAACCACTTCCCATCTGGGCCAATTCTGGAACTTCGCTCCTACATGTATAAATTTAGGGAATAAAATGGTGTTCATTGCAACATTTTATGTCACATGGTATTTGCGCAGCAATTTTTCAAACACATAAAAAAAAAAAAAAAAAGTTTTATGAGTTAAAAAAAAAAAAAAAAAACACTAAAGTTAATCCAATTTTTTTGTATAATGTGAAAGATATTACTCCGAATAAATAAATACCTAACAGGTCATGCTTGAAAATTGTGCACACTCGTGCAATGGCGCCAAGCTTCGGTACCTAAAAAATCTCCATAGGCAACGCTATTTTTACAAGTTACCTGTTTAAAGTTACAAAGGAGGCGCTTTAAACTTTTATTTTTTTGTTTCGTTTATTTTCATTTTTTTTATTTTTGCACTTTTCCTTAAAATTTTTTTTGTTTTTTAATCAGTTTTATTCCTATTACAAGGATTGTAAACTTCCCCTGTAATAGGAATAGTGCATGACAGATACTCTTTATGGAGATATCTGGGATCAATAAGACCTCAGATATCTCCTCCAGCCTGAGTTAAAAAAAAAATGCAGGGCATTGGTTACATGTTATGATGTCACACCCGGGCCTCCGAGAGTCATAGAGATGACCAGGGACCATCTGTTCCTCAGATATCTCTATGATCAACTTCCAGTGCCAGTGGATTCCTTCTCTGGCTTGCCAATCACGTGAGTGAGCTGGTAGAAGCATGGGAGGGCAGCAGGAGGTGGGGGGCGTCCCTTTCCGCCACCTGTAAGAACAATCAAGCGGCTTAACTGCCGCTATGATTGTTCTTATGGTGCAGAAAATCGGCTAAAAAAAAGATACCGGGTTAATGCTTGCGGGTGCAGGCATCAACTTGGTGAGGATGTCCATGTAGCCCCCCCTTTTACTTACCTGAACATGACCTTTCCAGCAACAAGAACGAGCCCAGCAGCTCCAGCCACTGTTTTGGGTCCTGATTGGATAGATTGATAGCAGCAGTAGCCATTGGCTCCCACTGCTGTCAATCAAGGCCAGTGACATGGGAGCCGGGGGCGGGGCCGAACCCTGTCTGTGTCAATTCACGCAGGAGCAGGGCTCGGAAGTGCGCCCGCGCAAGTGTCCCCTTGGAATGCAGGTCTCCGAGGGGACACTCGATGTGGGAAGGAACCAGGAGCGCTGCTGGGGGACCCAAGAAGAGGAGGAGCGGGGCAACTTTATGCAAAACCCTAGCACATAGGAGGTAAGTATGACAGTTTGTTGTTAAAAAAACAAACAAAAAAACAAAACAAAACCTTTAAATTCACTTTAACCTCAGAAATGTTTCTTCACAGTAAAAGCTGTGAGAATGGGAAATAGACACTTTCAAGAACTAGTTCTGACCAGTTCATTAGATTGTTTTTAAAAAAAAAAGAGCTGGATGTGTTTCCAAATGCACAAAATGTAACTAGGTGTTAACAATTATAGGTAATATCAACAGAGATTTCTGATGAAGGGAATATAGTAGTAAAAATGTCTCAACCACAGGTTTTTCCCACCTCTCAATTGCTAGTGTGAATGGGCACTTATGCAACTGAGAATAGAGGGCATGTGATCATTAACCACTTGCGGATCGCAATACATAGATATACGTTGTGGTTTGCAAGTGGGTTACCAGGGCTATGGTTGTTGGCTATCAGCCACAACCCCAGATTTTTTTTTTTCAGCTGGCGACTGGCTTTCTCATAAATGTGGTCCGAGCGGCACATTAGCCACTGGGTAGCTTTCCGAAGTCACATCCTGTGTAGGGCAGAACTTTTTGACACCAGACCTCTCCAGAAAGAGGACCTGTCATTTCTATTACAAGAGAAGTTCACATTCCTTCTAATAGGAAGAAAAGTGATAAAAATAAATAAATATTAATAGGATAGTGTAAAAAATAAGAAATAACATTTTTTTAAGCGCCCCCATCCCTCTGTGCTCATGCACAGCAGCGAACGCATACGCAAGTCGCACACGCATATGTAAACGATGTTTGCACCACACGTGAGGTATTGTCCCAAAGGTTAGAGCGAGAGCAATAATTCTAGTGATTTCCTCGCTTTATCTCAAAACAAGTACCCTGTAAACATTTTTTAAAGGGTCACCTATGGAGATTTTTAAGTACCATAATTTGTCACCATTCCACAAGTGAGTGCAATTTTAAAGCATGACATTTTGGGTATCTATTTATTCAACGTTTCATATTTTACAAGAAAATTATATATTGTTTTTTTGTTTTCTTATATTCATTAACCACTTCCTGACCGGCCTATAGCAGAATGACGGCCGGGCGGTGTTTCAGTTATCCTGACTGGGCATCATATGACATCCTGCAGGATAACAGCCACTGTGCGCATGTGGGGGTGCGCATCGCGGTGATCTGTGGTGCGATGTGTCAGTCTGATACACCGCTGCACCGATCTTGGTAAAGAGCCTCCAATCACGGCTGATCATGATGTAAACAGGAAGAGCCGTTGATTGGCCTTTCCTCACTCACGTCTGACAGACGCGAGTAGAGGAGAGCTGATCGGCGGCTCTCCTGACGTGGGTGGGGGGGGGGGGGGGGGGGGGGGGTGTTTAGCACTGGGCTGATTGTTTATCAGCACAGCCCCCCCTCGGATCCCTCCCAGGGCCACCATCATGCTGCCCAGGACCACCAGGATGTCCATCCACACCGGACCACCAGGTATGCCACCCCCCAGACCACTAGGGAAATGCCAATCAGTGCCCAGGCAGCTGTCAATCAGTGCCCACTCACAATGCCTACCAGTGCCTCCAGGGATGCCTATTAGTGCCGCATATCCGTGCCAATCAGTGTCACGTATCAATGCCCAGCAGTGCCACCCATAAGTACCCATCTTTGCAGCCTTTCAGTGCCACCCATGAGTTTCTAGAAAAATAATACTGATTTAAACTTGTAAACAAAAAGTGCCAAAAAAAGGTTTAAAAAAAAATGGATTTATAATGTTTGTGGGTTGTTTTACACAATGCAGGTTTACATATATTTTAGGGTCATTAGTATAAGTACTAATATATTTTTCAAGTTTTATTTTATTTTTTTAATCTTTGCTGACCATGTTTGCTTTGCTGTGTTGTTCTTGCAGTGATAATGTAGATGCCTACTGCCTGCATATTGCAGAGGATGATGGAGAAGTTGACACAGATTTCCCCCCTTTGGATTCTAATGAGCCTATTCATAAGTTCGGTTTTAGTACCCTGGCTCTGGTGGAAAAGTATTCCTCTCCCAACCTCGCTGCCAAGCAGTCTCTGTTTGTACGGATGTAAGTATTCACCTTGTGGAATTCCTGAAAAGTAGGAAAGCAAATTATATTCTGATAAATAATGTAAGCTGAATTATGAATATGGGTTTGAAGAAGTGTATCTGTTCACAGTAAGCAATCAGATTCCTGGAGAATTATAGTTGGAAGCCTGATTGGTTGCTGGATGCTACAGTTCCCCACTCGTTAGTTTTCTGTGCCCAAGGTTTCACAAACTGGCCCATCATCCCATTTCAGAAGTAATAAGTTCTCTACGAAAAAAAAATAATCATGCTGAATGGAAACCTTCCCTCGTTTACCTGCCATTTTTCTTAACCCCTTTCCGCCACCCCCCGGCCTTTTAAGAGGATCTAAATGCCGTGAGGCGGTGATGAGCTTTCTGATTGTATGACTGCTGTGATTGGCTGGCACAGCGGTCACACGATCTGATGCTACGCATTGCATGTATGCATCGGGAGCTGCATGTGCCAGCTTAAGTACTGTGCTGAATACTCACTGTGTCCAGCGTGAAATGCCTCTATGCTGGAGCTTCCTCTAATAAAGACCAGTCACTGCTGCTCTTTATCCTTGTGCAGAGTCTTGTCTCAACCCCCCCCCTCGTATTAGAGCCCTCTGGGTCCTCTCTCTGCAGAAACTATGTACAGCACAGTGGTGATGTCATTGCTACATTGATAAGGTAATATCTGTTTTCCCATAGGCACTTGGTGCACACAAAGTGTATTGTCCTTTTTGGCTACTGAGGAATAGATTTTAATTAAAGTTTTTGTAACTGGAGTTCAGCTTTAAAGCTGAAGTCCCGATATGAGCTTTATTGCTTAGTTACATTGGTCCAGCTTGGGCTGATGTAAGTATTCATATCTCATACCAGAGAGGCTAGGTAATCTCACAATTGCTGTAATAGTTGACATTACTACAGTGATTGTCACGATCTTGACATCACTGCCCCTTCTTTTCATCTTGTCCAATCAGAAGAATGCCTTGTATTCATTGTAAAAATACAAGGTGTTCTGTAAATGTCAGCAGTGCCAAATGTGCATTCCCCTGTGTTTATTTGGCAGAGAGGAAGTCGCTGAGCACAGGACCTGAAATATCTCTATCACTGTTATAGAGCCAAATAGTACAGAGATTGTTTGCTTTACCAGCGACCTCTCATGTTTGAGATATGCATGCTTACGTCGGTCCAAGATGGACCGATGTAAATATGCAATAAAGATCACGCTTGGACCAGCTGTAACTATTGGTCTACACAAAGCATTTCATATATAGTAACTGAAAAAAATGCTAAGGGCAATACGCCCTAAACGCATAAAAAAAGGGAGGCACTAGTGCAACTGACAAAAATAAGGATGAACATAAAATGATAAATTACATAAAAAGTGTGTTATTAGTCCTTGAGAAAAGTCCATATAAAAGCGCTTTGGCATGACGTTCACATTATTGCAGCATCAGCAGTTTCTCTTCCAAGCAGGATCTGGGGAGGCTTCCACCCGCAACCACGTATAAACAAAAAAAAAAGGATAGTGAAGTGCTGCTACCTAAGTACAGTCATTTTTATAAATTAAAAAAAACTGAAAAAAAAAATTATACACGCACATGTACAAGGGATTGAAAATCATATCAATAAGTCTCCAGAAAGAGCCAACAGAAGCAGCAGACTTTGTGTGTACATCAGATGTGTGAGAACCACTGTGGACAACGGAGATGGAAGTGTTTCAGACCAACTGGACAGCCAGAATGATGTCACATGTGTGATGTACATGGGTGTGGTTATATGTTTTGGGGTGTGACCCCCTTTATCAAACCAACAGGGTTTGACAAAGGGGGCCATGCCCCAAAACTCAGAACCACACCCATTCTGTTGGCTTTCCCTCATATATTATCCTAGCTGCTAGAATTATAGTTGTAAGCTGCTGGATCCAGCTGGTGGTGCACTTTGTGTATTTTAAACAAAATTGGAATTGGGTCATGGACGGTAATAAACTCACCCATACCCTCCATAATACTATAAATGTGGGACCCTTGGATTCACTAATCAGACTAGTGAGGCTTCGGAAGCACCTTCCTTACTACTTACTGGGTATCCCTTTTTCCCCTCTTTCTCTTCCCTTTTCTTTTAGCTCATTCTTCTTTTGCTTCTATTCTGTGCAATGACAATGTGGGCAAAGCTGAATATATTGTAAATGGTGGCTTAAGTCTTTTGGCAATTATGCTTTTGCCATGACTACAATTCCTACCAGGGTGCTCAAACTGATCCTTGGTAAATGAAGCTTGCTTGACTACTGATTTAATTTGTACATATTTTCTGTGTTTATCTGATATTGCAAGTACCTGATATTTTGTAAGCTTATACCTGACGGGGGCTTTTTGTTATTCTTTGAATAAAAAAAAAACATTCAAATTTAATTTGGACAGAATAAAAAGAACATTTTTTCCACTCAGGGATCACCAATCTTTCTATATAGTGCAGCATTGTCAGTTTAGGGTCTGTGTACACTTTGTAGAGCTACATGTTATGGACACAGCTGGTCTCCTGTAAATTTCATAGCATAGATCTTTGTTGACATGCTTCCATATATTCAGCAAATGATTACTGTAAATAGCACTTCTTTGTACACAAAGCAATCCTGCATTTTCAATGCATTCCAGCTAGTTTGTCAATAAAGAGAATTAGGGACCTTTGGGCACAGGCTATTGCAGATCAGTGCTTTAAAAGTTATCAAGCTTCATCACTGTTGTGTTCTTTAGCAGTCACAAGATTACGTTTATAAAAACCTACATTTATTGTATGCAATTCATTGCATATTTTTCAACCTTCCAAATGCTGAACATCGTGTTGTAGCTGAATAAATATGCACGTCTGTGTGTGTAACTAAGGTATTCGGGTTATTATACAACATACAGGTGCTTCTCAAAAAATTACAATATTATCAAAAAGTTAATTTATTTCAGTAATTCAAAGACAGACATTCCTACAGTATATTAAATAGATTCCTTACACACAGTGTAATATTTCAAGCATTTTTTTAAAAAATTTATGAATATGGCTTACAGCTAGTGAAAAAACAAAAATTCGGTATCTCAGAAAATTAGAATATTGCATAACCAATAAAGGATTTTTAATAAAAAAAAGTTGGGTCTGGTGTCTATCATCTTTCTCTTGACAATACCCACAGATTTTCTATGGGGTTTAGGTCAAGTGAGTTTGCTGGCCAATCAAGCACAGTTATACCATGTTCATTAAACCAGATATTGGAACTTTTGACAGTGTGGGTAGGTGCAGAGTCCTGCTAGAAAATGAAATTGGCATCTCCATAAAGCTGGTCAGCAGATGAAGTGCTCTAGAATTTTCTGTTAGAGGGCTGTGCTGACTTGATAAAACACAGTGGACCAACACCAGCAAAGGACATGGCGCCCCAAATCATCACAGACTGTGGTAAATTTTGCATTACATTTGAAAAGCAAGGTCCTAGAGTCTGGAGGAAGAGTGGAGAGGCACAAAATCCAAGTTGCATGAGGTCCAGCATGAAGATTGCACAGTCAAGAGAGAATAAATTCAGTTCCTCCAATCTTTTCTCATTGCTGAGCTCCTCCATGCCACTTATCAGTCTGGTTGCCCTTCTCTGTACTTTTTTTTTACAGTTCTCCAATACTCTCTTTTTGTGAACTGATGCCCAAAACCAAACATCATGTTCCTCCTAAAGAGGTCTTATGAATGATTTGCACAGGGGCAAACTGATAACTTCCTCTCTGGAGTCCATACCTCTTTTAATACAAGAAAGGACTTTGTTCGCTTTGGAAACCGCTACTTGACATTGTGTGCCATTATTAAGCTTATGATTTACCAGAACAACCAGATCCTTCTCCACCATTGATTCCCCCAATTGGTACTCCCTTAGTATGCATGATACATGCATATATTTAGCCCCCAAGTGCATAACTTTACATTTATCAACATTTGTTACATAGTTGCCCAATTAAACAGTGCATTAGGTTGGAGAAATCCTGTAAGGATGTTATTCCACTGCATAGCTTGGTGTCATCTGCAAAGACTAAAATGGTACTTTTAATCCCAGACCCTATATCAAAAAAATAAAGGTCCCAACATTAAACGTTATATGATTCAGAGTAAGAGTCATTAACCACTACTCTCTGAATTCAGTCTTATATCCAGTTATCTATCCTTTTACAAACTGATTTTTCCAAGCCTGTAGATTTGACCTTACACATTAGCAGTGTGTGGGGAACTGTGTCAAACGCTTTTACAAAATTCAAGTATACCACGTCCACGGCCACTCACCACCTCATAAACAGAAATCAGATTTCCCTGACAACTTCTATCTTTCATGAATCCATGCTGACATTTGTTTTTTTTCTAGCAAAAACTGATCTATGTAGTCTTTTACTAAATTAATTACATTTGTAAACAACAGTCAAAGCTGAAATTTAAACATCTAAAATCAAAAATTAAAGAAGAATTTCGGGTATAGTATATTTTTACTTAGTTACATTGGTCCAGCTTAGACCAAAGTGATTTTGTACTGTAAATTCCATACTTGGCCATTTCCCCTGGAAGCTGGAAATCACTGAAGTAGACACCGCTACTCCAGGGATCCCCACTTGCTTTTGAGATCCAAGCTGAGTGACTGTCTTGATGCATTGTGAACACAGGCGGTTGGCCGCTTGGCAAAAGGCTCTATTCAGAGAATTCTGGCGAATGGTGAATCTGTAATTTACTGTTAACGCCTCCAGTGACTTCCCCTCTGTGTACTGAATAAAGAGCATCATGCTCCATCACTCAAGAGACGTATGTATTTTTTTAATGCATGCAAAGCTTCCAGTGATTGGCTGAGGTGGAGTGGAGGACAGATGATATCACAATCTGCACCTCGTCCTAGCCCAAAAAAAAATAAAAAAAATGTGAAGGCGTCTCCTGAGTGACAGAGGAATCAAAGCAAATGACTCTATTTAGAACACAGATTAACTGTTGCTGGGGCACCCACTGGAAGAGGGCACAACTTAGTGTATTTAGCATAGTGCCCTAATTACAGTAAAGCCCCCCCATCAATGACACCAATCAGTGCCATTATTGATGCCAGTCACTACTGCTTTTCAGTGTCCATCAGTGCCTGCCCATCAGTGTCGCATATCCGTGCCGCTTATCAGTGCCACCTATTAGTGCCCAGCAGTGATTAAATACCACCAAAAGAAAGCTCTATTTGTGTGAAGAAAATGATAAAAAATGTATTTGTTGCATGTCAGTTTTCATTTGAAGTGCAACAGCGCTTAAAGCTGAAAGCTGGCCTGGGCAGGAAGGGGATGAACGTGCCCTGTAGGCAAGTGGTTAAAGTAAAAGTTTCATAAAATGTTACACCAGTATCCAGGGTGTAACATGTTAGTAAATGAGCAGCATAAGCTTGTAGCCGCTTGTATTTGCAACAATAAGGGAGAGTAAGCTACACTTGATATTAAAAATGCAGCCAATTTTTCGATATTAAACAAGGAGATGGAAAACGGAGTTGCTTGACTGCACCTGTCATTTGTAAATACCACGTCATGACTTTCTCCGTTTAGTGTTGAAATTTGTTCAAACTATTGTTTTTAGGTGGTCTGCAGTTATTAAGAGAATAGGTTTTGGAGTATTAGGGGGGGTCATGACTGAGTACACGCATTAGGCTAAATTCACAAAGCTAACACAGATCTCTGAGTCCAATGAGATGAGAAAAATGCAGTCATATGACTAAAATAAAAGTCCTATCCTTGTGTTAAGGCATTGAGCCTTTTGCAAAATGACAAAACTTGCAGCGATAACTAGGACTGAAATTTAAAACGACAATTAGCTCTGTTCATTGCGTTCTGTTTTTGATGTGTGATTGTGAGGACAATTAGAATAATTTCAGGCTTTAAATGGTAACATACATGTTTATTCAGAGTGAACCTGGAATCTTCGGTTATTAACGTTTGAAATTAACAGCCATTTTAGCCCTTTTACCAGTGGCCTGAATGCTTTGATCAATGGAAAGCCCAGGCCCACCCAGTGGTAGACAGGTCTTCAGTAGGGAAAACAGAAAATAATTTAATGAGGAATTTCATTCCTGCATAATGTTTATTATATGTTAAAACATAGTATTGTAGACAGTTTTATTATTTTGTATTTAAAAATCAATAAATGGGTGGATATTACTGCCAACATCCCTCACTTTACTAAAATAAAAGCATGATCCCCATGGGACTTTTAAGGCAGATAATTATTATTTTATATTATTTTGTATTATGCATTTTTTAAGACTGTCCTGTTGTGTGTTGAGGCAACTGTTCAATTGCAAAAGAATGTATTGAGGATCTTTCACCTCATTCTGCCTTTATATGCGAAGCTGGCCATAAACGATTAGACTTTAGTTTAAACTTTCATAGAAAAAAAAACAGAACATTCTTTCTTGCCATCGAGTCAACTATTTTTTTTTTTAATTAAAAGCCCTTCGTCCACACCTGCTGTAGAATCTGGTCATGGAAGATCACTTTGTTCAGTCTGCTGGAATTGTTACTCAAGTACGCGGAAGAGCGGGGAATGAAGTGGCGATCTGTAGATTGCTCACTCACTTCCGCATTAGCCGCCAGAAGTAAACACAGCAATCACATGATCCCGAGGAACCTTACGGAAAGATCTGACTTTCCCTCTAGACTAGGCTCATGTTAGCCATCTTGGGGGAGCCTTGTCATATTGGACACACATATATGGGCAGCTATCTCGAACTCAGAGAGGCTTTATTTGCATACATACATTGTTTATTCATTCTAACAATTAACTTCTATCAAACAGGGACTCCCATACACTGATCTAAGTTTGGCCAGTCTCTGCTGAACTGATGCATTTCGATCGATCTATGACCACCTTTAGACGTATTAAACAGGGGTTGTTACAACATGTACACATTTTCCTGAACCAAAACCACATTCACATTTAGAATTTGGGTTGCTTGAGAAAAAAAAAAAATTCCACCATGCCCCTTTGAATTTGCTAGAATGTGGATTTGACACCACTTACTATTTGAAAATCCAACAGATGTTGTGAAAAATCAAAGTTTTTGAGCAATTCTAATGGTGTATGACCAGCTTTACTGACTGAAGTGGAAAGAGCCATAGTGCTGGAAATCTTCATGTTCCATCAACCACTTCAGCCAAGGAAGATTTTAACCCCTTCCTGACCAGAGCATTTTTTGCGATTCGAAACTGCGTCGTTTTAGCTGATAATTGCGCGGCAGTGCGCACGTTGTACCCAAACAAAATTGACTTCATTTTTTTCACCAAATAGAGCTTTCTTTTGGTGGTATTTGATCAGCTTTACGATTTTTATTTTTTGCCCTATAAGCAAAAAAATGGCCATCAATTTTGGAAAAAAAAAAAATATTTTTTAGTTTTTGCTCTATTAAACATCCCCAAAAAATATAAAAAAAAAAAAACAAATCTGTTCAACAGTTTAGGCCGATATGTATTCTTCTACATATTTTTTGTAAAAGAAAATTGCGTATTGTGTATTTGTATTTTGATTGGTTTGCACAAAAGTTCTAGCGTCTACAATCTAGGGGATAGAGTTATGGCATTTTTTATAATTTATTTTTATTTTTACTAGTAAAGACGGCAATCTGTGATTTTTATCGTGACTGCGACATTTTGGGACCATTTTCATTTATACAGCGATCATATCTACAAATAGCCACTGATTACTGTACTGTATAAATGACACTGGCAGGGAAGGGGTTAAACACTAGGCGGCGATCAAGGGCTTAACTGTGTCCTAGAGAGGTGTTCTAACTGTAGGGGGGATGGACTCACTACAACATGACAGAGATCACTGATGCCAGGGAGCAGTGGATCTCTGTATGATGTTGCTAGGCAGAACAGGGAAATGCCTTGTTTACATAGGCATCTCCCTGTTCTGCCTCTCCTCACCGAGACCGCGGGCCGCTGGCTAACGTCATTATGGCGGGTGCGCTCCTGATAAGAGGCAAATTCATTTGCCTGCCTGTGCCATTCTGCTGACGTACATGTGTGTGCGGCGGTCGGCAAGTGGTTAAAGATCTAAGAGTGGGCAGGTTGATGGTTCTTCATACATAGCTATGTCTTAAGTCTAGTACACACAGCTGAACTAAAAAAAAAAACCTGACGGCTCAGCTACCAACAATACGATATTAGTACAGTGATCTCCCCTGCTCTTCTATTGTGTTCTAACAGAACACTCCAGTCAACGTTGTTAGCCAATTGTGGGGAGCTGGTCGGCAGATATTTTTCCGGCATGCCCCTTTGACAGAAAGAGCGTGCCGGAAAAATGATCCGGCTGCAGGGTGCATGGGCCCAAATGTTGGCTGTTTTTTTATTGAACTTGCTGATGCTGCCCGACATTCGGCCCTTGTGTACAGGGTTTTACTTTACACCTTTTACTGTTCACAATTCTAAATAAGCCCATAGCTGGTATATGCTGGTATCTCGATAGTGCTATCCTGATTAATTATGTATGGCAGGGGTCTGCAAATTTTCTAAACAAAGGGCCAGTTCACTGTCCTTCAAACTTTAATAGGGCCATACTGTGGCCAGTGGGAATACACATGGCGTTTGTGTGTTTTTTTGTTCAACCCAGCGGGTTAAACAACAAAAAAATTGTCAGCTTCGGTTTTACCGTACTAACTATCCGACGTTAGCCTTGTGATCTCCCGCGCTGAGCTATTGTGTTCTAACGGGGACAACCACCCACCCACCGAACCCCCCCACTCCCACCAGATGTTTGAGGAGTGGTAACCTTTCATGTTCCTGTATATGTGCTCTTTAAATGATGGTGCAAAAAAGGCAACATGGGTACAGTCAACTACACCGAGCACATTGGGTTTTCCGGCAATACCGTACACATCTTTTTTTTTATTTGCTCACACTCTCTGTGAGAATCAGGGAAAAAGATGTATTTTGGTGCTATTTCACGGAATCCAATTAGAACTTAGGAGACGGGGAAATTCCCATAATCTCACCTGTGACCGTCTGGTATGACTCATTTCCAAAACAAAATGTAAGGTTGACAGCAACTTGGTTATGGCTGGTATGACAAGACTGCTCTGTGTAGAGGCCTCAAGGTACCTGATCACTTGGATATAGAGCTCCATTTTCAGTTGCTTGGATAACCTGAAATTCTGCAGGGTCTCAGCTTCAGATATTTGGTCCAGAAGTGTACTTTCCTTGAAGGTTCTTTCCTTCAAAAGGGACCTCTTGACATCGCCTCCTCCTCTTCTGTATTGCCCTTAATTCCAGGAGACTGGATGCATAGGGCTCCATTTCAATAAGCTATCCTCTGACAGCCTCTAGATAACACTCCTCACTCCTCTTACACTCCACACACCTCCAGCTTGCACTTTCTTACCTGTGTTTTAGTCAATCACTGGGAGGATCTGACATTGCCATGGTTACCGTATAGTTATAGCAAGCTTGGGGCAGTACTTAATTACCGCTTGATTTTTAATAATTTTTTCCCCTTTTAGTGAATTTACTTTAATGCCATTTTATGCTTTATTTACCAAACTTTTTTGTGTTTCCATTAAATGCCGCTTACTAGTGACTTGACATTTTCCTTATTGCATGTGGTAAGTGATCACGTGACCAACATAACACATGCGATAAGCTTTAGTGAATTGTGCCCTATGTTGCTTATGAGCACAGTTGTTGTAAAAGTTACAAGTGGCAGAAAATAATTGTACTGAGTGAAGGACAAGTTATGTGGGACCAAAAACATTTTCTCGTATCACTTAAAATTCCCTTTCTTATAAATGAGTAACTTTTGTATGTGAAATACGCATACAGAATTTTTAACGTTTTTTTTTTCTATAATTATAATGCACAAGACATTATAATTATACAATGCTTACGTGAAAGCTTTGCGGGCACTGATTCAGAAAAGAATTAATAATAACTTGTAATATAATTGAACTCTCTGATGTTAGACATGTTAAACATTTTTGCATCTGCATGATTAGGCAGAATATTGTCTTTCATTGAAGTGTTTGTTTTTTGTTTGTTATTTTTTTTATTTTTTTTTATGCATTAGATCATAGCTGAATTAAATAAGGAGTCAGAAAAGCACCACGCTGTCAGTACAGCTTCCAGTGCCCCAGCCTGTGTTCCCGTAGCATGAAACAGTTGGTTTGGCCACGTTCTCCCTAGCAAGTGCTGCATGCCTGTCTTTTCTTCTGAGACCTAACAGCCGCTAGTGTTTGCAGTCATGTTGCCCACACCAGCCGCTGCCAACGCAAACAGAGCGCTGGCTACAACTTGCTCTGAATACCCAGCAGCCCTTGGCTGGAAGCGGACTGCTAGGCATCAGTAGCGGCTATCCGCAAGGGCAATCAATAACTGTTTGAGTCTAGGCGGGGGGAGGGGGCAGCCAGTTCACACCCTGAGTACCTGTGCCCAACTGGGATGGCAGGGCACAGAATAAAGCCATTAGCTGTCTCTTTTGTGCCAAGAGCTGAAATACATCTGTGTCTCATTTGTGCTCCAGCCGAGCGAACAGGCATAACCAGGGCTGGCAACTTCCATACATTTCCATATTGATCCAGGTCTATTGTCACATACTTTTCTTAGTGTTTTGACAATGTTACAGCAACCTTTCAAAGGGGGATTAACTGGGAAGTCGTATCATTGGTTCAGTGTGTACATTCCTATACAGACATTTATTGTTAAGTTCAAATGTTTTCATTTTTTTATTGGATGAAGACAGCTGGGAAGTAGATGACCTACTGGGTTTGGCACCACCATACATAATAGAAAGTTACAGTAACAATGTTGGTTTTCTTCACAAAAGGGAACATGACCATTTTGGCCTATTCATTACACTTGGATTTAAAAAAATGACTTGCAAATGCGTGTCCTTTTGTGAACAGTTTAATTTAGGCAGTTTTTTTCCCTTTTTTTTTCATTTGAGGGATTCATATTTCATTGGTAAGAAGTAATGCCCAATACGGCATTTTAGCAGGACATATTGTAGTTTCATCTCCGAAAGCAGGCTCAGAAGCCGGCATGCACGAGTACCCCCCACAGCAAGCGACTTGCTATGGGGCAAGGGGGAGGGGCCCAGAGCGCTGGAGAGGGACCCAAGAAGAAGAGGCGGCGGCTCAGAGCTGCTCTGTGCAAAACCACTGCACATAGTAGATAAGTATGACATGTTTGCTTCTTTTTTTTTTTTTCCTTTTACAATTACTTTAAAGTTTGGATCGCTCTAGAGCCTGGACTGGCTTTAACCCGTTGTTGGCTAAATACTGGTCATGGGAGTGCAGAAGGAAGTGCACTCCTGTGATCTCCAATAGAAGTAGGACCATAAGTGCTTTGGCCCTTGTTCTTCAAGTCATAGTGTAGCTGTTTGTACCAGCCATGACACACGTCTAACAAGTGGAGGGATGTAGCCAAAAGGGTCTACTTGTGTAAAGGGGAAGATAATGCAGTGTGAAGAGAAGGAGGTTATATCTGACAATGCAGTTCAGAAAGTGAAAGAGAGCTGTGACAGAAGCTGATACAACTCAAGGGTAGGATATGTGTCTGTGCACAGTGCAGAGGTAAGTGTGTAATGGGGTCATAGACAATGATCAAAGAATACCACTACAAAAGTGTGTGCACTACTAAGTGAACAGTGTGTGCAGGTGGAGCCGTCAATGATGCAATGAAAATCCGGAAAGGATTGAGTCTGAAGAGGCACATGTGGTTTTTCTGCTGCATTAATTCCTAGTGACAGAATACTCCAGTAACATAAGTGAAATGTTCAATCTCTCTGTATAACACACAAGGGAAAAGATTGAAACTCACAAGAGCAGCTGGACAGACTCATCATGTGTTGGAAGCAGCAGATCAGAGCTGATGGCTAAGGGCTCATTCACACCAGCCCCATTGGGCAGTATTGCCCAACGCAGATCCAGCATATGGACAAGGCAGTGTGCCTTATATCTTATTTCTTCAGTTCACAACCAACATTTGTTCATAACGTTTAATAAAATATAAAAAAAAAATACACATATATATATATATATATATATATATATATATATATATATATATATATATATATATATATATATATATATATGATTTAATATATATTACATATAGTTAAATACAATTTCCAAGAAAGGATAAAAAAAAGAAAAAAAAAAAAATTTCTTGTATGCACACATTACTATGCTCCTGCTGGTGTGGATGAGCCCCAAGATCTAAACTGTGCTCTACACAATAAACACCACCAGGAAACAATAAATATCCCCCAAAAATATATAAAAAAAACATTTTTTTCCTCAGTTTAGTCCGATACGTATTCTTCTACATATTTTTGGTAAAGATTTTTATCGTGACTGCGACATTATGGCAGACACATCGGACATTTTTGACAAGTTTTTGGGACCATTGTCATTTATACAGCAATTAGTGTTATACAAATGCACTGATTCCTGTGTAAATGACACTGGCAGTGAAGGGGTTAACCACTAGGGGGCAGTGTAGGGGTTAAGTGTGTCCTGGGGAGTGATTCTAACTGTGGGGGGGGCGTGGCTACGTGTGACACATCACTGATCTCTGCTCACAGGGAGCAGAGATAAGTGACACTGTCACTAGGCAGAACGGGGAGATGCTTGTTTGCATTAGCATCTCCCCGTTCTTCCACTCTGTGAGGTGATCGCAGGTTTTCCCATGGCAATCGCATCCATGGGACGTGCGCACCTCCGGCCGCCTCTTTAAGGGCAACATACAGGTACTTTAGTCTGCCTGTCTGAGCCCTTCTGCCGACGTTTATCGGCATGAGTCAGTCAGCAAGCGGTTAAAAGAAAATATAGGCTTCTCTTTATTTCTTGCTGTTTGTTACAAGAAAATGTCAGGAAAGACCTACTAGAACAGCTGAACTTTATTTGGGATTAATTAGAGGCACTTTAAATGGTGGCAGGTGTTTACTTATTCCTGTATAACATGAGTTTGAGTCTGATTGCTTAAAGCATAACTCCATTTTTGTTCAGAAAAAAAAGCATTCCTCTCTGGGTGATGTACATTGCAAGGATTATGAAAAACTTTGTTGCAGATTCCTACCTTTTTGTTATTCTACAGAAATCCATGTGTGTTTACCTGGGCCTCTGTGCTAAGTAAGTCTAACGGGAGTAGTTTCATAATTATCAGTCAGCTGTGGCAGCTGAAGAGCACTAATGAGGAAAGCTGATGGGCCTGCATCCCTTTATATTTTTGTTGCAGGGGATGCCTGAAATCTGACGTGTGTCTTAGGCAGACTTCTGGGAAAATTGGTGAGCCAATCACACAAGCAGGAAATGATGTTTCTGGGGAGTGGTCAGTACTTATTCTCTGTACAGAACAACTCCAGGTAGCCATATTGCATTGCATTTATAGAAAATTACATTGATGATTTTCAAACAGATTTAGGTCTCAGCTCTGCCTGGGCCATTCCAAAACATTAGTCTTCTTCTGGTAAAGCCATTCCTTTGTTGATTTGGATGTATGCTTTGGGTCGTCATGATGAAAGATGAAGTTTTCTAGAAGAAGCCTGAAGGTTTTGTACTAATATTGACTGGTATTTGTAACTGTTCATAATTTCTACCTTGATTAAGGCCCCTGTTCCAGTGTTCCAGCTGAAGGAAAACAGCCCCAAAGCATGATGCTGCCACCACCATGCTTCACTGTGGGTATGGTGTTCTTTTGGTGATGTGCAGTGTTGTTTTTGCACCAAACAAATCTTTGACAATTATGGCCAAAAAGTTCAACCTTGGTTTCATCCGACCATAACACATTTTCCCACATGCTTTTGGGAGACTTCAGATTTTTTTTGCAAAACTTAGTCAGGCTTGGCTGTTTTTCTTTGTAAGAAAAGGCTTTTGTCTTGCCACTCTACCCCACAGCCCAGACATATGAAGAATATGGGAGATTGTTGTCACATGTACCACACAGCCAGTGCTTGGCAGATATTCCTGTAACTCCTTTAATGTTGCTGTAGGCCACTTGGCAGCCTCCCTGACCAGTTTTTTCTCATCTTTTACTCAATTTTGGTGGGACGTCCAGTTCTTGGTAATGTCACTGGTGTAATGTAGAAAAAATGATCTGCACTCCGGTTGTTCCTCTTAAAATGTCTTCATTTTATTGAATAGCCACAGTGAACAAAGGCAGATGTAGATTTCTTGTACATATTAGATATATTTGTATAAGCTACAGTTGTCCCCCACTGTTAAGAAATTGATGAGTAAAAAGAGGTTGCCTGCCATTGTATCTCTATTCTGTCTTCCTGTACATTAGTAATATCTGAACTTGGTCTATGAGGCATGTTGCAGTAACATTTCTTCTCCTCCAACCCCCCGCCATCCTTTCCCTCCTTGCCCTGGCTGAAATAGGCAGTGGCCATAAAGGAAGATGGAGAGACCTGTTAGTCAAGAATGATCACTATCATTAAAGACGGGAGGAGGCTTCACTTATCACTGCCGGCATTTCTACATGGCAGGTTGGATGTGGCTTCCACAGGTAGTACAGGAAGATACAAATTGCGAAGGTCCTACAGCCAGTCTGTGCATTAAGTAAAAAAGCAGAGTGTAATGAACGAACAGAGTAGACCATCCTTTATGACCTACACCATCCATCATCAACAGCCTGTCTTGTGCTTTTAAAACAGAAAGGACAGATACATATTATGAAATAAGACTTCTAACGGTAGCCATACATATTCAGATATTTACAGGCAAAGTTACCAGTTAGGTCATACTGAGCATGTATTCTCTCTGTGCATTAGTGCTCATGTTTAACGTCAGAATTAAGGAGGAAAGTTGCAATTAGATTGATGACGTTTTTGATAAGTGGGTGTCTTTTGTCTTCCTTTGTATACTTCTAGTGGCACTTCAGCTCCCAAATATTTTATAAGACACTATTTCTCATGAATAACACATTCATATTTTAAAGATACCTAATCATGTATTTTTAGTTATTGAAAATATGCAGGATTGAGAAATGCATGTAAGTGGCCTACAACACCACGGGCAAGGCAAAATTGAACCTGATCTTCCTGAAATGTTTCAAAGGTTGGATCAATGGCAAGGTGCAGGTATCTTTTAGTGCCTACAAGTACCTGTGTTTGTTGAATGCCTATGTCACTGTAGAGCCCTCATGGATCCTAGGCCCAGAGTAAGCATGGGCCTTTTGTTTCTGCCCAAGTCATGATTAAGCCTTGATCCCAACTGAAGCCTGCCTCAAGGATATATTCATACCGGCAGAATTTTTTTAATAGCGCTAGGAGGAGGGCGGTCAGCATACTTGAATATCCATGGGTGGATTGTCCATAATTCCAAATGTTAACTTTAAGATGGCTGCAGCTCCTCCGGCAGAGTAATGGGTAATCCTCTGTACGCTGTTAAAACAATAGAAAGTCAAGGGGCGGCACCATCTAAGTGTAGATTTTATTGAACCACAGGAGAGTGCATGGGAATGACCGGGTGTTGCAGATTAACACCTGGAAACAGCTGCTCCTGACCACTTCTCTGCATTGCCTGGTGACGCTTCCATACATAAACTCTGCAGATGCTTAGAGGATGATTTGGTGTGCCTTTACCCTTCTTCTAATGTGAGTGTATTGTTGTCCTTTCTATTGTGGTTCAATAAAATCTACACTTAGATGGCGCATTGCACCGTTCATTTAAAAAAAAAAAAAAACTTAATTGAAATGTCATTTCATTTTATTAAAGTGGTTGTTAAGCCACCTGTATAAAAAGCTCCCATCGGTATTAGAACAATAAGTTCCCCTGTGTCTGTATTATATCATAAATATGCTCATCTGTACTGATAACACACCGCCTTCCTGCAATCGGTTGCCTCCTCTCTCCTCTCCTCTGCATGGCTCGGGAGGGGAGAGGAGAGACAGAGCCAAGGAGTCACATGATCGCAGGAAGATGCTGTCTTATCAATACAAATAAGTATATTTATGATATAACACAGACACAGGGCAATTTATTCTAATTCAGAGGGGATTGGAGCTTTTAATGTTATGAGAGCGGGGGGGGGGGGGTGTATTTGTACATTATATCCCCTCTCAAGCGTCTCTTCTCCAGAGAGAATAAGTTCAGTGCTCATAACCTTTCCTCATAACTAAGGTACTCCAGACCCTTTATTATTTTTGTTTCCCTTCTCTGGACTCTCCCAGTTCCAGTACATGTTTCCTAAGGACTGGTGCCCATAAACTGGACAGCATACACCAGGTGCAGCCGGACCAGAGTCTTGTAGAGCGGGAGAATTATCGCTTTATCCTTGGAGTTCATCCCTTTTTTAATGCATGCCAATATTCTGTTTGCTTTGCTTGCAGCCGCTTAGCATTGCATGCCATTGCTGAGCCTGTCATCTACTAGGATCTCCAGGTCCTTTTCCATCCTAGATTCCCCCAGAGGTTCTCCCCCCAGTGTATAGATTGCATTCAGATTTTTGCCACCAAATGCATTATTTTACATTTTTCCACATTAAACCTCATTTGCCGTGTAGTTGTCCACCCCATTAATTTGTTCAGATCTTCTTGCAAGGTTTCCACATCCTGCAAATAAGTTATTGCCCTGCTTAGCTTAGTATTATCTGCAAATACAGAGATCGTTTATGAATAAATTATGAGGATCATTTTTTTTGGAGGTTAACAAATGCTTCAAAGCGGAGTTCCACCCAACTTTAGTACGTGTTCTTAAATGAAAAACCACCCCTCCACTCCTCGTTATTTTCTCTTCTGCCTCTGCCTCTCCTCCTTCCCTCCCCGCTGACGACGGGCCATTCAGAAAGCACCACACAACCAGCACATGTGCAGTAGGAAACTGGCTGTGAAGCCTTAAGGCTCCACTGGTGGTTTCCCTTAGTAACAATGGTGGCGTCTGCACCGGATCCGATGGACAGATCGGCCTCGGGGGGGGGGGGGGGGGGCGACATTGCAGGCTCCCTGGAAAGTTAAGTATCCTTATTAAAAGCCAGCAGTTAAAAGTGTTTGTAGCTGCTTACTTTTTTGAGGGTGGAACTCCCACTTTTTTTTTCCCCCAAGTTCTATTAGTAGCAGTGAGAACCAGTGGTTTGACTAGCACAGCACTGCCCAGAAAAGTAGTGCATGCAGCACTTTTTGTCGGGTCACACCATCGCAACGGCTAGCCAGGTAGGAGACGAGACGTTTTAATTTGTACTGCGGTGGCCTGCACTGGAATAACCACCCAACTCAGTCCTACCCTAAATACAAAAGCGCCAGTGGGCAGTAAAGGGTCTGGCATTTGACAGATCATTGACAGGGGGCAAGGTTTAGTGTCAATAGAGGCCCTATGTAAAGGGACACAGGACTAACATAGGTACATGCAGGCACCAGTTTAGCACTCTTTACTACCTTAGAAATATTTTAAGTTAGGTCTAAATAACAACTAAAACCTTGTCTAGCAAACTTCCCATTACATTATTGTCACCATCTAAAGAATTTTTTTGGCTTTTAAAAATACATTACCTTTAATTTCTTCCATCCAGGATCTGCTGTCAATCTGACTTGTGGTGGGTAGATCGGTGGGAAGTGTTTGCTTTTGTCTGCAGACGTTCTGGCACTCTTTGTTCTAACATGTCCATTTGTTTTTAGCCACGAGGATGTGCATAGAAAAACAGCATTGTCACCCTAAAACAAAGTGCTGGGATCCAAGTTTTATTTATTTTATAGTGCCTTGCAAAAGTTTTCACCTCCTTTGGCATTTTTTGTGTTTTTTTTGCCTCACAACCTGGAATTAACATGGATTGTTCGCGGATTTGCGTCATTCAATTAACAGAAGATGCCCACAACTTTGAAGTTTATTTTATTTAATTTTTTTATTGTGAAGCAAACAACAAATAGGACAAAATAACAGAAAAAGTTAACATGCATAACTATTCACCCCCCTAAAGTCAATAGTTTGTAGAGTAACCTTTTTTCAGCTCCAAGTCTCTTTAGATAAGTCTTTATGAGCTTGTCACATCTTACCACTGGGATGTTTGCCCATTCCTCTTTGCAAAACTGCTCCAGCTCCTTCAAGTTGGATGGTTTGTGCTTGTGAACAGCAATCTTTGTCTGACCACAGATTTTCTATTGGATTGAGGTCTAGGCTTTGAATAGGCCATTACAACACATTTACATGTTTCCCCTTAAAGTGTTGCTTTAGCAGTGTGTTTGGGGTCATTGTCCTGCTGGAAGCTGAACCTCTGTGCTAGCCTCAAATCACACGCAGAGTGGTACAGGTTTTTCTCAAGAATATCCCTGTATTTAGCACCATCCATGTTTCCCTCAACTCCGACCAGTTTCCCAGTCCCGACTGCTGAAAAACATCCCTACAGCATGATGCAGCCACTACCATGTTTCACTGTAGGGATGGTGTTCTTTGGGTGATGTGATGTGTTGGGTTTTTGGCCAGACATAGCGTTTTCTTTGATGGGCAAAATGTTCAATTTCAATCTCGTCAGACCAGAGCACCTTCCTCCATACATTTTGGGAGCCTCCCACAAGCCTTTTCGCAAACTCAAAACGTGCCATTTTGTTTTTTGCTTTCTTCTGGCCGCTCTGCCATAAAGCCCAACTCTATGGAGCGTACAGCTTGTCGTCTTCTTATATACAGATACTCGAGTCTCTGTTGTGGAACTCTGCAGCACCTCTGGGGTTACCTTAGGTCTCTGTGCTGCCTTTTTGATTACTGCCCTCCTTGCCCGGTCCATGAGTTTTAGTGTGCAGCCGTCTCTTAGCAGGTTTGCTGTTGTGCCATGTTCTTTCCATTTGCTTATGATAGATATGATGGTGCTCCTAGGGATCATCAAAGATTTGGATATTTTTTTATAACCTAACCCTGACTTGTACTTCTCAACAACATTGTCCCTTAAGTGTTTGGAGAGTTCATTGGTCTTCCTGGCAGTGTTTGGTTAGCGGTGCCTCTTGCTTAGGTGTTGCAGCCTCTGGGGCCTTTCAAAAAGGTGTGTGTATGTAATGACAGATCATGTGACACTTAGATTGCACACAGGTGGACATCATTTCACTAATTATGTGACTTCTGAAGGTTATTGCTTGCACCAAAACTTTTCATAACAAAGGGGGTGAATATATACACACATGCCAAATTATCAGTTTTTAATTTCTGAAAAATAGTTTTATGTATATATTTTTTTAATTTTACTACACCAACTTAGACTATTGTGTTCTTGTCACAACAAGTACTTACCGTGGCCGAGATGCCGAGAGCGGTTAGCCCTTGCAACTACGTGCACCCCGTTTCCCGGAGGTGATACAGGGAGCGGTGGCATGCAGAAGCATTGGCCACCAGCAGGTGTAGGTTCCTGAAGAACCTGAGGAGCTGAGTAGTGGGTTACTGGGAATCAGGAACTGGCTGATGATCCTGTGCGTGATAGTAAACAGTCCCGGAGGTAACAGGGGATCAAGTAACAGAATAGCAAGTCCGTGAAGCAGGCCAAAGGTCAGATCCATGAAATCAGGCAAGGAAGTCCGTAAGGCAGGCCAAGGGTCAAATCCGGGTAATTAATCAGAGTCCATGAGGCAGATCAGGAGAGGTCCATTAAGCAAGCCAAGGGTCAATCGAGGATGAGAGCAGCGTAGTCAGGGATGGTCCGGGTCAAAAACAGGTAATCAGGCAAACGGCAGGTAACAAGCACAAACAGGAAGCTGACAACAAACCAGCAACCCGTTTGGACGCCAGAGCTGCTTAAAAATAGTCACGCCATAGCGTGTGCACCACGGTGCACACACTCGTGTGCCATCGCGCACATGTGTACCATTGTGCACACTGCTCCATTGGGCCGCACGTGCGTGTGCCAAAGCGATAATCCGTCGCGCATGCGCGCAATAGCATGGCGAGCATGGGCGTCCAAAGTCCTTCTCTGACAGTTCTGATCCATCACATATACTTCGGATTAAAACAAACATTGAACTAAAGGCTGTAATGTGACAAAATAGGTAAAAAGCCAAGGGGGTGAACACTATTGCAAGGCACTGTATATATTTTTTTCACTTGACAAAAAGAGGAGCAACATAAATCACATTACAATGTGAGAATGGGATTAAGAGGTCAAGATATGAAATGGAGGACTATTCATTTTAATTACAGGACAAACTTAACTCCTCAAAAATCTATTTTTATTAAAGAAGACGTACAGCCAAAGCTTGTTTGGCTGTAAGTCTTCTGTGGATCACAGGTGTACAGTTTGTTCTGACTCACAGAGCCGGTCCAGACCAGGACAAAGATTGCGATCATAGAATCTGGACTATGATGCCTGGACTGGCAGCTGGCGCCAGCCACTGCCGCCCCCGCCACAGTCCAGTTCCAGTAAGCATGGGGATCTGGTCTGATCATTAGAGGAGAGAAGGCTGAGTTCCCAGCATAGCCAGAAAACCAACCACCCTGTGATGCCGTGCCTAGTGTGGTCAGTTTTTAATAGGAATGCAAAGGGACTGACATGAACACCAGGTATTTCACACAAAGGAAGCAATAAAGTGAAATGGATATGTTTTCATACAAGCACATGATACAACAGGCACATTTCAGGAACATGACATTTTGGGTTACATATTCTTTAATGCAGTTGACCTATATCCATATATTGGTCAACATAGTAAAAAAAAGAATAATAAACCATGCAGAGTACTTCATGCAATATTTATTAAAGGGGCAGTTTTTATTTGGAATTTGAGATCACTAACAGGGTTGCCTAAATTATCAGAGTATGTTACATCACCCCTAATATTCATGAGTAGGGAGAGACTCGGCTCCCTAAATTGTAAGGTTTGCATAGATTTGAGACTATGGTAATAATGGAAGATTTTAACTACCCCTGAAATTGTTTGGCGTAATGGCACTGCTGGTACAGCAAAAGGGTGGACATTTATTAACGTATTACAGGAAAATTTTATGGGACAGTTTATAGAAGGCCCAAATAGAAATGATGCTTTGCTGAATCTGTTAATTTCACACAATGTAGAGCTTATTATAGATGTTAAGAGAAAACTCAGTAACAGTGACCATAACATTATTTCATTTAATCTAAGCGATAAAAATACAAAACGACAAAAACACTTAATTTTAAGGGAGACAATTTTTTTCAATGGCAATAGGCCACTCTCCAACATATAGATTGGGAGAAAATATTGTCCGCAAAAGACGCAAAATATAAATGGCAGCGTCTCAAATCATTTTTATCTAAACACATTATGAAATTTATTCATATCCTATGGGCAATAAGTATAAAAGACTAAAAATTAACCCTATCTGGCTTACTGCCAGTGTAAAAAAAAAAAGCTGTAAGTAAGAAAGAAGTATGTAAAAATAACAGGAAAAATCCTGGAAAAACAGCTATCATTAGATAACTTGAATATAATAAAACAAATTGTATGAAAAGTTAATTGAATTGAAATAAATCTAAATGAGTAGCAATCTAAAGAGAATAGGATTAATCTGTGTGTGTGTGTGTGTGTGTGTATGTGTATATATATATATATATATATATATATATATATATATATAATATGTATATATAAAACATTTTTTATATGCATCAAGGGGTCAAAGACATTGTAGGTGTATGTAGGCCCTCTAAAATCCCCGAGCTGGTCACTGGGGAATAGGAGAAAGCAAACATTCTTTTAGCATTTAATATACAAAGGAACTCGGTGGTGCTGATGTACAGTGTCATTTATTAATGATAGTTTTAAATGTACCATCTTTAACCACTTGAGCTCCAGAAGATTTGACCTTATCATAACCAGGCCATTTTCTTTGCAGTTCATCTCTGTGCTACTTTAACTGGCAATTGTGCTGTACGCAAAAAAAATCTGTATTCTTTTTTTTTTCACACAAATAGAGCTTTCTTCTGGTGGTATTCATAAATCTTTTGCAATATTAATGCAACATTCCAAATTTAAAAAAATATATATTTCTGCTATAAAATATATCCAAGAGAAAAATGTAAAAAAAAAAAAATTCTTAAAAAATTTGAGCCAAAATGTATTCTGCTACATGTCTTTGGTAAAAAGAAAAATCCCAATAAGTGTAGATTGAGTGGTTTGCCTGAAAGTTATAGTGTCTACAAACTATGGCATAGATACTGGAATTTTTTTATATACTACTAATGGTGGCAATCAGTGACTTAGTGGGATTGCGATAGTGCAGCCTGGAACTGACTAACTGCTGCTGACATCACCAGTGACACTAAAAATTGGTGCTAAAAATATACACTGTCACTGTACTAATGACACTGGCTGGAAAGGGGTTAACATGTAGGGAGCGATCCATGGGTAAATTTGTGCCTAACAATGTTTAGTGTGTACACTGTGTGGTGTTTTGCTAAGCAATGTGCCGGTTTTTACCAGCACATCGCTGCTGTATGAAGAGAGCTCCGTGTTGGTAAAGCCCTTCTTTTGTTCACTAAGCTGATCAGGTCCTGGCCTTAAATCATTGGCCGGGACCTGTAGATCGGTTTGTGCTGCAGTGAATGGCAGCAGAGTCCAGTCTTAGAAGACTTCCAGTCTTAGAAGAAAACCACAAAGTACAGGTATTTGATCGTGTGTGTACAAGCCAACCTGCTGCAATAGATGTACTGTGGCACGTCGTCAAGCAGGTAATGAATGGTCCGGTAACAATAAGAGAAAATAAATGTGAATATAATACCTGAAATAGACAAGTCCCACCCAAATCAACAACTAAGCTCTGGTATTCCTCTTTAAAATATATGTAAACCCTCACCTTGTAAAACAACTCATTCCATTTAAAAAGAAGCAAAACATTTATGTTTACCTATACAAACTATTATAAATACCTTTTCTTTTCTTTTTTTTAATATAAGTGATCATAAGTGACCCTCTTTTCTCAGCTGCATAAGGAGCTGAGAGAGCTGGAGGAGGATATGTGTACATATTGAAATTATTATTATTATACAGGATTTATATAGCGCCAACAGTTTGAGCAGCCCTTTACAACATTAGAGCAGACATTACAATACAAGTCAATACAGGAAGAATCAGAGGGCCCTGCTCGTTAGAGCTTACAATCTAGGAAGGAGGGTCAAGTCATACGAAAGGTTAATAATTGCGGTGGATGAGCTGATGAAGAAAATAAAAGAACAGTTATTAGGTGGAGGCAGGGTAGGCTTCTCTGAAGAAAAAAGTTTTCAGGGATCGCCTAAAAAATACATTTGGAGATAGTCTAACAGATTGGGATAGGGTATTCCAGAGGATGGGAGAAGCTCGGGAGAAGTCCTGGAGGCTTATATGGGAGGAGGTGATGAGGGAGCTAGAGTGCAGGTGGTCTTGGAAGAAATTAAGAGGGCGATTAGGTTGTTATTTTGAGAATAGGCTAGTGATGTACCTGGGGGCAGTGTTGTGGATGGCTTTGTAACTTATTGTTAGTATTTTGAATTTAATTTGATGGGCGAGTGGCAGCCAATGGAGGGATTGGCAAAGAGGGGTAGCAGGCATGGAGCGTTTTGTAAGGTGAATGAGTCTGGCGGCAGCATTCATGATGGACTGAAGGGGGGATAATATATTTAAAGGTAAGCCAATGAGAAGGGAGTTGAAGTAGTCGAGTCAAGAGATAATCAAGGAGTGAATCAGGAGCTGTGTGGTTACTGTGGTTAGTAAGGGACATTGTTTGGAGATGTTGCGGAGGTTGAGGCAGCCAGCTTTGGAAAGTGATTGGATGTGGGGCCAAACGGAGAGTTTAGAGTCCAGGATAACACCTAGCACCCTGGCATATGGGGATGGGTGGATGGTTGTGCATTGTTCTTGACAGAGAAGTCAGGGGAAGGGGCACGTGCGGGAGGAAATATTATGAGCTTGTTTTGGACAAGTTGAGTTTGAGGAAGTGATGTGACATCCAGACAGATATGTCTATTAGTAAGTTAGTGATGCGTGAGGAGACTGATGGAGTGAGTTGAGGGGTGGAGAGATAGATTTGGGTGGTGTTGGCGTAGAAATTATATTGAAAGCCGTGTAAGGCTATTGGCTGACCTAGGGAAGAGGTGTAGATTGAAAATAAGAGAGGTCCAAGAAAAGACCCTTGGGGGACCCAGACGGACAAGGGAAGAGGAGAGGAGGAAGCAGAATTGTAAGTGTCACTGCAGGTGCATTGGGATAGGTAGGATGAGAGCCACCAAAAACCGCAGTCCCTGAGACCGAATTAGTAAAATTTTTTGAGGAGGAAGGGGTGGTCAACCATATCAAAGGCAGCCGAAAGGTCCAGAAGTAGAAGTAGAGAATAGTGTCTGTTGGTTGTTGCGGTTAGTAAGTCATTTGTGAGTACTAGAAGAGTAGTTGCTGTGGAGTGTTGAGGGCAAAGTCTAGACTGAAGGGGACCAAGAAGATTATTCTTTGAGGCGGTCATTCAGTTGGTTGTAAACCAGGCGTTCAAGGAGTTTAGAGGAAAAGAGGAGTAAGGAGATTGTTAGGGTCCAAGGATGGCTTTTTAAGTATGGGGAGATCAGTGCATGTTTTAGAGCATTGGGAAAGATACCAGAAGAGACGGAGAGATTGAAGTTGTGGGTTAAAGAGTGTAGGGTAGAGTCAGAGGGTAACCATAATATTTGAGAGGGACACTCCATTGCCACATCTGTAGTTTTTGAAGATAGATGGGAAGGGAAAAACCTTAAAGGTTCCGGCTTTAGAGGCAATTTAGACCACATGAAGTATATAAACATATAAACTTTATTGGTACAATACAATAAAAAAGATTTGCAAAAACATGTATTTACATATGTGTAAAATGCAGACACTATAGAGGTGAGTTGTTACGCCATATAAGATGAGTGAGCCCCTGTGCCTCAACGCGTTTCACTGGTTCGCTTCATCGGAACACACGCAGAGTTAGTTTGAGAAATCAGGTTTAAAACCTTATTTAATTTTTTATATTCAAATCAAACTTACCCATCCATCCATGTCTCCATGCTTTATTTTGTTGAGAAACAACCCCCTAGCATTTCTAGCCGCAACCATCTTGAGTAAAGGGCAGAGGCTTCATGTAGCATTTATTTCCTGGAATCCATGTGCCCTTATCTCGGGTATGCAGAGGAGGATTGGGTGCTTAGCTGGGAAATCCCCTCCTCCAGATGAAAGAAAGAAAAAATGACTCATGGAATGTGTGAAATGATTTTGGCCTAGGCCAGAAACCAGAAAGTACCTGAAGAAATCTAACAAAAAAAAAAAAACTTTTAAACAACTGCTCTTTCCTATCTATTAATGCTGGCAGCAGGAGGACTAAAAGTAGTCAATGTTGATTGAAAGTGTTTAGCTCTGCTTATAGTAACTCTCAGAGAGTCCCCTTTCCATTGTATGCAGCTTCTATATTTTTTGCTAATGTTTTCAACTATCTTTTTTAAAATCTATACTCCCCTTCTATCTAGCATTGCCCTGTCCCAGAGCTCACTACCAGCTGCTGTCATCTTCAGCCAGATCAGCTTCCGATTATTGATGTTTGACTATTTCCATTGGCCCACCCAAGATGACGTCACTCCTGCGCATGCATAGGAGTTCATCTCAACATTGCGGAAATGTATACACTGATCTGCGTGTACGT
The DNA here is from genome assembly GCF_037356315.1 of Lithobates pipiens. Taxonomy (NCBI): domain Eukaryota; kingdom Metazoa; phylum Chordata; class Amphibia; order Anura; family Ranidae; genus Lithobates; species Lithobates pipiens. The sequence goes on along the minus strand of NW_027507685.1, from coordinate 185,183,551 downwards.
AGCTCAGTGTACAGGGCACACAGGCAGGTAAAGAACTTTAATACAGGAGAGACATAGTATGTCTCTTCTGCTTTAAAATTCCTGCCTGTTTGCCTAATGTTTTATTTTTATTTTTTTTGTCCAGAGCAACTGATGACATCTTTCTGTACCCCAATTCCTATGTTTTCATGCATAGTTAAGTTGTTTAGCCTTGTTTCCATGTTGTGGGTATGGCTTTTTGGATGCTATTCTTCTATGAAGACCCTTCTGGCCAGACTTCTCCAGACAGTAAATGGGTGTACCTGGGTCTTACAGGTTTCTGCCAGTTCTGTGCTGATGGCATTGCTGAAATATGATGTGGAAGGGAAGGAAGCATGATGTGTCTTCTATCTGCTACATTAAATTGCCTTGGCCGACCACTCTATCTGTGGTCCTCAACGTTGCTCATTTCTTTGTGCTTCTTCAAAAGAGCTTAGAACAGCACATCTTGAAACCCCAGTCTTTGAAATCTTTGCCTGGGAGAGACCTTGCTGGTGAAATATAACTATCTTGTGTCTTGTTGCTGTGCTTAGTCTTGCCATGGTGTATGATCTGTGACATAAGACTGTATTCCACAACCTTACCTTAGTAGCAGAATTTGTCTGTTCCTCACCCAGTTTAAAACAGAAGTATGTTGTTTGGGGTTTTTGCAGATTTGTACTTACCTAGGTGGATGCAGCACCTTTCCCCCACCGGCTCTAACAATGAGAACCGGGTGATCATACACCGCCAATCGCTGAGTTCTCACAACTCCTTGAGCAGAGAGCTGCTGACTGTCAGTCACTGCTCTCTGCTCCTCATCGCTCACTGGAGTGCTGGGCTGTGGAGGGAGCGGGCAGCAAAGCCAGGTGCCGGTCCAGGCATGTGGATGGATCCTGATCCCAGTGTTGCCGAAGCCTGGACTGGCTCTGTAATGTCAGCAGACAAAGGACTTCAGCATGCTGTCTACTGAAAACAGGTCACACACCCTCTGTTCCCAGCTGTGTAAGAGCGTAAGGGGGGGGAGGAGCAGCAGTACACTGATATTCCCAGTGAATGCCTGTGAAGTGGGGGCATGTCAGGACTGGTATGATCATTGGAGGAGAGCATAATGAGTTCCCAGCATAGCTAGAGAACTGACCTAAATGTTTTCTCCAGCTTAGGGTGGTCAGCTTTTAATAGGAAAGCAGAGGGACTGGTAGGAACACCATGGATTTTACACAAAGGTAGCACTACAACGAGAAAAGGATGCTTTTTCATACAAGTACATGGTATAGCAGGCACATATCAGGAATATGAAGTGTTGGGTAACAAACCCTTTAAGCTTCCTAGCTGTTTCTATTTCAGTTAATGAATGTGTTTCAACCTGCATTGTTAACTAAGTTCGTCAAACAGTCCGCTCAAACTTTTGAATGAACGAACACGCCCACACACGGCACTTTTTGAGCGGACAAATACGGCAAACTTTGTTCGTCGTACTAAGTCCGCGCAACTTTTGAAATGAGCGGACTGGCCCACACACGAGGCAACAGTCCGCTCATTTCGAGCGCGTGTGCAGGTAGGCGGGGCCCGCGACGGAGACGTCGCGGGCTCCGCCGCCTGGAATGGACTTAAAGGGGAACCCCAACGCCGAAAAAAATCGGCGTGGGGGTCCCCCCAAAGTCCACAACAGACCCTTGTCCGAGCACGCTACCCGGCCGGCCAGGAAAGGGGGGCGAGCGAGCGCGCCCCCCCCTCCCGAGCCGTACCAGGCCGCGTGCCCTCAACATGGGGGGTGCCTTGGGGAAGGGGGGGCCGCGCGGCCCCCCCACCCCAAAGCACCTTGTCCCCATGTTGATGAGGACAAGGGCCTCTTCCCGACAACCCTGGCCGTTGGTTGTCGGGGTCTGCGGGCGGGGGGCTTATCGGAATCCGGGAGCCCCCTTTAATAAGGGGGCCCCCGGATACCGGCCCCCCACCCTATGTGAATGAGTATGGGGTACAATGTACCCCTACCCATTCACCTGTAAAATAAAAGTACCCAAAAAAAAAAACACAACACACGAGATAAAATATTTTATTGCACAGCTCCGGGGGTCTTCCGTCTTCGGGGGTCTTGTCCCCCTCTTCGGTTCTTCTGCCGGGCCACCGCGCCTTCTTATAGCTCTTTTGCAGGCGATGGCCCGGTCTTCTGTCGCCGCTGTCGCCGCCGCCTTCCGTTCTTGTTCTTCTTCTTGTTCTTCTTCTTCTTCTCCAGGAGATGTTGACACGACGCTCTCTCCGGCCGGAATGCCAGAGCCGCGCTGAGCGGCCACTTATATAGTGACAATGGGGCGGTGTCACATGGTATATGTCACATGGGTTGGTCACATGGGTTGATGTCACATGGGGACTATGACATCGTAAGGGGGCGGGGTCACCATGTGACCAACCCATGTGACATATACCATGTGACACCGCCCCATTGTCACTATATAAGTGGCCGCGCAGCGCGGCTCTGGCATTCCGGCCGGAGAGAGCGACGTGTCAACATCTCCTGGAGAAGAAGAAGAAGAACAAGAACAGAAGGCAGCGGCGACAGAAGACCGGGCCACCGCCTGCAAAAGAGCTATAAGAAGGCGCGGTGGCCCGGCAGAAGAACCGAAGAGGGGGACAAGACCCCCGAAGTCGGGAGAAGAGGCCGGCGGCGGGGAGGAAGAAAGCCGGACTCCTCCGCTAGCAAAAGAGCTACACGAAGATAGCGGAGGAGTCCGGCGAGAAGACCCCCGAAGACGGAAGACCCCCGGAGCTGTGCAATAAAATATTTTATCTCGTGTGTTGTGTTTTTTTTTTTGGGTACTTTTATTTTACAGGTGAATGGGTAGGGGTACATTGTACCCCATACTCATTCACATAGGGTGGGGGGCCGGTATCCGGGGGCCCCCTTATTAAAGGGGGCTCCCGGATTCCGATAAGCCCCCCCGCCCGCAGACCCCGACAACCAACGGCCAGGGTTGTCGGGAAGAGGCCCTTGTCCTCATCAACATGGGGACAAGGTGCTTTGGGGTGGGGGGGCCGCGCGGCCCCCCCATCCCCAAGACACCCCCCATGTTGAGGGCACGCGGCCTGGTACGGCTCGGGAGGGGGGGCGCGCTCGCTCGCCCCCCTTTCCTGGCCGGCCGGGTAGCGTGCTCGGACAAGGGTCTGTTGTGGACTTTGGGGGGACCCCCACGCCGTTTTTTTTCGGCGTTGGGGGTTCCCCTTTAAGTCCATACCAGGCGGCGGGGCCCGCGACGTCTCCCTCGCGGGCCCCGCCTACCTGGAGACGCGCTCGTAATGAGCAGACTTTCCTCCGAGCGGGAACAGTTTGCTCATTTCGAAAGTGGCCTACACACGGGCGGACTGTTCGCTCAAACAAAGTTTCAGCGGACAGTTTTTCGGAATTTCCGAAAAACTTTGTTCGTCAAACTGTCCGCTGAAACTGTCCGCTGAAGCCCCACACACGAGCGGACTGTCCGCTGAAACACTGTTCAGCGGACAAAGTTGAGCCAACAGTCCGCCCGTGTGTACGCGGCCTAAGAATTGATGCTGCTTGAAGCCAAAGGGTAGTCACCCCACATATTGATTTGATTTAGATTTTTCCTCCTCTCACTCACTTTGCTTTTTTTAAATTGATAAAACTAAACAATTAAAAGAGCATTTCTTCCACCCTGCCTAAAACTTTTGCATAGTACTGTACCTAGGTGGATGCTGCATCAGTCCAATGCTGCATGTGCCGCCCCCCGGTGCCTCTACATCGAGAAGCGAGCAATCGAACAATGCCCATGACTTGGTTCTCACAGCTCCCTGAGGAAAGAGCTGCTGACTGTTAAAGTGGAAGTAAACCCATCGATTTAAACAGTTAAAAAAAAAGGCATGCCGGGAATGCTAACTGCACATTGGCTGTGCTCTCAGCCAAACTATCAAACCATCCAATGGCTGGTGTCAAAACGAATCACATGTGCAGCACCATAGCAGTTGAAGATTAAACAGAGTCAAAGATGGCAGCTTCCTTAGCTGAAAACGATAGGGGAGTTTACTTCCACTTTAATCAGTAGTTTTCTTCTCTGCCCCCCCCCCCCCCCCCCCCCGCGCTCACTGGAGCGCTGAGCTATGAAGGGGTGACTCCCATTGTTGAGATGACACTGTGCCTGGGCAGATTTCTGTGACATCAGCAGAAAGCGGACTTCAGTCTGCTCTCTGCTGAAAATGGGTCGCAGGAGTGCAAAGGGAATTTTACTCCTGTGAACTATAGGAGAAGCCCAGCCAAACGAGCTCAGGCTGGACTTCTCCTTTAACCTCTGACATTCTTCTGAACAAAATATTGCTAAGCTCTGTATTTTTTATCAATGCATTTTTGTTTAGTAACCAATACATTTTTTATTCCCAAGTTTTTTGTTAATATTGTACATTAAAATAATTCTTCTTTCTCTACAGAAATGCGGCCCATGGATTCTCTTTGATCCAGGTGGACAGTACCAGTGTAACCATGCGTGAGATCTTGGAGAAAGCTCTGAAACGCAGGAAGGGTTCTCAGAGAAACTCAGGTGTGTGAGACATTGTGGGGCAAAATCCTTTTTATTGATCCAGCCCTCAGCCAGGGGCGGACTTCTGTACTGTTTAGTCAGGCTAACACTTTCAGTTCAAAGTGGAGGATAAAATCTGAAGCCAATCACTAAATACACACTTGAAATGCATGCATGTGTACCGTTTTTCCTTAATTATCTACATGTGTAGTTCTCTGCAACCTGCCTTGGTATCTAGGCACCTCTGCCAAACAGAAGAGCCAGGCCTGGGGTATGCACTGCAGCTACAAAATAAGAGCAGTATTGGGATACACTCACCACACATTTTGTTTTCTTGGTATTTTACTCATTTTAATATAAGACAAAATACTTTTTTAAAGCAGAGGTCCACCCTAAAGTGGACCTTCCGCTCATTGGAACCCTCCCCCCCTCCGGCGCCACAATTGGCACCTTTCAGGGGGGAGGGGGTGCAGGTACCTGTACAGTACAGGTATCTGCACCCACTTCCGGCGTAGATTCTGCAGAAGGTACGCCCCTTTCCGCAGAATCTACGCCCCTTTCCGAAGGTCCCCCGCTGCCTGCTGGGAAACACACGGATCCCAGAGACAGCGGGGACCATCCTTATTGCGCAGCGCGACTCGCGCATGCGCAGTAGGGAACCGGGAAATGAAGCCGAAAGGCTCCACTTCCTGATTCCGATACCCAAGATGGCGGCGGCAGCACCCGAGAGACGATCGAGAGATCGGCTTCGGGTGCCGACATCGCAGGCGCGCTGGGCGGGTAAGTGTCATTATTTTAAAAGTCAGCAGCTGCAGTATTTGTAGCTGCTGGCTTTAAAAAAAAAAAAAAAAAAAACGGCGGACTCCCGCTTTAAGGTGATACTAAACAGTGAAGTGTTAATAGTCATAATTAACATAAAACATATATATATATATATATATATATATATATATATATATATATAATATAGCATATTGTTTTTTGTTTATCTTAGTCTCTGCGGCTCTTTTTTGTGGTCACATGGTCTTTCCCTGTTCCTTGGGCTCTGCAGGGAAAGATCCTTTGGGGAGGGGCTTCTATTACTGCACAGCCCTGATTGGTACTGTGCTGGTCACATGACCAAAATAAAAAAATGTTTCAGAAGAGCAATTAAAATTAAAATATAGATTTAAAAAAATAAATAAAACTGTTTTAGGAGGACATGGAGGAGGAGTAGGGAGGGGTTGCCATTTACCACTGTTTGTATGCTCACATTTGTGATTCTGATATATATAAAAAAAAAAAACATCTGTTTTATGGCTCCCTATAAACCTTTATTGAACATCAATAATGACTGACACTGGCTTTCATTCTGTTCAGACAACATCTGCATCCAAAGCTCTTTTTTTGCATTACAGGTGTTAGCAATTACATTTGATATATTTAATACTTTTTGATATTAAAACTAAGCTTTTTGTGAGTTTTTTTAGTAAATTCATTCAATCAGCATACTATATTCCACCCTGCATAGTGTTTAGCAATAGATGGACATGGAGGAGGATGAGGGAGAGGATTGTCATTTACCACTGTTTGTACACACACTTGTGTAATTGTATAATCGCATGGGCTAAACTGATAGAAAAAAAGGAGGACAAGCTTAGAAGTGAACTACAATTGAGCATGCTCAGTAGAGGACACCAGCCAGTCTATACCATCTCAACCTGCAGTGGAGACATAGAGAAGATAGGACAGGTAAAGGCAAGATCAACCAGCTATATTTTATTGTACACAAAACAAATGGTTTAGTGGCTTTGTAATAATGCAGACTGTTGTATAGCATGTAATGAGAGTTTTTCATAGCCTGGGTTTAACATCTCTTTAAGTTTTGGCAACTCAGGGAAGTGTTAAAAGCACCCACAGTCCTTTGGAAAGATTCCCCTTTATTTCCTAACCCTGTAGATATGACAGGAACTGGAAATAAATCTTTGCAGAGTAAGGAAAATTCCCCTCCCTTGAACAGGTGTCTCTATTGGAAGATTCAGTCTCACCTTTTTTCCTGGTAACAAACATAACATTTTAGATTTCCAATCACTTTGTCGTAGTGACAATAGCCACCAGGACAAGCAGAATGGTTGAGTCTACATAGCAGGGACAGCAATAAAACGTCAACAGTGGGTTAATTCCCCCACTCTACCAAAAAGAAAAGAAAAAAAAAAACGTTTTGACTATGTAGACACATTTATAATTTCTTGTTCCTTTTTTAGTTTTTCTCAGGGAACTGCATTTTCTGCTATCCTAGAAATGTAATAAAGTTTAAACTGTTCCCAAAAAACCTTTTTGAGCGGTTATACCTCGCCCAACAACTAGTATCCCATTCATCACAAGGTTTAACAAGCTATTGACAGCCGCGAGTAAAGGGGGAGCAAGTTTTTAATAAAAGTGGTGAGAGATAAGGTGGTGAAGGACACGGGAGAGCAATCTCAAGGCCATATTCCCAGGGACAGATAAGGAAGCCTGGGAGAGATCAGATCCTCATAAAGAATGAGCGAGAGGCAGAGGGGACAGGAGCCTCATTCTGCTGCCAACGTCTGCAAGCAATTTGGCAGAGCTCCAGACTCTATTGTTCAGCCTGGGCCTTGGGCAGCTTGCTCCAGATGTTCCAGCTGCACGCGCTCAGATTGTGCCAGCTGACAGCACGCTGTGGTACCTAGCTCCTCCGGACGCCCATCTCTGACCGCTGAGATAGAATTAAATGATGATGATCTCTCTCCCAAGTTGGGAGACAGATCTATGCATATAAATCTCCATCCCATCACAGCGTGAGAAGTCTTTATCCATCATCACTCATAATGAACAAGTCGTTAGCTGCTGCAAATGGTCTGCTGGGCTGGGCTGCTCTGCTTTTCTCCCCTATTTCTTCTCTTCCTTTTGCCTTTTCTCTATCTTGTCTTTTGTGCACTTTTTTCAACTCTCCTTTATCTGTTGTATCTTTGAATTATCTCTCCATGCTGCTGCTCGCAGGAAAGTGAGACCGGGTCAATTAATCACTGCCCAGGAACCCGCTGCTTGTTCTTGAGTCTTTCTCAAGGTCGAATTGAGTTCTAACTACTTTAGAGGCCAGCTTTATAAATACAAGGCCAGCTTTGCTGCTGGTGTCCACTTATTGCTATTGCAAAGGGCAGGAGGTTGACATTTTATGTAATCCCATGACAGTAACCAAAGAATATAGCTGCCAAGCGAGTCTTGCTAAGCAAAGGCGTGTACATCTACAATGAAGCTCTGGCTGGTTTCAGTAATTAAAAATGATATCTCTCCAGGGTCCTTAGTACATGGCATTACAGGACATGGCTGTTAATAAACTCAGTTCTGGTCTGTGATTAAGACAAAACCAATGACAAAATTTATAAGCAGCTGATTTAAGCGACCTGTGATTTGTTGACCACTTTTTGTATTACTGCACCCACTTAACCATGCTGGGCCTTTGTGGTTTAATGGCAACTTTACCCTATAGCTAAGGAAGAATTCTAGACTAATGGAAAAGTCACTTTTTTTAATGAACAGTTGTTAACATTTCTAATTAATGCCAACAATTGTTTTCATTCAGTATGGGGGTACCGTATATACGCGAGTATACGCCGACCTGAATATAAGCCGAAGCACCTAATTTTACCACAAAAAACTGGGAAAACATATTGACTCGAGTATAAGCCTAGGGTGGGACATGCAGCCTGCCAGTGCCCATCATGTACAGCCTGCCAGTGCCCATGAAATGCAGCCTGCCAGTGCACATGAAATGCAGCCTGCCAGTGCCCATCATGTACAGCTTATCAGTTCCCATGAAATGCAGCCTGTCGGCTCCCATCATGTACAGCCTATCAGTGCCCATGACATGCAGCCTGCCAGTGCCCATCATGTACAGCCTTTCATTGCCCATGAAATGCAGCCTGTCAGCGCCCATCATGTACAGCCTTTCAGTGCCCATGAAATGCAGCCTGTCGGCTCCCATCCTGTACAGCCTATCAATGCCCATGACATGCAGCCTACCAGTGCCCATCAGGTACAGCCTACCAGTGCTTGGTAATGAGTTGTCGCAATGTCATGCTGTGTGTCAGAGCTGGATCTGAATCACCGTGCAGCCATGGTAACAATGTCCCGCCTCTTATGACACACGGTACAGGGATTCTTCGGTTTGGATCAGTGTGCCGTCTATCACAAGAGGTGGTCTAGGAGACGGGACATCGTTACAATGGCTGCACAGCGATTCAAATCTCTGACACACAGCATGGGAGGGAGGGGAAACTGACAGGGGCGGTGGGCGGATACATGTGCGGCACCCAGCGGGACGTCCCTTCCCCTTTTCTGGCTCAATTTTCGGGACTTTTTTTTTCCTTAAGTGGGACATTCACTCCAGTATAAGCCGGGGGGCGCTTCTGCCAAAAAAGAGTGCAAAAAAACTTGGCTTATACTCGAGTATACGAGTAAATATGGTAGTTTATATACAGTTCGGTGTTCAGACTACAAATATGTCCCTTCCATTTCACTACAACATTGTTACTGAAACGTCCTACGGGATTTGAGCTTTTTTTCTGATGCATACAGCCTAGATGTGACCAATCAGGTCCAATTTTTTAAACTTCTTTCACATACAGTTTGGTTGAAGGCCTTACCAGCTGCAGTTGTGAAATTGTTTTGTGTTGTAGGCCACGTACACACTGGTATAACAAACGTTCTGGCATTGAGAGCTCATGTCGCATGACGTGTAAAAATCAATGTTTCCCTATGAAAGCCGTCTTAACTGGTCTGACTTTGAAAATGCTCCATGCACTACTTTGGTCTGACTTTACTCCTACTTCAGCTCATTGAATATCACTGAAGTCGGATCGCGGTCTTAACTGATCCGACTTTGGCATGCGACTTGTGCTCTGATGATCTTGAGGGGGAACTTTACGCCAAATAAAAAAGAAAACGGACTTCCGGTTCTGGCGCCGCATGGAGTGACTGCTCTCCTCATCAGCTCCCGCAGCACGACCCTAAAATCTGCTTTTAAATTCTGCTGAGCGGCCGGGCACCCACCGGATCACCTTTGGGTATCGCTCCACATAGCCATGGACAGATTTATAGAGAAAACCGGCTCGCAAACGAATACGGTGCCGCCCGCGACCGCGGCGTGGCCGCAAATCGAGGCCCCAGCTTCGGCCTACTCGGCTCCCTTCTCCTCGCAGAGCGCAGCAGACATGGAGGTGAGCTGTGACCCTGCCTCCCCTCTCTCTGCACAACCTCCACCGGCATCTCAAGCCCCTCCATCCCAGGGCACTCTCCCCACACAGCCTGCTGGGGACTCCACTACAGAGCGCATTGCCCAGGCCGTGGCTGCTCTATTATCCCCCATGATAACTGCATCTGTAGAAAAGGCTGTAAATGCAGGCATGCAACAGCTCAAAGCCCAAATAGGCGAGCATCACACCAGACTGAATGACCTGGAACACCGTTTGTCAGACATGGAAGAGGAACTTTACCAGGCCCAAGCCACAGAGCGCTCCCAGGACAGGACAAATCAATACATCCTACAGAAACTCGATTACTTGGAAAATAGGGCCAGACGGAGCAACTTGCGATTTGTTGGCATTCCTGAGTCGCTACAGACCTCCGAGCTATCTGACTTTTGTGCAGTGCGCATCCCGGAAGCCCTGGGCCTCCCGGGCCCCTGCACGGTAGAGAGGGCCCACCGTATGGGTCCTGCCGCACCTGAACGCAAATCCCCTAGACCCATAATCGCGAAGTACCTCAACTCCTCTGACAAGGCCCTGATCCTGCAGAAGTTCAGACAAACTCGCTCCCTCCAACTGGACGGAATCAAGGTCCTAATCTTCGCTGATTACTCTATCGAGGTCTCCAAGAAAAGGAAAGCATTCCAGCAGGTGTGCTCGGAACTTTTCAAAATGCAACTCAAATTCTCCCTGGCCTTTCCGGCTGTCCTTCGCCTTAAGGCTCCAAACGGCGACCAACTGACCTTCCAAGATCCCTCTGAAGCGGAGGCATTCCTACGCTCTCTTCACTCGGGTTCGCACCCCCACACCCCATCCAAGTCCTCATCGCTCAATCGCTCCCTGGACCAAAGGAGCCCCCGGAAGGACTCGCCCAAACGCTTCAGGCCTTCTGCCCCGGACCACCATCATCGTGGTACCCCTCGGTGATGACACGTCGGTCCCCTTGAATACTCCTCTCTTCACCTCGCCGGTGACCCTTCCGCCAAGACCACCAGCCTGACTCGGCTTTGTAAGTTACTTTATTATTTACTGTTTCCGATCAGGCACGGTCACTGTTCTTCCTGTTGTTCCTAGTTTTTTTTTTTTCATCAGCCTTAAGCTCTGCTCCCATTTAGCAGACGCACTACCGCCTTCTTGGCCACCTCTGTCTCGATTGGCATCCTGGCTTCCGGTAGAAGTGGTCCCACCGCCTTTGCGGCCACCTTATACTTATACTTTTGTACTTTTGTATTTTATACTTTATAGTTTATATTTTTATATGTTATACCTGTGGATCAATCCACTCTCTTGGGTCTTTACACTGAAATGTTTACGTTGCACGTATGTAGGAAGCTCTTTGCTCACGTGTCTTTTGTCTGTATTGTACTCCCCCTGGACTCACTGTGCATGACTAATGCCACACCATGACGCGTGTCCTCTTTGGCTCTTAATTTACAGCCACACCCTTGTTCATGCTCACCGCCCGGACGCTCTTGTCCTATACCTTGGGTCGTGCACTGGGGGCTGGCCTACACAGTGACTCCATGCGGAAAAAAACGAAGTTCGCTCAAGTGTTTATGTTTTTGTATGTGTTTAAGTTTGCTCCCCACCTCCCCTGCCCCCTCCCCCTACCTTCTGTTGGAGACAACGTCTCCTTCCTGATCATCATACTCAACGTGTCCCACAGCCCCACCAGGTCCCTCTTACTTAGTCAAAAGTTTCTCCTGCCCTGCCCACCGGCTGGCGACAAATCTGTAAAATCGGCCCAATTCCTTTTCTCGACCCCCCTGACATGAGAATAATATCACGGAACGTGAAAGGCCTCAGGTCTCCTAATAAGAGAATGAAAGTCCTCCGGCACCTAAAAAGATTGAAAACGGATATTGCCCTATTGCAGGAAACCCATTTATCCGCTCCAGATTTTCATTGCATGAAGAAACTCTGGGTCGGCAAAGTCCTAGGCTCTGATGCCGTTAGCCGTAAAGCGGGTGTACTCCTGCTGATCCACAAAAACCTCCCCTGCGAGGTACTGTCCACGCACTCAGACTCTCAGGGAAGGCTCCTTTCATTGCATGCCCGCCTGGGAACCAAAGAACTAGTGATCACTAACGTTTACGCTCCCAATAACCCTAACAAGTCCTTTTATAGTGACCTGACCTCCTGGCTCCTCCGCACCACCCAGACCCCCCATTTAGTTGGCGGTGACTTTAACGACATCCTGCACTATACGGACGACAGATCCCCTCCCCCACACCACAGGTTGAAAAGTGCTCCCTCTACTCCCTCCCACTTTGCCTCCACCATGGAATCCCTTCATCTTCATGATCTGTGGCACCTAATCCATCCAGCGGACAGGGAATATACCTTTTACTCACACCTCCATAATATATTCTCGAGAATCGACTATTTTTTTGGCTCTGACGATCTTATCCCCAATTTGTCTGAAGCAGAAGTACTTGACATAGCTATTTCTGACCATGCCCCGATCTCAGTTAGACTTGACAACCTAGATCTCCCACCTCACCCAAGACTATGGAGATTCCCCTCGTATCTCCACAACAACCCTGACTTTCAACTCTTTATGGCGGACTCCTGGCGTGAATACTCGGAGGCAAACTCCCCTCATTCGGACTCCCCGAACCTCTTCTGGGATGCCGGTAAGGCGTTCCTCAGGGGCCGGATCATCTCTTATGCATCCTCCTTTAAGAGAAACGCCCTGTCCCATTACAAACGGGCCAGTGCACGACTACATCTAGCCCAAAGATCCCTCTCCACTAACGATTCCCTCGACAATAGAGCCGAATGGCAGGCAGCCAAGAAAGGTTTTGACACTTGGGCGGATACACTCGAACAAACTAAAAGATCTCAACTCGACGCAACGCTCCACAAGTTTGGAAACAAGTCGGGCAAGCTCCTGGCGAGGCTGTGCAAGGGCACATTTCGCCCGACGCACATCACTTCCCTTAAAGACGTGAAGGGTGTTCTGCACTCCACCCCACAAGCACTTAACAAGGTGATGTTAAACTACTACACGGCCCTCTACGCCCCAGACCCCATAGATAATACTGCTGCTCGTTCCTTCTTAGATAGTGTGCTCCTATCTAAAGTTACCCCTGAACAACTAGAAGCTCTCAATGCCCCCATCTCCCTTGATGAAATCTCCTCCACGATCCACAAACTAACCCCGTCCAAAGCACCAGGCCCCTACGGGTTCACCAGTGAATTCTACAAAACCCTCTCCTCCATCACGGAACCCACTCTCCTTAAGGTGTACAATGGCATCTGGTCAGGTGGCCCATATCTTCCCTCTGGAAACCAGGCCGTTATAAAACTCCTTTCCAAGAAGGGGAAAGACCCCCTTGACCCAGGCTCATATAGGCCGATTTCCCTCCTCAATCTGGATGTCAAAATCCTGTCCAAAATCATAGCCACAAGACTAGCTGCCATTATACCCTCCCTAATTCATCCTGCCCAATCTGGCTTTGTGAAAGGCAGAACTGCCACCCTGAATATCCGTAAGGTTATGCTCGCTCTGGAACATGCCAAAAACAACCCGGATGGGGATTTTGCCATTATAACGTTAGACGCGGAGAAAGCCTTTGACAATGTCAGTTTTGAATGGCTCTCTATGACTCTATCCGAAATGGGCTTCTCGGGGCACTTCTGTCACCTCATCAAAGCCATGTACTCTTCCCCAGCAGCTAAATTAGTTGCAGCTGGAATTCTCTCAGATGAATTCCGCCTGCATAAAGGCACTCGCCAGGGCTGTCCACTCTCCCGCTCCTCTTTAATATCGCCCTAGAACCCCTATCCAGATATTTGACCCAAAAAAGCCCCTCTTCACGGTATCCGCATTGGCCAACATGACCTGCGCACCTCCCTTTTTGCTGATGAGGTGCTCATCTTCTCGTCGGACCCCGCTTCCGACATGCACACCATTAAAGAGGTCTTTGACGTCTTCAGATCCTGCTCAGGGCTTCGTATAAATTATGGTAAAAGCGAAATTCTCCCGATAGGGTCTTCTCGCAAACCCCCCTGGACGCAACACTCTTATCTTTTCGACCGCCAGCTCCTACATCACCTACCTAGGTATTAAAATTGGAAAGTTGCCTTCCTCCCTTTATCACCTCAACTATCCCCCCCTGATCACGAAAATCTCTCAGGAAATGGTGAACTGGATGGATCTGCCTCTCTCGCTTCTGGGAAGATGCCACCTGCTAAAAATGGTTAGCTTTGCCAGGCTACTGTACCCGCTTCAAACCATCCCTTTGCTCCTTCTTCACAAGGACATCAAGATTCTGGAATCGGCTTTTTCTTCCTTTATATGGCAGGGCAAACGCCCACGTATAGCCTTAAAAAAGTTGCATCTTCCCAGACACGAGGGGGGTATCAGCCTGCCTAATATAAGATTGTATAATCTGTCATGTTTATTGCGAACTGGCCTAGACTGGATCTCTCAATCCTCCAGATACTCCAACTACTCCATGGAAGCCGCCATGGTCTCCCCACTCTCGTTGACAGCTCTCCTCCACTGCAGGTGGAAGTCGGTACCATCACTGCTTCAACACAATCTCCTACTCAGGGACATAGCCTGGAGGGAAACCAGGAAGTGCCTCAAACTCCCCCCTTTTGTTTCCAGACACCTCCCGATACAGGGGAACCCCTCTTTCTCCCCTGGCCTACTCCACAAGCCATTCCACATCTGGAAAGAGAAGGGCATCACCAGTTTTGCTGCACTCTGTGATCTGGACTCTGGCCACCCTCTGCCCTTTTCACTCCTAGCGGAAAGGTTCTCCCTTCTGCCAGCTCACGCCTTCCACTACAGGCAATGTGTCAGTTACTTAAAAGATATCTGCAGCGATGAACGTAAACGTTTCCCCCTAACCTTTCTGGATCGACTGCTCATGGATGAAACACCTTTAAAATTTCAGACATCTACAAACCCTTGCTCCAGCGGAATTCTACTCCTCTGACATCCTCATCAGTCGCCAACTGGGAGAAAGACTTCCCTGACCCGGATTTAGTAGAAAAAATTTTGCAAGGACTTAACAAAGTTTACAGCTTAACCCCCAACGAGCTATGGAGAGAATCGCAACTAAAAATTGCACACAGGGCGTACCTTCCCTTCCTTCCATCTAACACCGATCAGGACAGCACCAAGTGCCCCCACTGTCTCCAGAACAGGCCCTCGCTGGCCCACCGTTTCTGGTCCTGTTCCTTCATTTTGTCTTTCTGGGACCGGATCCTCTCCTACATCTTTAAAGTAACCCTGCTGAAATTGCCAAAGGACCCCCTCCTCCTCATCTTTGGATACTGGGACCCCATGGTCTTCCATCAGAAGCCACGTGCCCACAAGTTGCACGCCGTACAAACCCTCCCACGTGGACTGGGCTCTGCTATGTTTATTACTAGCCAGGAAATCCATTCTAAAGAGCTGGACTTCTTTCTGCGTCTGAGCGACGGAGGGAGGAAGAGATGAACTCCTTTCACTCCTATACAAGGACCGATGTAACGCAAAAGCGAAGTCACGCTTCTATGCGCTGTGGCTTCCCTTCATATCTGCCACTCTCCCTCCGGTGGACATCCTTAACTTGGACCACTTCACCTTTCTCTACTATGGCACTCGACAACTGAACTCGGGGACAGATCCCCCCCCATCTACTGTCTAATTTGCGCCCAGCAACCTACTGACCCTCCGGGACTGCCCCTTGGGATCTCTTACCTCAGGGACTTTACACGAAAAACTCATACCCCCCCCCCCCCTCTCCACCCTCTTATGTCTTTATGTATATATCCCCTTTTTCCCCTCCCCCCCTTTTTTTTTCTTTTCTACATTCAGTAGTTACCCCTGATCCTATGATATGCTATTTTACTTAATCTTGGGAAATGCCATTATCCTGGTATTTATATATATTACTTTCGCAACTAACTCTTATCTCAGGATCCATCCAGTTACTGTTCAGATTGCTGCTTTGTTCTACTAGTTACACTACCTTCTGTTTGGTTCAAGTATTTCAGTCTATGGTATAAGTTCATTATGATACAGCTACAATCTGCTCTCACTCTTATGCCCCTCATCTGTGATGATGGTCCCACTATATCGTACATGTCTCTGTTGCATCTGTACTGTTATCTTTATTTATTTCTCAATAAATACTCTTTTAAAAAAAAAAAAAGAAAACGGCATGGCTTCCTACTCCAAGACCATTCCAGGCCCTTCAGTCTGGCATGGATTTTAAGGGGAAACCCCCAAAATGCATACCAGACTGAATCCGAGCCCACAGCCCAGCAGGTAAGGAAAGGGGGAGGGGACGGGCAATCGCACCCCCCCCTCCTGAACTGCACCAGGCCGCATGCCTTCAACATGGGGCATTGGGTGCTTTGAGGTGGTTCGCCCCAAAGCACCTTGTTCCCATGTTGATGAGGATAAGGGCCTCTTCCCGACAGCCCTGGCCATGTACTGTGTTTTATTTTTGACACATTTGTAACAAGGGGTCACTAGATCCCGGTCCCCCACCCTATGTGAATGAGTATGGGGTTCATTGCACCCCTACCCATTCACCTAAAAAAAAGTGTTAAAAAATCAAACACAGTACACAGGTTTTTTAAGTAATTTATTAGGGCAGCTCCAGCATCACGATTTCTTCTCCCCTCTCTGGGTCTTCTCCGCTGATGTCTTCCCTAGCCCTCTCCAGTTATTCTCCCACTGTCTGCTGTCTTCTGGCTCTGCCCGGTCTTGTCCGCTGTCTTCTTGCTCTTTTGCCAGGTCTTCTCCCCTGTCTTCTCCCTCTGTTCTTCTTCCGTTGTAGACTCAATGCTCTCTCCCGCTCTAATGCTGGGTGTGCAGTGCGCCACTACCTAAATTGACTTGGGGCAGGGTCACCGGGTTAGATCACCCAGAGGCCCCATCCCTTATGATGTCACCACCCCATCATGCCCCGGGGGCAGGGGCGGGGCCTCCGGGTGACATCAGCAGGTGACAGTAGAGACGAACCATCAGAAGACAGCGGACAGAGGGAGAAGAACCAGAGAGGGCTAGAAGACATCAGCGGAGAACGGAGAAGACCCGGAGAGGGGAAAAGAAATCAGAAACGATGCCAGACCTGCCTTAATAAATTACTTTAAAAACCTGTGTACTGCATTTTATTTTTGACACTTTTTTTTTTAGGTGAATGGGAAGGGGTACAATGTACTCCATACTCATTGACATAAGCTGGGGGACTGGGATCTGCCCCCCCCCAGTTCGGGGGGGGGGGGCCCGCTTGTCCCCACCCCCCTTTTTCCCTGACCTGCTGGGCTGTATGCTCGGATAAGGGTATTTTATGGATTTTGAGGGGGACCCCCACGCTGTGTGAACTCAGGCCTTATTGTGTGGTAAATTAAGATATCATATAACGACTGTGCTGCATAAAATTTTACTTGAAGTTTTAGCATAAAAAAGTGGTACGCTATGGCAATGCATAATCTTGTATTTAGCTTTAAAAATGCTATTAAAAAGTTATAACCAACCCTGAAGGCCAGACCGCCTACTCTCAATGTTATGCTAATCTCAAGGGTCACAGTCCGGTTTGGTGATATAGGAAGCTTACCTAAAAAAATTGAATGTTGGAGAATTCTGAGAAGGTTCCTGGCTTTGTGAAGATAGGGAAGGAGTCGAGCAATGCTTGCAGGTACTGGCTTTGATGCTGATCTTGGGTGGAAGCAACCGTAATCAGGGAATTGATTCTATTAGGGGCACCTGAACCTGCCTGGCCATGCTTTAAGTGGAATGGGGCACTATCATCATATCTATTTATGAATTTAGCTGAGAACATCTTTTCTGACAAATATTGAACATTAACTTAATCATGGTTTTAATTGCATGAACATAAAGAACAACACCCAAAAACAAAACCAAAGAATGTGAACACCCAAAGGCTACCTCCTAGTACTTTATTCAATAATAAATAATAATAATAATAAGTTTTGTTTTTGGATGTCTTCTGCTCCCCCCATTAATGGCACCCCCATTAATATATGATCAATCAGGCTCCTAGTATTTTTTCATTTACATTTCTTTTTGGAACATTAAGAACAACACCCTTTTAAACCACAATACATTTATATTCCTTACAAAACTAATGCAAATACCTCAGTCAGATTCAGTGTGTAAACTTCTAGGGCTAAGAATATTTAATCCCATCTAGTACGAACGGCTCCCCTAACTTAATTGTTAAACAAAGCTCCTTGCCAATGCTTCTCCAGAATGACCTGAATTTTCCACAGGCCCCGAAGAGTTATTAAGGCACAGCTATAGAGTAGCTAATACCTTTCAGTGTAAATGAAAACATCTGTTTATAAGCCATGTCACAGCTGTCAGACTTTGCATCTTAAATTGTCTAAAGTGACACAAAATAGCCAAAAAATGTCTGCACCATTGAGTAAGCATATTATCTCAGCCAGACAGGAAATGGGAGAGTCGGCAATGCAATCAGATGGCTGATGTCTGGCATGTAAATGTTTTCAAATTAATAAAATTGGCTTAACCATATCACTGCTGCAAAGTTTATAAGAAAAGTTTTTTCTTTAAAAGAAAAACTTCTATAAAACAGAACTTTTTTTAAAAAACTGAAGGTCGCTAACATTTTTGTTATTACCACCCATAAATGGAACGTCCGTTAATCTGGTTACTCCTCTGTCACGTACCTGGTGGTAGAGCCCGACTTGCAGGAGGAGATCTCTCTTGCGGCTCCGACTCAAGGGCCCTGGTAGTGTATACAGGTAACACAAGAGTCAAGAGTGGCACGAGTGTCTGGCAGGATCAACAGCTGGATCAGGGGATGGCTGGAATCAGAGGGAAACAGGATCAGCAGGCAGGTGCAGGAAGCTGAAGCAGAGCGGCAGGCGGAGAGGCTGGACCAGGACACAATGCAGGAACTCTGGCAGAGGCCGGACTTCAGGCAGGTGCTGGAACCACTACTGGAGGTAGAGCAGCAAACGGCACTGGAACAGGAGGCTGGAAGCAGAGCAGTCAGACAAGCCGGGTCGGAGGTCAGGCGGTCAGCGGAGGTACCAAGGATCAAGCAGGTGGATGGTCGGACGAGCCGGGTCGGTAAACGGGCAGACGGCAAAAGCACCGAAGGATCAAGCAGAGGGGAAGTCAGGCAGGCCGGGGTCAGATGCAGGCGGATAGCAGGAGTAGTAGGTAAACAAGCCGGGTCAACAGGTCACAGAAGGCAGGTTCTCAGAATCGGGGTACTCGCACGCTGTAGATCAGACAGCAAGAACTGGACGTGACCAACAGAGTTAAATAGCCCGCCTGGCGCCAACGAGCGCGCACGACCGCAGGCACGCACCCGCGGACGCGCGGCGGAAGGTCCGGACTGACCACTGCTGGCAGGATCTTTGTGACATCCCCCTCCGGTGTCGCATTTGGCACCTTTCAGGTGGAGCAGATACCTGCCTAATGCAGGTATTTGCTCCTACTTCTGCAGAATCCACAGCAAACTACACCATATCCAGTCCCTCCTCCATCCCTCCCCCCACTGTCTTCTGGGAGACACACAGGTCCCAGAAAACAGCAGCCATTCAGAACGAGCAGCACAACTCATGCGTGCACATTAGGGAATCGGGCTGTGAAGCCGCAAGGCTTCACTTCCTGATTCTCTTCCTGAAGATGCCTGTGCCTCCACCCCGAGCCAAAGGATGGGTCGGCTTCGAGTCAGGACATCGCAGCAAAGTCAGCAGCTGCAGTGTTTGTAGCTGCAAACTTTTAATTTTTTTTTTTCCGGCAGAACTGAGCTTTAAGAATTTTGCAAGATAATGATTGGGCCTTTCTTGAGTTTAACTCCAGCCAGGGTTTTTTATTTTTTATTATTTTTTATTTTGGATGGATTGGGAAAGATGAAGATCTGCTGAAAGTGAAGACTTTTAATTACATTTTTATCACCACGTGCAAGAATAGGGTGTTATGGATTCTAAATAAAGGCAATAGAATTGTTTTATGTAATGCTTTTGATACTTCAATATTGTTTTTAACCACTTGCTTACTGGGCACTTAAACCCCCCTCAGTCCCAGACCAATTTTCAGCTTTCAGCGCTGATGCACTTTGAATGACAATTGCGCGGTCATACAACACTGTACCCAAATGAAATTTTTATCATTTTTTTCCCACAAATAGAGCTTTCTTTTGGTGGTATTTAGTTACAGCTCGGAGTTTTATTTTTTGCTAAACAAACAAAAAAAGATGCAAAAAAAAAAAAAAAAAAAATCATGTTTTAATAGTTTGTTATAAAATTTTGCAAACGGGTCATTTTTCTCCTTCATTGAAGTGCGCTGATTAGGCGGCACTGATAGGCTGCATTGGTGGGCACTGATGGGCTGCATTGGTGGGCACTGATGGGCTGCATTGGTGGGCACTGATAGGCTGCACTGGTGGGCACTGATAGGCATAGTTAAGGCGGCACTAATAGGCACAGATAAGGCGGCACCGATGGGCACAGATAAGGCGGCACTGATGGGCAAAGATGGGCACAGATAAGATGGCACGGATGGGTGGCACGGATAAGTGGCACGGATGGGTGACACGGATGGGCACTGATAGGTACCACAGATAGATGGGACTGATGGGCACTGATAGGTGGCTCTGATAGGTGGCACTGCTGGGCACTGATGGGCGGCACTGCTGGGCACTGATGGGCGGCACTGCTGGGCACTGATGGGCGGCACTGGGGTGCAGCACCTTTGAGGCAGATTTTGGGTGGCACTGTGGGTGGCACTGCTGGGTGGCACTGTGGGCACTGCTGGGTGGCACTATGGGCACTGCTGGGTGGCACTGACAGGGGGGCACTTACTTTATTTCAGGATGGCACTGCGGGTGGCAGGTGGGCACTGGCAGGGGGCAGGTGTCCGTTTAAATTGCTGGCCGTGATCGGGACTGATGTCCCGAACACGGCCTCCGGCGATCGGCTTTTTTTTTTTCTCCTCGCGCTGTCAGCGCGAGGAGGAATACTAGCCGATTACCGGCTCCGTTTTATCACATGATCAGCTGTCATTGGCTGACAGCTGATCACGTGATAAGGGGTCGGGATCGACCCCTTACACGGATCGGTGATCAGGCGAGTCTCACGGACTCGCCGATCACAGAGCGCGCCGCGCGCGCCCCTCAGGGGGCGCGCAGGCCGCTCGTAACCGGGACTACGTCAATAGACGTAGTCCCGAAAATGTGGGTCCGCGCTATTGCCGTCATTTTGCAATAGCGCGGTACCCAAGTGGTTAAGCTCTGCTAGAATATTTGGAGGAGTTCTGTTCTGCTGTGCAATAGTTTGGTTGTACTTTCTTTTGCATATAGTATGCAATAGTGATCTACAATGTCTTGAAAAAGGCAATGTTTTTGGTTGTAACATGACAAAATGTGGAAAAATTCAAGGGGAATGAATACTTTTTTAAGGCACTGTGTGTGTATGTATATATATATATATATATATATATATATGTGTGTGTGTGTGTGTGTGTATATATATCCTGTCTTCATGGTGGTCTCACAAATAATAGTTTCTAACTTAAAAAAAAAAATTGTTTTTTTCCACCCTGGACCGGAAGTGATGCCATGACATTGCTCCGGTCCTCCAAGGCCATAGAGGAGCTGAAATACGATCTAGTTTTTTATCACCTATGGGACCAGCTGGCCGCACCGTTGGATTGTTTCTCAGGCTTGCCAGTTTGAATGGTAAGTCCAAGAAAAACACTGGCGAGTGGAGGGAGGAGAGGCGGTCTTGAAGTGGTTAAGCTTCTTCTCCCTGGAGATACTTAGGAGG
This sequence comes from Lithobates pipiens, assembly GCF_037356315.1. NCBI lineage: Eukaryota > Metazoa > Chordata > Amphibia > Anura > Ranidae > Lithobates > Lithobates pipiens. The sequence continues at coordinate 185,162,010 of NW_027507685.1, read as the reverse complement.
AGATATGATGGCGATATACAAATATTTAAACGATGACTCCAGCATAAGAAGGAAACTGTTCAGTCTCAGATCAATCGAGAAAACATGTGGCCACTCAATGAAGTTGGACAAGAAGCTGTTCAATCTAAAACTGCATAAGTGTTTTTGTTTACTATTAGAGCGGTAAGGATGTGGAACTCCCTTTCACAATCTGTGGTTTCAGTGGGTAATGCCGCTAATTAAAAAAAAAATTAGATCATCATGTTGAATACAATATACAGGGATATGGGAAGTGGTAGAGACATAATGCACACACCCCCACACAGGTTTAACTGGATGGACTGGTGTCTTTATTCAACCTTACCAACTATGTAATTACAAAGATGTGCACTGTATACCCAAACCGAAACATGCCAGCTCCTCCGCCATATGTCAGCCCAAACGCTCACCTCCTCTGTAGACCCCTTAATATTATAGGAGGTCTAAGCCATGCAGGTGGCCTGTGAAGGTGTCAGGAGGGTGTCATGCAGGGTTCTCACTTATGCAGGGGGAGGAGCTCTGGGATGTCTATTCTGAATGGGAAAAAATGGGTTTTGAAGTTTTCCCCAGATTGGTGCATGTGTAGTGTGGAGAAGCCGCGCTCCTGACAGCCCAATGTGTGATAAGGGTGAAAAAAAAACTTGGCTCTTTCCAAGCCATTCCTTTTGACTCATTTTGCTCTGCCCCCAGGCTTAGTCAGAGGTCTTGATTTCTGGATGCATATCTTGGATGTCGGCACCAGCACTAACGTTGATCACTGGACTAGCTATGAACTAGTAGAACTCCTGGCTTGGGTCCTCATTTTACTGGAAACCAGCATCCTGATTGTGCAGGCATGTACCACCCCTTTGGTAAAGGGTGCTGTCTATGGTTCAGGGGTTCTTCCCTGGAGGCAAGCTGCTGCAGGAGCTGTGTGTCAAGAAGAGGCAATCTGAGCAAGCCATTGCCTGAGAGTGGTATTAAAGACTGTAGGTAATTAGGCAAGAGCTTTTGAAGCCCAAGTTGGGCAATTTGTCACAAGGCTGTATGGCTTAACTTAGTAAGTCTCTGTAGAGACTCAGGCAGAGGCTCTGGGACTTTGGAGTCTGGATAACCATGAGTCTGGAAAATTTAAAAAAAATGTATTGTGATGCTGAAAACCCCTGTAAGGGGAACATTTTGTGTGTTTTTTAACTTACTTTTTGAGTAAAAGTGAACAAAAAAGGCTCTCTAACATACTTCACTAGCTGGAGTGAAGTTCACAAAAGCCCTTACATAAACGTGAACACCCAAAAAAAAAAAAAAAGTGTTTGACTTCTACTGGGCTTTAAAAGAGAAGTGCAGAGCATGAAAAAAACACTCGCATAGGTGGGATGCAGCATTGGTTTGATGCTGCATCTGTCCCTTGCCGCCTCTAAGACCGAGAACTGAGCAATTTAAGATCGCTGATCACTCACTTCTTGTCCTTTAGTGAGCAGAAAGGGGTCCCTCTCAGTCACTGGCTTACTGCTCTGCCTCTCCAGGGCTCATTGGAGCACTGGGCTGTGGAGGGGGTGGGAGTGGCCTGCTCAGGCTTTTAACTGCAATAATATTAAACCCTCTGTGTTTAAGCACTTTAGCAGTTGATTTAATTACTTACTGAGTATGCAGCTTTTTTTTATCTTGAAATCATTGCTTATGCTCTAGTTTAGGCTAGTGACATGAACACCGGCCTAGGTTTCCTGTTTCAGAGTGGCTTCTTTCTTCTGCGGTATCCTATAGAGCAGTAATGGCGAACCTTGGCACCCCAGATGTTTTGGAACCACATTTCCCATGATGCCCATGCACTCTGCAGTGTGGTTGAGCATCATGGGAAATGTAGTTCCAAAACATCTGGGGTGCCAAGGTTCGCCATCACTGCTATAGAGGGACCCTTACATGCAGCGGCTATAGTTGTGTATGCTACAATAGAAACACACAGCCCTGTAGCATAGCCCCCCCTGTTTTTAAGCTAAGAAAATGTCTGGGGACTGTACTGTATACTGCCTAATCTTTCCTATGCAGAGAAGAAATTCAGGGAGGAAAGACTGAGAGAGCAGGAGCCCGCAGCATTGAAAGTTGTACACTGCATATATTGGGCTAAGAACTTACCAAATTGTGTACTTTTATTATTTTGTGATTAATGTGGTAAAAAAAAAAAACATGTTAGATGTTTAATACCACTAGTCATTTTTCCCTGTATATTAAAAACTTGATATCCATTAGTCTAGAGCAGCGCTCTCCAAACTATGGTCCTCCAATTGTTAAGGAACTACAATTCCCATCATGCCTGATCATGTCTGTGAATGTAAGAGTTTTATAATGTCCCATGGGAGGTGTAATTCCTCAACAGCTGGAGGGCCATAGTTTGAAGATCCCTGGCCTAGAGGATGATATGGTCTGAATGGTCATAATCTGACGTGTACCCTGTTATACAATTAAGACCCTGGTGCTGCTGAAACTTTAATGGACCCTGACAGTTCTTCGTGAGGCAGGAGCATTGCATTTTGAAAAAAGACTTTATAATGTAATAAAATTTGTTGTCCATAATGACCGATCAGGCTGTTCCTTTTATGCATTAGAAACATCAGCAAAATAGCCTTGTTTCAATAGGCAATACAGAACATTCTTATGGTTTCTGACGCCCACTGTACTTTTTCTACTTCTAGTTTCACTCTCGACTATTTTTTCCCATTATCTTTTTTCATAAAAATGTGCTTTTTTTCATCAGTATTTTATAAAATATGGTGTGTTCTCAAAAGCTGATATATTTCACATGTTTCCAAATACCCCTAGCTAATATATTCACCCAAAATGTTTATTTATAATTTGTATTAAGTAATGTAGGTATTTCCTCCTTTTAAACCTCCAGCTGGAACAAGACTTTGTTGGCATTAAACCGAGAAAAGGAAATACGTAACTGTTCATTTTCTAAAATGAGAGAACTGACTTTTTCTAAATGGCCTTAAAGAATCTTGAATGATTTATTAATGTGAGTGATTTACAAGATTCTAGAACAAAAATAGGATGCCAGAATTGTAATATAGAGAATCACATTTGTGAAGTTACTGCATCAAGACTAAGCCTCAATTGGTTACTAAATGAGACATTAAAGTGAACCTGTCAGTATACATGCTGTTTTTTTTAGCCAGAAAAGGATATTCTTTGTACCCACCCCCCAAAGTCATAATTTCACTTTATTTCTAAGAGCTTCATTACTTGACTTTTTGGCTAAGCCCCAAAAGAAATTCTGAGCAGATATGCTCAAGCTCAAAATTTGGGAAACAATTATTTACAGACAGGTATCAGTTACTAATGTCTAATACAAACTTTCATTAAAGGACAAAGCACTGTAAGTTCATGTATGTGTGGATAAAAAATGGTCCAGTTCTCTTTAGTGGTTATACCCCTATACCTGCTTAGTTTAGCTAAGTGTTCTAAGAAGGTAGGTCATCATACGCTTTACTGAATCAAAATGTCTCGTGTTGGATTTCTCTAATCAAGCAGCTGCTAGCAGTTTCATGCACTGATCATAGATGCATTACCTTGCGGGCTGCAGTTAAAAGAAAAAAAAAAACAATATATATATATAATAAAATAAATAATTATATGTGCATTTATTTATTTTTTAGTAAAATATCCTTTCAGGACCCGTTTCCTGGGTTACCCCCTAGGCCAGTGATGTCATGGCACCCCAGATGTTTTGGAACTACATTTCCCATGAGGGTCAACTACACTACAGAGTGCATGAGCATCATGGGAAATGTAGTTCCAAAGCATCTGGGGTGCCAAGGTTCGCCATCACTGGAATTTGCCAGATGCAAGGTCAGCAGTCTGGAGTTCTGCTTCTCCCTGCTGCAAGAGCTCTGCTGTGTTGGGTAAAATCTTCATTCTGCACTACTTCTGCTGCCACACATCACCCAAATGTTAACCCACAGCACTCCTCCTATCTCTCAGCAGTGCCACCCTGCCTCAAATATTGGATATTCCCTCTGATCACACCAGTAACCTTCCGCCTAAGGTCAACAGGTTGGTCCATCCCACCCCCTTTGAGTGCCCCTCTATCTGTTTGGACAAAAATCTGGAAACGCCATGTAAAAGTACAAAATTGTAACCTAATATGGTGATGGGCCACCTTTGGCATCCAAGACGGCCTGAATTCTCCTAGGAGTTGACAAATAAGTCTTGAATGGTGGATAATGAAATCTGATACCACTCTTAATGCAAAAATCATTTCAGGTCCAGCAGAGCTGCTGGAGGCGGAACATGAGCACAAACCTTGTTCTCCAAAATGTACCATAGTGTAGGGCTGACACAGTTAATGGATAACATTGATAATAAAAATCTCGGTCAACGATTTTCATTATTGATTTTATCGATTATCCATTTCAGCCCTACACTATGGTCAAATTAGTTGGTCTGGTAATGGCACGCGCCTTCCGCCCTGCCTGTCAGTCCTGCCTCTGTCTGAGTGTTACAGTGCCCGTTACAAGGCCGGCGCCACTGTATACCTTTCTCATAGCAGCGCTTATGTGACCGAACACTTCTGCCTCTCTCCTCCTCTCTTCTCTGCTGACGTCAGAGGGGTATTCTCAGCATCGCCCGCTTTGCTGCCTCACGGGAAGGTAAAGAGAGAGTAGAGAACCAGTTGGTCACGTAAGCGCCAAGCTGCTATATAATAAGGTAGCGGCTTACTTTTAAAATGCAGTGAGTGAATTTGGCAAAACATAAATTTTATTATTTCTGGAGGGAAAGTGCCCTATCATAAGTATTTCTGGGTGGATAGTGCCCCATCATTGGTGTTCCTGGGGGGGGATAGTGCCCTATCAGTAGTGTTCCTGGGGGGTTAATAGTGCCCCATCATTGATGTTCCGGGGATATAGTGCCCTATCATAGCTATTTCTGGGGGGGGGGCAGTGCCCCATCATCGGTGTTCATGGGGGGGAATAGTGCCCCATCATTGGTGTTCCTGGGGGGGTAGTGCCCCATCATTGGTGTTCCTGGGGGGGGGTAGTGCCCCATCATTGGTGTTTCTGGGGGGGGGATAGTGCCCCATCATTGGTGTTTCTGGAGGGGAATAGTGCCCCATCACTGGTGTTCCTAGGAGGAATAGTGCTCCATCATCGGTGTTCCTGGGAGGGGGGATAGTGCCCCATCATTGGTGTTCCTGGGAGGGGGGCATAGTGCCCCACCATTGGTTTTCCTGGAAGGGGGAATAGTAGTGCCCTATCATTGGTGTTCTGGGGGGTCATAGTGCCCCATCATTGTTATTGTACTGCTGCACAGTTGTGTAATGTTAATGTAAATTGTAACGTTTAAGTTTTTGTTGCTGTTTGAGTTGTAACACTCTGTTGTTTTATTAAAAATGTCATATTACATTTTATTTAATGATTTTATCCAATTGATTTATTGAAATAATAATCTGCCAACTAATCGATTATGAAAATAATCGTTAGTCACAGCCCTACCATAGTGGATCTAGGATATTGAGGTCCGGTGACTGCGGCACCCAAGGAAGGTGCATGATATTGAGGTCCGGTGACTGCGGCACCCAAGGAAGGTGCATGACTTTGCATGCTCATCAGATCACAATTTGACACCAGCTGTGTGAATCGGAGCATTATCTTCTTGGTAAATGGCGCAGTCTTTAGGAAACAATGCCTGCACCGTGGGGTGTGCATGGTCAGTCAAAATTTGTACAGCGAAAAAATGTGAGGAAAGGGGCAATAGCTTGTTTTAAGCCACCCCCCCTTTCCCTCATGGGATGGTGGTGGTAGGAGTTTCAAGCCCCCCCTATTGATTTCAATGGGGGTTTAAGCCCTTGTACACACGGTCTGAGATTCCATCTGAATCTTTCCTATTGGACCGTTTTGTCGGATATTTCGACTGTGTGTGGTCTGCATCGGACTGTTTCCGTCGGAATATCCGACGGACCAACTTTCCCAACTTGCCGGTAAAATTTTCCAACAAAATGCTCCGATCGGACATACTCCGATCATGTGTAGCCTACTCCGGCGGACAAAGTGCCACGCATGCTCAGATCAAATTCCTAGACCAAAGCTATCGGCTACTAGCCTGAACGTAGTCCCGTCGTAACTAAATAACGTCATCACGTTATGTACAATCGGATTTTCCGTCAACTTGGTCCGACCATGTGTATGCAACATCACTTCCGGACCTCTTCCGGAATTAATCCGTCGGAATAACGCAGACGGATTTGTTTGTCGGAATCTCCGACCGTGTGTACAAGGGCTTAGATAGGTAAAAGAGTTAGCTAATTGGGACTGTTCTGGAAATTCTGGAGGGACCTCCAGGATAGGTAATTTGGGCCACCTAACCCTTCAGAACATTCCAGAAATTACCAAGACCCCTGTTTAAGAAGGAGGCTAACGGACAGACGGTAGTGTGAACCCAGCCTTAAAGGGTCCTATCTGCTGCTTATTGTGCTTTTGCGACTCAAATGTTATGTTCAAAAACCAAAAAAAGTGCCCGAAGCCACGTGAAGCCAGCATGCCTGATAGGAGGCAAATGGTCATTCCATTTTCTCCACTAGATGGATGTTTTCATGTAAAAGGACATTTCTGGATATTGTGTAACCTATCTGTTGTATTCAGCGCACTGGTGCACTGTCCCTGTGAGTAAATGTAACTGTGTTTTAAATAAAAAGTAAGTATTCCCCTATTTTGATAAACTACACCATTATGTTTTTTTTGGTTCTATGCCTGGTTGATCTCTGGAGGTTGTGAGAGTGAGCAGTGTGATGTAACTTGATCCTGAGGTCTGTTAATTTTCTTCTGGAGAGCTTCTGCAGTGATTACACCCATTGATCTGGGACGGCTTATGGTGGCCTACCTTTGGTGACCTACCTTTATGAGGGTCTCCAGATGAGATAAGATGCAGCTTGAACAGGTGGTGAAGCACAGAGGTGATCACTATTGGGTGCTTCATTCTAAGAGAGCACATGTGTGTGTGGATATAAAACACAGTGAAATAGAAGATTATACCAGGAGTGGTCTGTGATTTGGCATATCACCATGTGTGTTAAATAGAGTACAGAGAGGTGAACTGTCATATACAATGCCTTGAAAATGTGTTCATACCCCTAGAAATTTTACAAATTTTTTCATGTTACAACAAAAATGTAAATGTATTTTGCTGGGATTTTATGTTATAGACCAACGCAAAGTGTCAGTGACATATAATTGTGAAATGAAAGCAAAATGATAAATGGTTTTATGAATAAATATGTGAAAAGTGTGGCATGCATTTGTATTCAGCCCCCTTTACTAAAATCAAGTGGAACCAATTGCCTTAAGAAGTAAATATAATCCATCTGTGTGTAATTTAATGTCAGTATAAATACAGCTGGTCTGTGAAGCCCTCAGAGGTTTGTTAGACAACCTTAGTGAACAAACAGCATCATGAAGGCCAAGGAACACATCAGACAGGTCAGGGATAAAGTTGTGGAGAAGTTTAAAGCAGGGTTAGGTTATAAAAAAAAATATTCCAAGCTATGAACATTTCACAGAGCACTGTTTAATCCATCATCCAAAAATGGAAAGAGTATGTCACAACTGCAAACCTACCCAAGACATGGCTGTCCACCTAAACTGACAGGCTGGGCAAGGAGAACATTAATCAGAATGTAGCCAAAAGGCCCATGGTAACTCTGGAGGAGCTGCAGAGATCCACAGCTCAGGTGGGAGAATCTGTCCACAGCATAACTATTAGTTGTGCACTCCACAAATCTGGCCTTTATGAAAGAGTGACAAGAAAAAAACCATTGATGAAAGAAAGCCATAATAAGTCTCATTTGCAGTTTGCGAGAAGCAATGTGGGGGACAACAGCAAACATGTGGAAGAAGGTGCTCTAGTCAGATGAGACTAAAATTGAACTTTGTGGCCTAAAAGCAAAATGCTATGTGTGGCAAAAAATTAGCACTGCACATCACCTTGAACACACCATGAAACTTGGTGGTGGCAGCATAAGGTTGTGGGGATGCTTTTCTTCAGCAGGGACAGGGAAGCTGGTCAGAGTTGATGGAAAGATGGATGGAGCCAAATACCTGGCAATCTCTTTGGCCTGAATGGCAAGCATCATGTTTGGAGGAAACCAGGCATCGCTTATCACTTGGCCAACACCATCCCTACAGTGACGCATGGTGGTGGCAGCATCATGCTGTGGGGATATTTTTTCAGTGGCAGGAACTGGGAGACTAGTCAGGACCGAGGGAAAGATGAATGCAGCAATGTACGGAGACGTCCTTGATGAAAACCTGCTCCAGAGCACTCTGGACCTCAGGCAAGGGTGAAGGTTCATCTTGCAACAGGACAACGACCCTAAGCACACAGAAAAAATAACAAAGGAGTGGCTGCGGGACATTTCTCTGAATGTCCTTAAGTGGCCCAGACTTGAACCCGATTGAACATCTCTGGAAAGATCTGAAAATGGCTGTGCGCCGATGCTCCCCATCCAACCTGATGAGCTTTAGAGGTCCTGCAAAGAAGAATGGGAGGAACTGCCCAAAAATAGGTGTGCCAAGCTTGTAGCATCATACTCAAAAATACTTGAGGCTGTAATTGGTACCAAAGGTGCTTGAACAAAATTTTGAGCAAAGGCTGTGTATACTTATGTACATGTGATTTTTTTTTTTTTTTTTTAATTTTTTATTTTTAAGCGCTGTGAATACTTTCCGGATGCACTGTATATGGGAAATGGTATTGACGTAATCACAAACACACACCCATCTAAACAGGTTGAACAGATGGACTGGTGTCTTTATTCAACCTTTCTAACTATGAAACTATCAGTATACCTACATGTACTTGAATTGACAGTGTTGTGTCCTTTAGTGAACATTGGCAAATTTGCATTGGCACCTTTACTATAGAAAGTAAGATAAAACAGATTAGATATAGGTGCAAAAAAAAGACTAAGGCTAATAAAAAATAATTGCATCATTGCATGTAGCAGCTCCTACATTTTTTAAGAAGCAAAAGTATGGTCATTTGCTTGGCAAGGTGAAAAGAAACATAAAATTTCAAATCGGCTGTGGATTTTTGGAGTAAATTGAAGCCATTACATGATTCCACTGTCAGGGCTGGTGCAAGGATTTTTGACACCATAGGCGAAACTGAAATTTTCCTCCTGGCTCCACCCCCTTTGCCCTGACCATATATACCCCAGCTTTTTAACCACTTGCCGACCGCCGCACGACGATGTACGTCGACAGAATGGCACGGGCAGGCATAAGGGCTTACATGTACGTCCTTGCCTGCCCGCGGGTCGGGGGCCCGATCGGGCCCCCGCCCGGTGCCTGCGGCGGTCGGTATTCGTTCGGGAGCGATCCCGGACGAGGGGACGAGGGGACGGCCATTTTCATTCCCGACAAATGAAAATGCTCCGTGACATCACTTCCTCTCCTGTAATGTAAACACAGGAGAGGAAGTGATGTAATCTCTCCTCCGTGTCGGTATTTTTCGTTCCGACACCGAGGAGAGAGGATCGGTGAGTTGCACCAACACGACACTACACAGTAGAACATGCCAGGCACACTCACACCCCCCGATCACCCCCCCAATTACCCCTGCCCCCCAGTCACAGTGACACCAATGTCATTTTTTTTTTATTTTTTTTTTGCATTGGTGTCATTTGTGACTGTAATAACTGTTAGGGCAGTTAGGGTTAGCCCCCTTTAGTTCTAATGTACCCCCCCAATAAAGGTTTAACCCCGTGATCACCCCCCGTCGCCAGTGTCACTAAGGCTGGGTTCACATTGCAGCGGTTTATGAGAACGAATGTGATTCGCACCGCACTGCAGGGCAAATCACATCCGATCTCTGTGCGATTCGAGTTCAGCCATACAGATAGTATGGCTGAATTCGCATCGCACCCGCCGCAAATTCGCACAGGACCCTTTTTTTGGCCCGCAGCAGAATCGGATCGCATGGGTGTTCACACCATGCGATCTGAGTTTGCAGATCGCACTGCAATATGCGAACTGATCTGGGGGTGTCATTAACATTTCACTGACACTCCCAGCAGTTCGCATAGGGCAGTGTGAACTGCCGCCGGGAGGCATGCGATGCGGGAACCCGCCGCGGATTCGTGGCGTTCCCGCATCGCTCCAGTGTGAACCCAGCCTAATAAGCAATCGTTTTTCTGATCGCTGTATTAGTGTCACAGGTGACGCTAGTTAGGCAGGTAGGTATTTAGGTTCGCCGCAGCTTTTTATAGCGCCAGGGACCCCCATATACTACCGCATAAAGCCCCCTGATTGCCCCCTAGTTAACCCTTTCACCAGTGATCACCATATAACTGTTACAGGTGACGCTGGTTGGTTAGTTATTTTTTTATAGTTTCAGGGCACCCGCCATTTATTACCTAATAAAGGTTTAACCCCCTGATCACCCGGCGGGTGTCATTTGTGACTGTAATAACTTTTAGGGCAGTTAGGGTTAGCCCCCTTTAGTTCTAAGGTACCCCCCTAACCCCCCCAATAAAGGTTTAACCCCGTGATCACCCCCCGTCGCCAGTGTCACTAAGGCTGGGTTCACATTGCAGCGGTTTGAGAACGGATGTGATTCGCACCGCACTGCAGTGCAAATCACATCCGATCTCTGTGCGATTCGAGTTCAGCCATACAGATAGTATGGCTGAATTCGTGTCGCACCCGCCGCACCCGCCGCAAACTCGCACGGGACCCTTTTTTTGGTCCGCAGCAGAATCGGATCGCATGGGTGTTCACACCATGCGATCCGAGTTTGCAGATCGCACTGCGATATGCGAACTGATCTGGGGGTGTCATTAACATTTCACTGACACTCCCAGCAGTTCGCATAGGGCAGTGTGAACTGCCGCCGGGAGGCATGTGATGCGGGAACCCGCCGCGGATTCGTGGCGTTCCCGCATCGCTCCAGTGTGAACCCAGCCTAATAAGCGATCGTTTTTCTGATCGCTGTATTAGTGTCACAGGTGACGCTAGTTAGGCAGGTAGGTATTTAGGTTCGCCGCAGCTTTTTATAGCGCCAGGGACCCCCATATACTACCGCATAAAGCCCCCTGATTGCCCCCTAGTTAACCCTTTTACCAGTGATCACCATATAACTGTTACAGGTGACGCTGGTTGGTTAGTTATTTTTTTATAGTTTCAGGGCACCCGCCATTTATTACCTAGTCTCACTAGTGTACCCCTAAATTTAGGGGTGTCTACTTTCCAAAATGGGGTCATTTGGGGGGGGTTTGTGCCATCTTGGCATTTTATGGCCTTCAAAACTGTAACGCCCTTAGAAAGCCTGAAGGCGGTGCTTGGTTTTCGGGGCCCCGTACGCGGCTAGGCTCCCAAAAAGTCCCACATATGTGGTATCCCCGTACTCAGGAGAAGCAACAGAATTTATTTTGGGGTGTCATTTCACATATGCCCATGGCATGCGTGAGCAATATATCATTTAGTGACAACTTTGTGAAAAAAAAAAAAAAAAGTTTGTAATTTTCCCGCAACTTGTGGCAAAATATAAAATATTCCATGGACTCAACATGCCTCTCAGCAAATAGCTTGGGGTGTCTACTTTCTTAAATGGGGTCATTTGTGGGGGTTTTGTGCCATCTTGGCATTTTATGGCCTTCAAAACTGTAATAGGTAGTGAGGAGTGAAGTCAAATATTTACGCCCTTAGAAAACCTGAAGGCGGTTCTTGGTTTTCGGGGCCCCGTACGCGGCTAGGCTCCCAAAAAGTCCCACATATGTGGTATCCCCGTACTCAGGAGAAGCAGCAGAATTTATTTTGGGGTGTCATTTCACATATGCCCATAGCATGTGTGAGCAATATATCATTTAGTGACAACTTTGTGTAAAAAAAAAAAAAAAAATTATTTTTTGTCATTATTCAATCGCTTGAGGCAAAAAAATAAAATATTCAATGGGCTCAACATGCCACTTATCAATTTCCTTAGGGTGTCTACTTTCCAAAATGGGGTCATTTGGGGGGGTTTTGTACTGCCCTGCCATTTTAGCACCTCAAGAAATGAGATAGGCAGTCGTAAACTAAAAGCTGCGTAAATTCCAGAAAACGTACCTTAGTTTGTAGATGTGACAACTTTTGCGCAAACCAATAAATATACAATTATTGACTTTTTTTTTACCAAAGACATGTGGCTGAATACATTTTGGCCTAAATGTATGACTAAAATTGAGTTTATTGGATTTTTCTAATAACAAAAAGTAGAAAATATCATTTTTTTTCAAAATTTTCGGTCTTTTTACGTTTATATCGCAAAAAATAAAAATCGCAGAGGCAATCAAATACCATCAAAAGAAAGCTCTATTTGTGGGAAGAAAAGGACGCAAATTTTGTTTGGGTACAACATTGCATGACCGCGCAATTACCAGTTAAAGCAGCGCAGTGCCAAATTGTAAAAAGACCTCTGGTCATTTACCAGCAAAATGGTCCGGTCTGAAAGTGGTTAATGACACGCCCATCAAATGCAGCTTCGCCAGTGCCCATCAAATGCAGCCTCAACAGCGCCCATCAATGAATGTTTGCTTGCTTTCATTCATTCTGGATTTGGGGCATGGACACAGTCCTCCGCTGCCGCTGTGCCTCTGACACTATGTGCGGCTGCGGCTTGCTGCAGAGAGAAGAGAGTAGGAACAGCCTAGGCAGCAGTGCGCCCTAGGCGGCTGCCTAGTTTGACTAGTTGTGGCACTGTCCACTGTGTTAAAGGAGTGCTGCTTCCTAAATGGTTTATATCCAGGTTACACTATATTTAGTAGTACCTAAAGTACCTGAGACCAATTACTATGAACTCTCGTTTATAAAGGGATTCTCAGCTGTTGATTTCTCCTTCTTTAAGGTGGATAATGATACAGGTGCTTATAAATGATACGTTTAAGAAGCGACTTATCTTGAAACCCAATTCCAGGGAGAATCTATACTTTCCTCATTTCACCCTTCCACCCCTCTGTAACTATTTCTTCCAGCTGTTCAATTACCTGGGGAAGTCAGTTACTGTATACTCACCGGAGTTCACCCATTCAGGTCCTTCGCTCATGCCGCTCCCATCTGCGGGCCCCTAGTCCAATGGCATACATTAACAATCACTGTCTGGTCTCCTTCATTCCTCTTGGTCCAACATCAGCAGGGTTCTGGATCCTGAGAAAACCCCTTTGCTGAGCGGACAATGGTAATTGTTCACCTCACACAGACATTGACACCCAGAAGAATCCGACGCTGGATGATCATGGACTTTTAACTTCAGGTAAGTGAAAATGGGAATTAAGAGATGTGAGAGTTGAGTTTTGAAACTTACTTTTATATATATATATATTTTTTTTTTTTTACTTTGTGGCTTAAGGCAACTGTGTGTGTGTGTGTGTGTGTGTGTGTGTGTGTGTGTATATATGTATATACATACATGCATACACGGTGGATATAAAAAGTCTACACACCCCTGTTAAAATGTCAGGTTTCTGTGATGTAAAAAAATGAGACAAAGATAAATCATTTCAGAACTTTTTCCACCTTTAATGTGACCTATAAACTGTACAACTCAATTGAAAAACAAACTGAAATCTTTTAAGGGGGAAGTACAAATAAAAAAACTAAAATAATGTGGTTATATAAGTGTGCACACAATCTTATAACTGGGAATGTAGTTGTGGTCAGAATTACTCAATTATTCAAGCTCGTGTTAAATAGGAGTCAGTACACACCTGCCATCATTTAACCACTTCCTGACCAGCCGCCACAGTTATACTATGGCAGGTTGGCTCCCCTGGGCGAGCCATCATAGCTATACAACAGCTCGCTTTCAGACCACTAGGGGGAGTGCACCATCTCCCACAGCAGACCACCAGAGCCATTGCACATGCCCAGCGGTCGTGGTTTCCTGCCGGGCACCCGCGATCGCTCCACGCAGGAAGTACGGAGATCTGTCAATGTAAACAGATAGATAGATCTCCGTGCTTTCAGGGAAGAGGAGAACAAAGATCGGTCTCCTCACCCAGGCAGTCCCATCCCCCCACAGTTAGAATCGCTCCCTAGGATACACAGTTAACCCCTTGATCACCCCCTAGTGGTAACCCTTTCCCTGCCAGTGTCATTTATACAGTAATCAGTGCATTTTTATAGCACTGATCGCTGTATAAATGTCAGTGGTCCCAAAAAAGTGTCAAAAGTATACAATCTGTCCCCCACAATGTTGCAGTCCCAATTAAAAATCGCAGATCACCATCATTACTAGTAAAAAAAATAATAATAATGAAAATGCCATAAATATAGCCCCTATTTTGTAGATGCTATAACTTTTGCGCAAACCAATCAAGATACGCTTATTGTGATTTTTTTTTTACCAAAAATATGTATTCACCTAAACTGAGGAAGAAATTTGTTTTTAAAAAAAATTGGGGGATATTTATTATAGCAAAATGTAAAAAAATAAAAAAAAATCTAAATTGTCGTTTTTTTTTTTTTGTTTATTGCGCAAAAAAAAAAAATTGCAGAGGTGATCAATTACCACCAAAAGAAAGCTCTATTTGTGGGGCAAAAAGAACATCAATTTTGTTTTTGTACAAAGTCGCACGTCCGCGCAATTGTCAGTTAAAACTACGCAGTGCCAAATCGCAAAAAATGGCCTGGCTATTAAGGGGCAAATCTTCCAGGGCTGAAGTGGTTAATGTGTCTCTGCTTTACCCAAAATAAAGTGCAGCTGTTCTAGTAGGACTTTCCTCAGATTTTCATAGTCGCATCGTACAGCAAAAGCCATGGTCCGCAGAGAGCTTACAAAGCAGGAGAGGGATCTCATTGTTAAAAGGTATCATTCAGGAGAAGGTAACAAAATAATTTCTAAGGCATTAGATATACCATGGAACACAGTAAAGACAGTTATCATCAAGTGGCGAAAATATGGCACAACAGTGACATTACCAAGAACTGGATGTCCCTCTAAAATTGATAAAAAGACTAGAAGAAAACTGGTTAGGGGGGCGGCTGCCAAGAGGCCTACAGCAACATTAAAGGAGCTGCAGGAATATCTGGCAAGTACTGCATGTATGGTACATGTGACAACAATCCCCCTTATTCTTCATATGTCTGGGCTATGGGGTAGAGTGGCAAGACGGAAGCCTTTTCCTACAAAGAAAAACATCCAAGCCCAGCTAAATTTTGCAAAAGCAAAATTGTGGGGAAAATGTGTTATGGTCGAATGAAACCAAGATTAAACTTTTTGGCCAATTCCAAAAGATATGTTTTGTGCAAAAACACTGCACATCACCAAAAGAACACCATACCCACAGTGAAGCATGATGGTGGATGCATCATACTTTGGCACTGTTTTTCTTCAGCTGGAACGGGGCCTTAGTCAAGGTAAGAGGGAATTATGAACAGTTCCAACAGCTCTTATCCTTTGGCACAAATCCTTCAGGCTTCTCCTAGAAAGCTGAACATGAACAGGAACTTCATCTTTCAACATGACAACAACCCAAACCATACATCCAAATCAACAAAGGAATGGCTTCACTAGAAGAAGTTTTGGAAGGGCCCAGCGAGAGCCTAGACCTGAATCTGATTCAGAATCTGTGTGGTGATCTAAAGAGGGCTGTGCACAGAAGATGCCCTCGCAATCTGACAGATTTGGAGTGTTTTTACAAAGAACAGTGGGCAAATATTGCCAATTCAAGATGTGCCATGCTGATAGACTCATACCCAAAAAAGACTGAGCACTGTAATAAAATCAAAAGGTGCTTCAACAAAGTATTAGTTTAAGGGTGTGCACACTTATGCAACCATATTATTTTATTTTTACTTCCCTCCACTTAAATGATTTCAGTTTGTTGTTCGACTGAGTTGTACAGTTTATAGGTCACATTAAAGGTGGAAAAAGTTCTGAAATTATTTATCTTTGTGTCATTTCTTTACATCACATAAACCTGACATTTTAAACAGGAGTGTGTAGACTTTTTATATCCACTGTATATATAAATAAATATATCATTATGTATACATGGCACTCAGTGATTTTCCCTGTATAATTTTGATTGAATAGAAATATATTTTATATTATGAAATTAAATCCCCGTTATGATTAAAATGTGTGTGAATTTGGCCGTGGAGCCAGAAAACCCAGTTAACGAAGGTCTCCAATGAGCTATATAATAAAACAATCTGACAGGAATTATTATCTAAAGATACTTGATGACATAATTAACAAATTGTATGAAAATCTATATGCTGTAACCCATATAAGGTTTATTACAATATCACTAGGCCTTTAACATCTTCCTGCCAGCAGTGCTTGAAAATGCCTAGCAATATTGTACATTAATGCATGAGCATTAAAGAGCGCCTACAGACTTTTTTGCTTTCCACCGCATTTTCGTTTGCCATTTTTACAATCTAATTGGAGCACTTTGTTCACATTTTCATGAGATGATATCGTTCTGAAAATCTCAAATGGAGGACTTTTCACTTTGCCTCATTACAGCCAGGGGTGGACTGGGTATGTTTGTCCTCGAGAGAAGACACAACCAGCTAGTCCTTTCTTTTATGGGACAGATCTCTGTAGACTAAAGAATGGACCGCACAAAGTGTGGCTTAGTGACACAGTGATCGGTGGACATGGGGAATGGTGGGGGTTTCCAAAGATTATGGTTGAAAGCCAGTGTTGATGGATGCAAAAGCAGCTGAAGTAGGTTTAATTGCAGGTCAACTGCACATGAAGTAAATTTAGAATCGTTTCAGAAGCGCCTCATATTTGCCTATAAAATTGTGACACACCTTTTTTTCTCCTCCTGCATTGACTTATTTTTTCAGCTCTTTTTCTTTGGTCCCATGGCCTCTCAGAGCGCCAAAGGAAGTTGGTGGTGGAAAACATATTTAATACTCTGCCCAGCACGAGTTTTTCAATTCTGAACATTTCCAGAACAACATACTCAATGAGGCTTTAACAACTTTTAGATTTGCTTTTGTAGTCAGATGAAGGAAAACTTCAAACAAGAATGATAGCTCTGTTGAGAGGGCTTCCACAAAGCATGGTGTCCCTCAATGGGCACCCAACAGTAGCTCAAACAATAGAAATGCTAGATGAAAGGGCCCAAAATAATTTTAACTGCTGGTATAAAAGTCCTATAAAATAACTTTTTTTTAATCAAGAATTAAAATAATCTTGGACTCTTATATCGTTTTGTTCTGGTGCTTCTTTCTGAATTTCTATGATTTTGACTCTTATCGATGTCTGAATTGTATCTCAACTCAAGGCCACCAGCTTAACACATTTTATTAGTAACGGCGGGGCGGGGGGTACATATCCCCAAGTTTAGTCCTGTGCTGAATCCCCTTCTGAACCAGACCAATTTTCAGATTTCGGTGCTCTCACATTTTGAATGATAATTACTCATGCAACGCTTTACCTATATGAAATTTTTGTCCTTTTTTCACACAAATAGAGCTTTCTTTTGGTGGTATTTAATCACCGCTGGGTTTTCTATTTTTTGCACTATAAAAGAAAAAAAACAGAAAAGTTTGTAAAAAAAAATGCATTTTTCTTTTTTTTTTTTCTGTTTTAACATTTTGCAAATTGGTAATTTTTCTTCATATATTTTGGCCAAAATTGTTACCACTGCATATCTTTGGTGAAAATAACCCAAATCGGTGTATAATATTTGGTCTTTGTGAAAATTATAGAGTCCACAAGCTATGGTGCCAATCTCTGAAAATTGATCACACCTGAAGTACTGACGGCCTATCTCATTTTTTGAGACCCTAACAAGCCAGGAAAGTACAAATACCCCCTAAATGACCCCTTTTTGCAATGTAGACATTCCAAGGTATTTAGTAAGAGGCATGGTGAGCTTTTTGAAGTTGTATTTTTTTCCCACAAGTCTTTGCAAAATCAGCTTTGACAAAGCGCAGGAGCGCGAAACATGTAAGCAGGAGAGTCGGCATAGCAACCTTCCCCTTCACAGCCTTCCACGTGACAAGCCTCTCATGTGATCCACAGCCGCTCGGACAAGCGGCGCTGCAAGCAGTGCAGCGTTCTCTAAGCTGCCTATGTGTACAGCTGATATCATCTGGTGACTAAGCTTGATCCTTACCACCCAGCGTGCAGCATTACACCTCTGCCTCCAAGCCGAACGCTTCAGATGGAGCTGAAATAAACACCTCCCCCTCGGTCATCAGACTGGACTCATCAGCTCTGCAGCCCATTGAACACCTATGAAGTGAGTGTCCCTAGGAACGTTGTTCCATTCGTTTACACTGACTTTTCATACAACGCTCTGGGTTCTTTCAGATGATTGATTGCATTCATTAGGCATTCGATAGCTGTACACATTGGTCTTTGGTTTTCACCTTTCCAAAGTTTTAATTGAGAGATCTGAGGAGCTTTTCATTATCAAACATCTGTCCGTTTTATGATTGGTGTTTTTTATGTGTTTTAGATCCTGCAGGGATCAGATGTCTGTGTTCATTGTTTACATTTAATAAATGACATTTTAAAGTCTTTTTCACATCAATCTACTAGTCCCTTTGATGCGCTGTTTTTGATCGTTTTTTCTTTGCAAAATCAAGATTTTTTATCCTCTTTTTTTTTCTTCACAAAATTGTTATATTAAGTTATTTCTCACACACAGCATATGCATAGCACATATGACACCCCAAAACACATTCTACTATTCCTTCCGAGTATGGTGATACCACATGTTTGAGACTTTTACACACCGTGTCCACATACAGAGGCCCAACATGCAGGGAGTGCCATCAGGCGTTCTTGGATCATAAATTACACATATAATTTCTTGACTACCGCTTAGACTTTTGAAGGCCCTGGAGAACCAGAACAATGGAAACGCCCCAAAAATTACCCCGTTTTGGAAAGAAAACACCCCAATGTATAATCTATGAGGCATAATGAGTTTCTTGAACATGTCATTTTTGAAACTGAAAACGCATTTTTTTTTTTTTTACACAACGTTGTCCATTTACACAAAGTTTCTAACACATATCATGTACATACCAAAAATTACACCTCAAAATAGATTCTCCTACTCCTGAGCACAATACCACGTGTGAGACTTTTCCACAGTGTGCCCACATACAGAGGACCAACATGCAGGGAGCACCTTCAGGTGTTCTAGGGGTATAAGTTTCAAATCTAATTTGACTACCTATTACAATTTTGTGAGGCACTGTAGTGCCATGGATGAGCCGTGGATGGGGATGGCTGAGCATGAATGAGTATGGCTGGGTACGGATGAGTATGGCTGGGTATAGGTGTGATGGATGGGTATGACTGAGTACTGCTGGGTATGGATGGGATGGCTGAGCATGGATGGATGAGTATTGCTGAGGATGGATGGATAGATGGATAAGTATGTAGAGTATAGATGGCTGAGCGTGGATGGATGCGTTTGCGGAGTATGGATGGCTGAGCATGGATGGGTATGGTGAGGATGGATGGATGGATGAGTATGCTGAGTATGGATGACTGTGTATGGATGGATGGAAGAGCGAGCATGGTTGGTTGGATGAATATGCTGAGGATGGATGGCTGAGCATGGATGGATGGATGAGTATGCAGAGTATGGATGGGTGAGCCTGTATGCTGAGTATGGATGGGTGAGTGAGTATGGATGTGTATACTGACCATGGATGGCTGAAATGGGCAAATATGAGCGCTGTGGGCAGTACACATCCAACCCACAGCGCTGCTGCCACCGATCTCTCCACTCTCCCCTCGCACTGTACCAATAGGTACGGGGAGAGGAAAGAGGAACCGGACGTGACGCCGGTTTGTTTACAAGTGATGATGGCGCGATCATGTGGTAGACGGCTGTTAACCATGATCTGTGATGCGCCAGGTCCTCTGGACCCAGCGGTCATGGATGTTCCCGGGGGCGCGTGAGAGCGGGTTTCTGGGAGGACGTCCTAGTACTGCCCTCCCAGAGTTATCCGACAGCTCTGCAGCCATCATTCAGCTATAGCGTGATTGGCAAGCGGTTAAGCTGGCCATCCATGGATTGAAATTTGGCAGGTTCAGCAGGGACTGGACGAATTTCGATCTTCGAGGGGCGTTCAAGTCAAACCCGGACTTTTGAGTTTATATAACAAAAGAACAAATTTAATAGAATGGAAACTGCATTTATTTTTCAAAATTATCCCCTGCTACATTTATCCCAGTGTCACTAATGCCTGGAAAGCTTCAGCACAGAAAGATTTGTCAGTATGCCTTAACCATGTTAGGGCAGCCTGCTTCACTGCATCATCAGTGCCAAAATGCTGACCTCCGAGGAACTCTTTTAAGGGTCCAAACGGTTGGAAATCATTCAGAAGTGTGTTGGCAATACCTTCCAGCCGAGTTGTTGTAATGTGCACGTAGTGCAGTGACCAGTATGAGCTTGTGCATGGTGCTAGAGAAACAGTAAGTGATCAAACTAGGCCATTTTTTCCAACACACACATATGCACATCAATTAGAACACAATAGTTATATTCACTGTAGAGGCACTACGGGTTGGAATATGCACATGAATAATGCCACGCTTGTCCCAGAAAACATTTGCCATCACTACCTGCAGACTCAATTGCTCAATTTATTTTTGGTGGTCTTGAGTCTGCATGCTTCCACTGCATTGATGCTTTTTTTGATTCCCAAGTGAAATGATGTGCTCAGGTTTTGTCGCATGTAATCCTGGTAAATTCTGGCCCTCCCTGAAAAAACGATCCTTCAACACAGTGCAGACTTCAACTCTTCTGTGCTGGTTAAAAGTGGAAAGCTGTCATGGTATGTTCGTGAATGTCCACGATCAGGCATTCCACGTGCTGATGTTCACAGGAATGACTGCTGTGGGCTGGGAACCACCACAACCATCTGTAAATTGTTACACCATTCAAATGTCTTACTGCAGCTGAGCATCTCATCATCGTACTATGCTTGAAGTCTTCTATAGATATGTGGGTTTTAAGCCTCTGTTCACAAGAAACTACATCACCACACACTGTTCCATGCACGCACTAAAACTGTTGTCTGCCATATCGATTAACCGTGTCTGGACTGGGCCGCGACATATGCACTGCCTATCCTTAATAGGACACACTTGACACTTACTACTACGTGTAGTACCGCCATGCTAGCATCCTTTTTATACCTGTAAAACTAAAAGTACTGATCAGCTTATGTAAAACCAGCCTGTTGGAAATTTTTATGTCAATCAGCGCCACTGGCTATACCCAGCAGTGCTGATCAATGTATTCCTGAGGCTTCAAACAAGCTCAATAGCTCTGGCAAGGCAGCTTCCACACAGTAATGGCGCGTGCACATGACCGGACTTTCCAGCAGACTAGGTTCGACGGAATCAGTCCGTCGGACAATCCGTGTGTGCTAATCTGATAGTTTTTCATTGTAAAAATCTGATGGACCTAGAAATAGAACATGTTTCAAATCTGTCTGATGGACCATTTGCCTGTATGCTGGTCCGACGGACCAAATACGACGCAAGGGAAGCTATTGGCTACTGGCTATTGAACTTCCTTTTTCATTCCTGTCTTACGTGATCAGGTTCAAAACGAACTGACTTTTGAATGGACTTAGGTCTGTTCGTGTGTGGCCAAGTCCGTTTGTTCGGAAGTCTGTCGGAACTCAGCCAAAAAGTCAGTCAGGAAGACCGTCGGATCTAGTCTGTCAGAAAGTCCAGCCGTGCATACGCGTCATAAGACTTCCCTCGATGGCCACCCAACAGTAGCCAGACAAAAACTGAAAGATCATTTTAATTGTTGGTAAAAATATATAAATAATATATATATATTTTTTTTTTGTTTACCAACAGTTGAAAAAATTCCTGGACTTTTTCATCTGGTTTTGGTCTTTTTGTATGTCTGTGATTTCAACTCTTATCAATGTCTGAATGTGGGAGTATCTCATCTCAAGGCCACCAGCCCAGCTTATCTTATTAGTACTGGCAAGTGTAATCCTCTCCTTATTACTTATTTGAACAAGTTTAGTTGATAACAATTGCATTTCCCTATGTGCAAGCAATTTGCTAGCAATAGAAAAAGCAGCAACATGCTTTCAATTGCTAGTTAGCGTGAAAGGAGCCTTAATTATTTCATATCAATTTTTCTCTTTGTGCAATGGCTTTTCTACCAAGAACTAATAAGAGTGTCGATTGACCAAATTGCCATTTGTGCACATTTCTGTGCAGCCTTGCTTGGTATGGTTATTATAGGGTGGTCTAAGGGTTATGAGGAAACGCAGCAAGTTGAAAGGCAATGCGCTTGTGAAATCAACAATGTTTTTGTTGGCCTCTCTGGGCTGAAGAGTTAAGTTGCTGTCACGTTAATGCCCCAAGCATTTCCCTGCGTATCTCTCACCTCCACTGCTACATAATGGGAGCAAAATTGCATTTCTAAACATTTGAACTGCGGGTAACCAACACCTCACTAAACTGATCTCATTCAATCGCTTCAATTTAGCAGCAGGATTTTTCCCCCCTTCCCTCCTGCACATTACCTCAGAGCTGAGTGATGTTGATAAGGCCCAGGCCTGAAAAATTGGATCCCTGATAAGGGGTCCTGTTATCAGAAGGTGGTGGTGTGAAGGGGGGTGTGGGGGCTGCTGTTCCTCATTTCCATTTAGATGAGTATTGATTATTTATTTATCCCAGTAAAGTGAGCCTCGCTTCCAATCTTATCTCAGCCGCCGCTTGTCAGCAGAAAAGAGAGATAGAGTTTACAGACATCACTATCTCAGATAAAAGTTAGGGCCTTTCTTCCCGATTTTTTTTTTCCCTTTAAACCTTGACTGAAGGGATAACTTTTTTGCTCCAAATAAGAAGCGACAGTGGTGGATTTTTCAGTGTGATTCCTGACAGCTGGCCAAGGTATTTAAAGCAAAGACAACCCTGCTGGATCTCATTTTTAAAAGCTGTTTTTAATTTACAGAAGGTGATTGTTTCTTAACCTGTATCTATACAATAATACTGTTTTCAAACCTGTCTGTGTATATGTCTAGCTAGAATAGACAAAAAGGGGGAGATTTACTAAAACTGGTGTGTTCAAAATCTGGCAAAGCTTGGCATAAAAACCAATCGGCTTCCAGGTTTTATTGTCAAAGTTTAATTAAACAAGCTGCAGTTAGAAGCTGATTGACTACCATGCACATGTGCACCATGTTCTGTATGCTTTAGTTTTACAAAATCTCCCCCAAAGGGACATCTCCGTATAAAATGGCAATTTTTTTTATTTTTCTTAAGTTAATGTTTTTTTTTTATTTTTATTTTTTCATTTAACATGATTTTTAATATTATGCCTAGGTTACACTCCTTTTTTAATGTGTTTTTGATGTGTTTTCAATATATTTTTTCATACATTTTTATGCTTCACACATATTTGCTTCGGTATATGTTTTGGGAATATCCAATGGTGGCTGGTACTCAATATTTAGGGCAAACACCCCCCCCAACCTGTGTGCAACCACCCCTCCCCCCACAAACACCTGGATAGAGTGTGGCTCCTCTCCTTGTACAAGGATAACACCGTACACAGGAATCCGTGATCCCTATATCACTGATATAGGGAAAAAAATGTAGGTACTATAGGTAATACTATAAGTAGAACTTCGTACATCCCAGGACACAGTGCCATAATAGTTACTAGGTGGGTTATAGGCCACCTTCAGGTGATGGACACTAGCACACCCTAAGACAAAAAGTGCACTCCCTATATAACCCCTCCCACTACTGGGAGTACCTCAGTTTTTTTGCCAGTGTCTAAGGTGTTGGTCACAAGTGAAGATGTGCTGTGCTGAGCTCCACTGGAGCAATCCTTGCTGGGGCTAGCCATGCAGCCGGATCCGTCCAAAGTGTCTTTTAAGCCAGATTGAATGGTACCCGGGCCTTGTGTCCGAAGAAATTAGGTTTTGCCTGTAAACGCTTCTCTTTTGAGAGAGCTGGACCCCGGGATCCAGTACTTTTGGTATTAAGGCCATAACGTTTTACTGGTGGAGGTGCTATTACAGGTCCAGGATTGTGGGTTCCCAGAGGGTCCCCAGCTCCTGATAGTTTAACGGAACCCACCGTGAAGGGTGAAGATTGGGTCTGTTGGTTTTACCACAGAAAACCCTGCGGCGGGAAAGGTAAGTGGAGTTTTATAATACATTTTTGAATTTTCTTATGAATATCTCCTTTAATTTAGTAAATGTTGCTATGCCTATGTGTCATCACTGGGGGCTGTATGGAGCACATACTTTCTCGATCACGATGTGTCCGAAACAGCAGACTTAGTTTCTCTCCAGCCAGCAGCAGACCTCCGGTACATCTGCGGCGTTGACATCCTCCAACATCCAGCGCGGGAATGTGTACTTTAAAGCACCATTTTTACTGCTGCAACCTGACGGAGGGACACGAGCAAGAGGGGCATGAAAGAGGTTTGGTGATACAGGCATTCCTTTTTGACATGTTTACTATTGCATCAGGCTGATCATTGCAGTGGCAGGGCTGGACTATTGTTCAAGCAGTGGATACATTCCTTCTGATAGTACCTCTGCTTTGTGCATCGGTCTGTGGGCGTAAGGGGGATAAAAACACCTCAAAAAAGGGCTCTAGAAAGACTTCTACAGAGTGAGCCATCGGGGACGTTGGGTGTTACAGCTGCTTTTAGCACTGCAGCCTCTGTATATATTACTGAAGAGGTTTTTTCCTCAACCATTTTAGGCTTGGAACAAAAAATTGATGCCCTAATCACATCCCAGAGTGGGACTAAGCGCAAAAGGTCTCCATCCATTACCCAGGACCCTAAAACTGAGGAAAAGGGGGTTAGAGATGACGCTTTTCTCTAAGGGGCCAGGAAGAGGCTGACGAGTCTAATATGGAAGGATCGGGTTCACAAGCAAGGTTGTTGGTACAATGTTTCATTGAATTGGTCCGCTCCACATTTTTGCTGCCAGTAGCGGAGTCAGTCGATGAGCCCACTTTTTGTTTGGGTTTGCTAAAGACTCCCCAAACTATTCATGCTTTTCCTATCCATTCATTACTGAAAAAGCTTATGTATTCTGAGTGGGAGCAAACAGATAAAGTTTTTCCTCCAAGAAAGTTTTCAACACATTATTCTATAAAGGAAGAGTTTAATAAGAAATGGGGGATTCCAGCAATTGACGCTGCTATATCCTCTGCGAACAAAAACTTGACTTGTCCTGTAGACAATGCTCAAATGCTGAAGTAACCAACAGATAAGAAGTTGGAATTCCTGTTTAAAAACAATATTTCTGTTGCAGGTTCAGTGGTGCTCAAAATTAGTCCTAATAAGCAGGCCCAAGATTTGGCCGGGATATCAGAGGTGTTATGTTTTACAGTAGATGCTATGAAAGATTATATTCTCCAAGCCTCACTGCTTATCCTTGGGCTGGTACATGTGTGGAGAGTTCTATGGTTGAAAAATTGGTCAGCCGAAACGCCATGCAAAATGCTCTTGGCTAGTTTTCCATTTCTTGGTGAACGGTTGTTTGGAGATGATCTGGATAAATACATCCAAAGTATTTCTAATGGAAAAAGTTCCCTTTTACCAGTTAAGAAGTTTAAGTGTTTTTCTTTAAAACGAGCGTCTTCTCCAGTACCAGGAGCATCTGCCTCCAGGCAGTCACGACGGCCTCTACCTTCAAATTCAAGAGGTAAACCTCAGGGTCAACCCAGGGTCAAAAGAGGCCCTGGTGGAGGAAACCCACTAAATAAAATACTAAAACCTCCTTATGAAGGGGCGCCCCTGCTTGCTCGAGTGGGGGGAAGACTTCTGCAGCTCTCAAGGGTCTGGCAGGAACAGTGTCGAGACAAATGGGTGTCTTCCCCAATATCTCTAGGTTACAGACTAGAGTTTAGAGAGTTCCTGTCTCCTTGTTTTCTCAGATCAAACGTTCCCGGAGACCCAGAATAAAAGAAGTCTCTCTTTCTGTCTTTGGATCATCTCTGGTCTCAAAAAGTGATATCAATGGTCCCCATGGAAGAGCTAGGATTAAGGCTTTATTCAAACCTTTTTGCGGTACCAAAACCAAATGGGGATGTCATCAGACTCATTTTAGATCTGAAAGTTCTAAACCGGTTTTTGAATATCCACTCTTTTTGCATGGAGTCAATCCGATCAGTGGTCTCCATTCTACTAGTGGAGAAATGCTAGCGTCAATTGACATCAAGGATGCTGATCTACATGTACCTATTTTCTGCATTTCGAGATAGAAAATCTTAATTTTCAGTTTGTAGCTCTGCCTTTCGGTCTAGCTACGGCACCTCGAGTGTTTACAAAGGTTCTGGCTCCCCCTTTAGCTAGATTAAGGGCTCAGGGTATAACGATTCTAGCTTATTTAGGCAATCTACTCTTGATAGATCAGTCGGTAGCCCGCTCAAACCAGAGTTTGGTCACCACAGTCAGCTACCTGGAATACCTAGGTTGGATTCTCAACCTAGAGAAATCCTCCTTAAAACCATCAAGAAGATTGCAGTACTTTGGCCTGATCATAGATACAGCTTAGAAGAGGGTGTTCTTGCCCCAGGCAAAGATCAGTTCCATAAGGGAAATGATTCAAGTGGTCATAGCAAAGAAGAATCCTTCTATTCAACTTTGCATGAGATTGTTGGGAAAGATGGTAGCTTCATTCGAGGCCATTCCTTATGTGCAGTTTAATTTGAGACTGCTGCAAAACAGTATCCTGTCAATTTGGAACAAGAAGGTCCAAGCTCTAGACTTCCGAATGTGTTTATCCCCCAAAGTGTGTCAAAGTGTGTTGGTTGATATCCAAGATTCTTCAGAAAGGAAAGTCCTTCCTACCATTTAACTGGAAGGTGGTGACAACAGATGCCAGCCCTCTCGGCTGGAGAGCAGTCCTTGAAGAAGCATCTGTCCTAGGAAAATGGTCCAAAACAGAAATAATCTTGACCATCAATATTCTAGAGATTTGGGCAGCACAGCTCAGATTATGGAATTGTCCTGTCAGGATCCAACCTGACAATGCCACAACAGTGGCCTATAATCAATCATCAAGGGGGCATGAGAAGTCATGTGGCTCAGAGAGAGGTAAATCGTATCCTGTCCTGGGCAGAAGACAACATTCCTTGGCAGTCTTCATTCCGGGTATAGAGAATTGGCAGTCAGACTTGAGTCACCAACAGTTGTCCCCGGGAGAATGGTCTCTTCACCCTGACATCTTTTTGTCAATATGTCAAAGATGGGGAATTCCAGACGTGGATCTGTTTGCGTCCAGGTTTAACAAAAAGATCGACAACTCGTGTTAAGGACAAAGGATCCGCTGGCATGCAGAACAGATGCCTTGGTTTTTCCGTGGGATCATTTTTCACTGATCTATGCGTTCCCTCCTGTTCTGCCGCTTCAGTGCATTCTTCGCAGGATCAAACAGGAAGGGAAGGAGGTGATTCTTGTGGCCCAGGAGATCTTGGTATGCATAGATCGTAAAGATGGCAGTAGGGGACACATGGATCCTACCACCGCGGCCAGACCTTCTCTTGCAAGGTCCAATATTCCATTCTACCTTACAAATGCTCAATTTAACAGTTAGCTATTGGCTATTGAGACCCACATTCTGAAAGACCGTGGGCTGTCGGGTTCAGTAGTTTCTACTTTGGTTAATGCTAGGAAGCCGGCCTTCAGAGTCCTATTGTCATAGGGTGTGCCAGTGTCCATCACCTGAAGGTGGCCTATAACCCACATTGTAACTACTGTGGCTGTGTGTCCCGTGATGTACTGCAAAGAAAAGTATTTTACAGGTAAGCTGTTTTAAAAATCCTGTTATTGCAGGACATTGAATAGTAATCAAAAACTCACTTAATAATTATTATTGCCTCACCCTTTAAATGCTGTTAATAATAAGCTAATGGGGGAGATCTGTGTGTATATATGAGAGCACTCTGGTTGAGTCCTAAATTATAGTCTGCCAAATAGCATCCGACTCTGTTTTGTATATGTATGACGTCATTTTAAATTTTTTTTGTGATGGGTGCTGTTAAAAATGTGCGTTTTTGATTACTATTTTAAGTCTTGCAACAAAGTTATTTTTGTATAAGTCATGCTAAAAGTTATTGATTATAGTACCTACTTTTTGCCTGGGAGTCTTCCCATTGTTTTCATATCAGAAGAGCAGCCTAGAGTGACAACCATTCCTCCTTCCATAGATGCAGTGCGGTGACATAGCCACCCAGGATCAGGACGTTTGTTATTTGCAGAATCACCATGTGAAAATATAGCAAAAGAAACTTGAAAAGAGAAAACAAATGCAACCACTGCACCAAGGACTTGTGAGCTGCAAAACTTAGCATTTATACATACATATTTATAAATACATATACTTCTCATTTTAGACAACAAACCAGCGATACGCTGTGTTTTCTGATCAGAACCTGCATTAACTTTTTCAGCAATTTGAGCTACAGTAGCTCTTTTATTGGATCAAACTACATGGGGCAGCGTAAGCTTCCTGCATGCATTGAGCTTTGGCCGTTCATGACCCTGTCGCCAGTTCACCAGTGTTCCCTCTTTGGACCGCATTTGGTAGATCAAGACCACTGCAGACTGGTAACATGTCACAAAAGCTGCCGTTTTTGAGTTGCTCTTACCCAGTTGTCTAGCTATTACCATTTGGCCTATATTCAAAGTCACTCAAATCCATACGCTTGCCCATTTTTTCTCCTTTCAACACATCAACTTCAGGAACAGCATGTTTACTTGCTGCCTAACCTATCCCTCCACTTTTCAGGTGCCTCAACTACTACTACTGGCTAATAACGCTTGAAGGTTGCACAATAAGTACCAAAGTACAGCAGGTGGTCACAGGGGGAAATTTAGGGCATGCTTGCTTTGTCTGTGGATACCTTTCAACAGGAAAAGGTCCTTCTTTGTTGACCAGTCAAACAGGAAATTCATTAACTGAACTATACTCATGCTCCTGCTGAAATAATGTTAGATCTTTAAAAGACCTAACATTATCCAGATGTGTCTTCACCCCAGCTGATTTTTCGGCTATCGGGTGCTGCCACCACCACCATCTCAACTAAGCAGCTTCACAGCTGGTTCATTACTGCGCATGTGTGAATTGCGCACTCTAATTTAACCGGCTGCAGTAGGAGGAGGAGAATGGCTGAACTTCTGACTCAGTTCACTGGAAGTGGGAGCAGGTATCTGTCAAGGCCAGGTACCTGCTCCCTCTCAAAAGTGGCCAAATGTGGTAGCGGGGAGGGGGGGGGGGGGGCAGATGAACGAGGCTTCCCTTTTGTGTGGACTTCTGCTTTAACTCCCATTAACCCCTATGCAAGTACTAAGGAAAGTAGGTTGAGCATCTGGGTGTATGCTTGCTCTGTCTTTGAATACCTTGTAATTGGAGAAGGATTGTCTTTGTTGACCTGTCACAGCGTAAAGTCATTGGTTGGGTTATATTCCCTTGGCCAGTTGGGAGCTGAACTCCCATTAATCTCTATGTACAGTAAGTACCAAGGACAGCGGGTTGGGCATCAAAGGATTTGAGTGTATTTAGTATCCACTGTGTGGATACCTTGCAACTGCATCTCTTTTTTGACCAGTCACACATGAAAATCATTGACTGAACTAAATTTCCATGGCCAATTACTAACCTTAACCTTCATTAACCTCTAAGCTTAATAAGTATTAAGGACAGTAGGTTGGGCACCAGGGGATTTGAGCATGCTTACTTTGTCTGTAGATACTTTTGCAACTGAAGGAAGGCCTCTCTTTGCTTACCAGTCACAGAGGAAAGTCATTGCCTGGACTAAATTTCCTTGGCCAATTGAGAATTTTAACCCCCATTAACCTCTATGCATGCATGAACATTGGCTGGTTGCATTGTCACACTAGCGGTGGTTTGCTTGGGTGCTTTCAGATGCTGAGAATGCTTATAAATTTCTGCCCTAGTGTGATTAGATAAATTAGTTTGGCGTTCTAATCCAGGACTAAGTTTATTTCTTACAAGCAATAATGGCACTCTGTTGATTCTTTTGTGACAGTTGGTCAGCCTCTTTATTGTAAAATACTGTCACATACGGACCTTGGCTCTATGAGCCCACAGCCAATTCTGTTTGTGGTCCATTACATGGCGTGTTTGCGCAGTAGATCAATCATTCCGCCTAGCTCTCTCTTGACGGCCGTATTACTGCTTCACATAAACGTCTCCCGCTGCCACATAAACAAACGTGTTTCCTCTCAGGCCGCTGACATTTTTAAGGTCTCTGTAAAGGGTACAGGAGGCCTGCAGCCCTGTGCATGGTGTCATAGGGAGACCCCAGTCCAATTCCAGAAATAAATGCTACAAAATAGGAATTCCCTGGAGGCACCGCTTATACTGTGAGATATTTAACCTTTTCCATCTGTGCTGCTTTTTAAAAGGTTTCATTATGTTTGTGGTCAGTGCGAGTGGCTTTCAGGTCAGACTCGAAGCAATATTTTAGCAGATAAATGTGACCTTATACTATACAGAATCATTTCAAGGTTTGTCTTTTTGGGATTATTGTTACTTCCCTACTTTTTGTGTCATTTAATAACTGGTTGTAAAAAATAGGAAAAGAAGGTTCAAAACCAGTACACAGCAAAAACCTATGTCATGCTTCTGATCACATGATGTATTACTTTTCTGTTTCATTCTAAATTTACATATTAATCCTCCGATTAATAAATTAGTAGGAATTCAAAACATTCCCGATTGTAACAATTTGCTTTTATTTTAAAGCTAAACACAATAATAAAGTGGATCTTCATACATTTTTAAGTTATCCCCATCACAAGGCCCATCAGTAGTGAATTAATAAATGAATATTATACATTTTTACTGTTATTTGAAAATACCTTTTTTTTTATAATGTTTGCAGCACTACCAGTCCCAGCTGCCTAGGTGATTATCTCATTAGGCTATCCCTTTGAAACGATCTCCATCGATCCCTGGAGTCTCCTGGCATCCTGTTATTAACAATGCGTGCTGCACAGTGTCATTGCTGTGTGAGACTATTGGCAGACAGGGTATTTCTGAGTATTGGCAGGCAGGGTATCGCAGAGTATTGCTGAGTATTGGCAGGGTATCGCAGAGTATTGCTAGAGTATTGGGGTATTGCTAGAGTATTGGGGTACTGCAGAGTATTGCTAGAGTATTGGGGTACTGCAGAGTATGGCTAGAGTATTGGGGTACTGCAGAGTATGGCTAGAGTATTGGGGTACTGCAGAGTATGGCTAGAGTATTGGGGTACTGCAGAGTATGGCTAGAGTATTGGGGTACTGCAGAGTATTGGGGTACTGCAGAGTATGGCTAGAGTATTGGGGTACTGCAGAGTATGGCTAGAGTATTGGGGTACTGCAGAGTATGGTTAGAGTATTGGGGTACTGCAGAGTATTGGCAGGGTATTGGGGTACTGCAGAGTTTTGACAGGGTATTGGGGTACTGCAGAGTATTGGCAGGGTATTGCTGGGTACTGCAGGGTATGGAGGGATGGCTGCTTCCATCTCAGGATCTCTCCCCTCCACTGTACAGGTTAGTACAGAGAGGGGAGAGAGGAACCGGCGTCATGACATGACACCGGTTTGTTTACAAGTGTTCGCTCCATCGGAGCGATCAGTGTAAACAGCCTGGGTGTAGAAAGATGGCCGCCGCTTCGGAGCTAGGCCGAAGCCGCAGCCTTTCCTAAGGCCGAGACCGCGGAGCGCTCCGCGGAGCGCGGTATGTGCCGTTCCGAGCGGGTTGACCCGTTCGTATCGCGGATCGGTGACGATCCGTTGCACCCCTAATTATCACTATCCCAGCCCTCGCAGTCCTTCCCATCTGTGCAAGGAGCTTAATCTCCACCTCCCCACTTACATTGCATGGTCTATAACAAACTCCAATGATTAACTTTGAACTACGCACATCTGTATGCAGTTCCACCCATAATGCTTCAGCCACATCACACTCCTTCAATTAGATCCTCTTTCGCACTCTCTTTGAGATCACTTATCACATAGAGACAGACCCCACCACCTTTCTTTTTTACCCTGTCTCTCTGAAAGAGTGCATAGCCAGGAATAATAATAGCCCAGTCATGTGAGTAATGAATTCAAGTTTTAGTAATACCGATTACTTCATAGCTATCCCGTGCACCAACTCACCTATTTTGATTGGCAGACTTCTGCCATTGGTGAACAAACACTTTAAGACCCCATTCACACCTGAGCGTTTTGTAGCCCTACGCCTGAAGCTACAAAACGCTGGAGGGGAAAAAATCCATTATTCTCAATGGAGATGGTTCACATATCCACCCCAAGTCGCCTGAAGCTCAAACAAGTTCCGGACCCTTTTTTGTCGCGCGAATCGGGCTGATTTGGGCGTTTTTCTTCTTTTAACATTGGTGACCTTTTGCCCTGCACAAATTCGCGACAAAACGCGGTAAAAAACGCCGCAAAAAAACGCTTGAAAAGCTACGCTCAGGTGTGAATGCAGCCTTATGCATTATTAACCCTTATACTGCCCTCTAGTGGTTAACTCCTTCACTGCCAGTGTCATTTACACAGGAATCAGTGCCTTTGTATAGCACTGATTTCTGGATAAATGACAATGGTCCCAAAAATGTGTCTAAAATGTCTGCCATAATGTCGCAGTCATGATAAAAATTACTGATCGCCTCCGTTACTAGTAAAAAAAATATATATATTAATAAAAAAGCCATAAAACGATTCCCTATTTTGTAAATGTTATAACTTTTGCGCAAACCAAACCCTTATTGCGATTTTTTTTTATTTTTTATTTTTTTTACCAAAAATATGTAGAAGAATACTTAACGGCCAAAACTTAGGTAAAAAAATGTTTTACATATATTTTTAGGGTGGTCCCCCTCAAAATCCATACCAGACCCTTCAGAATCTGGTATGGATTTTAAGGGGAACCCCTTATCCTTATCCGAGCACGCAACCTAGCAGGCCACAGGAAAAGAGGGGGTAACGAGAGAGTCCCCCCCCCTCCTGAACCATACCAGGCTTCATGCCCTCAACATTGGGAGGGTGCTTTGGAGTAGCCCCCCAAAGCACCTAAAGTCAAAAGGTTTTTTTTACATTTACTTTACCTGCATTAAGGTAAAAGGCATCCCAACTACCTGCAAAAACCACCTCCCTCCCTAAACACTTAACTGACTCCTTTTACCGTTCCAGCACAGTCCTACAGTATCTATAAATACACACATCTATGTATTTAAAAAAAAACATTTTTATAGTTAAGGGATTGTATCATTAATTTTAAGGGGAATTTCTCATTTAAACTGCATAGTTTTTAATTTAAATTTACAAATTGCCATAACATCTACGCTATAGGATATTAAAAATGAATAAAGTAGCAAAGATCCACTTGTCTTTTGCTTATCCAGCATCATATTTTAGGAGAGCCATTCTAAACCTATAACTCACAGCCTCCATTAGCACTGATTTATTGTTCGTGTGAGAGCCCCTCTTAATTAGTAAAAGATCAGAAGAGGTCTGAACTGCTTGAGCTATTCACCCCCACTCATGCAAGCAGAATATAAATACTGGCAGAACCATACTAACATTCTTCTAGTGCACGAGCAATAAATAAAATATATCTGGTATCTGATTGGTTGTTGTGTTCAAATCAGATTGCCAATTGTCAAATGTAGACAGACTAGTAGAATGTGTAATATTGTCTTTATCGTTGAAACCGAAGAACAACAGTGTAAAATATTGCAGATTACCAGTCCTCAGATGTGATGGCTGCATTTGTTTTGCTTTTTGTTCCAACCTTTTTTTCTTTTTATGTACACCAGATGGTCTTACCAATAACATCTTCTGTTCTTGGGTGACTTCGCTTACTCACCATACTGCATCTATGAAAGAGCAGGGCCATTACCTTAGGCTGGGATTACAGAGCACTTTACCTTCTCTTCTTCATAACACAGGGAGGAGGTGCTCTATAGTCCATAGAGAGATAGAGCTGGGAACAATGCTAACTGATAACAGTGTTGTATAATGAACTCACTAGATTTCTGGTAGGATTATTATATTTTATTAAAGTGCAGCTTCACCCAAAAAGGGGAGTACATAGCGTTGACAAGTACCTGCTCCTATTTACGCTCTGATCACCTAGGCAATCCAAACAGAAGTTCTCTCCCTCCCTATGGATATCTGAGACATGTCACAGGTCCCAGAAGACTGCCGGGACCATTCCATTCACAATGCACTGCTCGTGCATGCGCAGTGAGCACCCAGCTATGAAGCCACAAGTTGTCACAGCCGGGGGTCTACAATTGGTGCAGGTGAAAGGAAGATGGAGGGAAGGGACAACACATCGCTGGATTCTGGGACAGATGAGTGTTTATTAAAAGCCAGAAGCCACAGTTTTTGTAACTGCTGACTTTCAACAAACACAAAAATGCCTTGAGATTATCTTTAATAAGAGATATAACAAAATCGTTTCAATTGTATATTTAAAAGGTACATAAACCCACATTTTCTGTATGTTTTGGATGGTTTTGTCATCCAAAACTGTCAAGTTTTTTATTTTTTTTTGTGGAAATTGTCAATTCGCTTTCTGTCTCACTGACAAAGAACAGACATATTCCCTACTAGGCAGTTGTCACCAGATCAGGTTTCTTTATTTTGCACCTTTTTTCATTCACCTCTCGTTCCTGTAACACCTAAAAAATGTGGGATTTCTGGAGTTCTTGCCTTTTTAAGTAGTCAAAACCAGCAATGCAAATGCAGGCAAAGTCTCTCAGATACACAAAATGGTACGGCACATGGGTCATCCACAACAAGTATAGTAGAGAACAAGCCTCAAAATATACTCAGAAAACATGTACACCAATAATCTGACAGAGGAAAATATTTGATCAGTTTTAACCAAATGTAGTTCTTTCTTGTCATAGAGATTTTAGATAGTTTAAGGAACATAGCAATCAATAATATCAGTATCGACGAACATAATTAATGAAAGTGTTTCATCCTAATATGATCCCAAATAGGCACAAATCATAATCAGTATGGGGGGGGGGGGGGATTCAAAGCCTAATAGCCCCTACACGCGATCAGAAAAAAAAAAGTCAAATCGATCTTACAATAATCTGATCGTTAGTACAGAGCTTTTTTTTTTTTTTTTACTTTCAAAATATTTTATTTAGTACAGAGCTTTTAAGAGCCAATCACAACAATGCATGCAAAATTATCTGATGGGATATGCACAAAATGTTTCTCATACGATACCAGATCATATGGTTTTCATTTAATCAGTACAGTTGTTGTTAGTAAATACAATACAAATACACATTACCTCACTTACAAATTTTTATTCTGTTTTACGAGAATTTTTGGAACTTCATTAAACTCTTTTGAGTAAACATTTTCAATAATGAGATTAGCATGCAAAAAAAATAAAAAATTGGACAGTTATTGTCCAATAATTTCATCATGTGGACCAGGCATTAGAGGCCCCATTGGGATACCTGGGAGCACTACAAGTTAAAAAGACAATAAGTGAGAAAAGCAAACAAAGGATTGCCAACTTCGTCAAAAGGAAATAAAGTAAAATAGTAATGTAAAATAAGAAAAGGTTAATTTGTGAAAACAAAAAAAAAAATGAAGAAAGATAAAGTAAAGAGGATCCCCCAGGACTCCACTAGTCTATGGACAAATATTGATTCACGGATCCCACATCTTCTCAAATTTGGTATTGTTATTTTGGAGGGTACAGGTGAGCCTGTTGTTAACCATAATCCAATTAATTTTTCATTTGACGCAATCAAATAGTGTCATAGGCTGTTAACATTTCTCAATAGTGATCCTGCCTGCCGAAGTCATATACAGAATCAACCTTAAGGAATTCTTTGGGACCTCTAGAGGAAATTTCAGAAATAAGGCTAGCTCAAGAGATCTGCAAATATTCACTTCCATGATCGAATGGATGAGCTTAAACATTGTGATCCAGAATCTGGATACTTTGTGGCACTGCCACCAGATTTGATATATATGGTCCCCAATTAGCCACAGTGCCTAAAGCAGGCTGGTGAAATGTTGGATTTCTTATCACCTTTTGTGCCAATTACAACGGTTGAAATTAACAAAAATTAAACTACGTCTAGGATTGCAAGGATGCAAAGGTTTTTTTTTTTTATGTTGAGCTTATTGGACATACAGTGTTTTATTTTCCAAATACATTGTGACTAATGGAAGGGCTAAAATGTTGTGCACCATTGTATAAAATCCTAAATATATTGTGCATTGTTTGCATAAAATGATCACTTACATTCCATATATGATATCATATAACAACCTGGTTTGTGTGTTGTAGGTCCTCAATATCGACTAGAGAAGCAGAGCCAGCCAAATGTCCCTGTGGATCTGGACAGCAGCCTGGAGAGTCAGAATTCCTTGGAGTTCTGCCTAGTAAGAGAAAACAGTAAGTGTCTCCATTGTGCCCTCACATACACGTGATAGTTCAGACAATTGACTGCTCCCTTATTTCTCTGCTCAGGCAATGTGCCCATGAACTGTGATAGATTGACTCACTCTCTCTAAGTATCAGCATCCTGTTTATCTCAGTTATGACAGATCTGTGTGGAGGGCCTGACTCCAGCACTGCTGAAATGAGACTCTCTAGATAACTGATGAAAGGGTCATGAGTTGAAGAAATAGAATATATTATGCATTAACTCAAATGCATACATGCCTTCACTTACGTAGAATTCATTTGCATTATGTGTTGGACAATAAAACATAATATGGCTTGCTATAGATGGACAAATGCTAGGGAAGTGGCAATAAGTGGGACACTGTTGACAGTAACACACATAAACATGCAAAAGTGCATATAGTGCTAGGATTAAAGAAAATGGTAGATAACACCATTGGTAACTTTAAGGGGGCAAATATTTTAGAATATTTATTAAGTGTGTAAAACGTAGGTCCTATATAGGTCCTGTTTCGGTAATGTTTCGATTATACCATTATAGTATTAACAGGTATTAATTTAAGAGAGGCCTAAATGTTATTCTACTATTTCAGACTTTGTCCATACCAGAGACATCCAAAGGGCTGACAAGGGGAAAAGGGGGTACTAAACTGTATCTGAGCACCACAAACTGAAAACACTATGTAATTAATTTTTAATTTTCAAAGCAAACTCACCCATCCACGTCTCCATGCTTTAATTTGTTGAGAAATTGCTTTGGAAAAACACTCCTTAGCATTTCTAGCTGTGGCCATCTTGAGTAAGGGCAAATGATTCATGCAGCAGTTACTTCCTGGAATCCATATGCTTTTAGCCCAGGCATGCAGGCAAGAGGATGTGCTTAGCTAAGAAAACCCTTCCTTTGAATGAAAAAGAAAATGCCTGTAAATACTTTTGGGCTTTATGACATCATTTTGGCCAAGGCTAGAAACCAGGAAGCAACTGATAAAATGTATAAAAAAAATAAAACAGTTTAAAACAAGTAAATACGATATACCTTCCTATCTATTTACTAATGCTAACAGCATAAGTATTACATTTTTTTAATGTTGATAGAGTTTAGTTCAGCTTTAAGTAGTTGGTTGGGCAGAGGAAGAAAGTTGAATAGAATAACTGATTTATCACCTGATATCTAGCTTGAGTTAAGTCTCCTTCTAAGTTTCGTTTTGCAGATCTCTTGCCTTCAGCTGTTTAGGACATCCGCACTAGTGCCCATTTGCACATGTACCTGAGAGACATGAAGATATAATATCAACCAAATGGGTAGATTTACCTCTTAATCTTTTGGGCCGTATCAACCTACTCAAGATGATGATGCTACCTAAATTTAACTTCCTATTTACAAATTGTCCGATTTGGATCCCTATTGTAATCTTCAAAGAAATTGACAAGTGCGAGGGCTCATGTATATGGAATCTAGCAACCCCCACGCTTAAAACCGTGGTTGCCTGCTCACCTGGGGGGCCTAGCTCCCCCCAATTTTCAAATGTATTACTGGGCTGCAGTATTGGTGATGGTTCAGTGGTGGTTCCAGGGCTCTAGGTCTAATGCGGCGACCTGTCTGGAGGCGAGCTGTTTGGACTCACTGGCTGAGCGCTGTAATTTCGCTACCAGGGGCATGTGCGATTACTCCGGGGCCTACACAAACGACATGGAGAGTATGGACAGCCCCTCGGAAGCCTTTTATAGGGCCTAACCAATGGTCACCTGAGCACCCGCTGTGGGGGAACCCCAGCTTGCCGCACTTTCGCACCATTCCAGATCCCCAAGTGTGGGCCAGACATGATATAATAACTCTAGGCCAGGTCATGTCTCAGGACACCTTGATATAGTTCCCGGACTTGTTGGCCAGATATGGATTACCCCAATGAATTCATTTCCGCTATGTGCAGCTAAGACATGCTGCTAGGGCCCAGTTTCCTGACGTACCTTCCCTTCAGGCTGATCCCATCAAAGAACTGCTGGCTCCAGGAGACCTTACTAAACCCCTCTTCACCTTATACAGAGCACTACTGGGCACAGACTCTTCTAAACTAGAGACTATGGGTTACTTGGCATGAAGACATTCCCTCATTGGATAAGGAGGGTTGGGAGGACTGCCTCGAATATTGCCCCAAACTGGTCATCTCCTCCAATGACAAACTTATCCAGGTAAAATTCCTAAACAGGATCTATTACACACCTCAAAAGCTCCACAGCATATTTCCAGACAGAGACTCCATTTGCCCTAGGTGTAAAATGCAGACAGGTACTTTCTTTCACATGTTTTGGGAATGCCCTGTTGTCTCCACCTACTGGTCAGCGGTATTTAGTGTGAAAAACTCAAGACTACAGCTGGCCCTGTTGGGGATCCAGGAAGATGCCCAACGGCTCATAATTCTAAATTGTTAATCTCCTACTGAAAACTGGATCCCTGAATGATCTCACTGTGGCTATTGTTTAACCACTTCCCGTCCGGTCTATAGCAGAATGACGGCCAGGCGGTGGTTTTGTTATCCTGACTGGGCGTCATATGACATCCTTCAGGATAACATGGCGCCGCACGCCCGCGGGGGCGCACATCGTGGCGATCGTGGAGCAGTATGTCAGACCGGCGGAGGCTCTTTACCATGGGATTAGCTGTGTCCAATCACGGCTGATCACGATGTCAACAGTAAAAGCCGTTGATCGGCTTTTCCTCACTCGCGCCTGACAGACGCGAGTAGATTGTTTATCAGCGCAGCCCCCCACTCAGATGCCCACACTGGACCACCAGGGACTCCACTAGGACCACCAGGGAAGTGGGCAACATGTGGATGGCCAGGCATGATTTACCCCCTGGCCAGCCACATGTGCAAATGATGCCCAATCTGTGCCAGTCAGTGCCCACAAATGGGCACTGACTGGCACCATCGTGTACCAATCAGTGTAATCAGTGCCACCCATCAGTGTCATCAGTGCCACCTATCAGTGCCCATCCATCAGTGCCCATCCATGCAACCAATCCGTGCCACCCATAAGTGCCCATCAGTGCCACCTATCAGTGCCGCCTATCAGTGCCCATTAGTACCACCTCATCGGTGCCCGTCAATGCAGCCATATCAGTGCCCATCACTGAAGAAGAAAACGTACTTATTTACACAAAATTTTAACAGAAAAAAAAGAAAAACTTGTTTTTTTTTCAAAATTTTCTGTCTTTTTATTTGTTGCACAGACATGATCAAATACCACCAAAAGAAAGCTCAATTTGTGGGAACAAAATGATAAAACATTTGTTTGGGTATAGTGTTGTATAACCACACAATTGTTATTCAAATTGCTACAGAGCTGAAAGCTGAAAATTGGCTTGGGCAGGAAGGTGTCTAAGTGCCTGGTATTGAAGTGGTTAAGTAACTGTATATGACGTGCAACCTGTTTTCTGTTCATGTACTTGCACATGTGGGTCTTTTATGTAGTGTTCTGTACTACATTGTTGGATATACTGTATACCACTCTACATGACAACAATAAAGCACCTTTGTTTTGTTAAAAAAAAAAAAAGATATAATCTCAAACATACAGTATACTGTGTAACAGAAATAAATGAGTGAATCTTCTTGGTTCCACAGGACCTAAAAAGAAAATCAATAGCACCTTCCTTTTAGTCTACTGGTCCTATGCTTTCAGAAAATGTATGGTTTGGAGGTCTTTTACAAACTCTGAAAGCTGTGAGGGAAACCTAAAAAAATAAAACATGGAAAAAATCACAAAAATAGCCTGGCCACCTGAGTTAAACTGGATGGGAGTGCTTGGCAGCGAAAGGGTTAATACGTATTGTAACCTGCGGGACAGGTAGCAGGTATAAAGCTCCCTGGAATGAGCAGTTTCTCAGGCACAGATACCAAATCCAGAGATGAAGTGACCAACAGTGCTGTGTTTATTTGTGGTATATACCAGTCCATATACAGGTGCTGTACAGTGCTCCAGAAAACAAAATAAAGGGCAATAAAGGGTGTCACGGCTCTAGCTATACAATCTGCAGGCCCTCACTATCCAGGCTGAACAAGCCTAACCCTTGTCAGTCTCTACAAAGAACTGCTTAACAGGTTTTACCAACCTTGCTCTCTTCACAGACCAACTTTGTGTGAATGTCCCAGGCAGAAAGCAAAGGCTGTCTGCTCAGGTGAGCTTAAATTAGCCTGGGGAAGAGGACCAAGACCCGAACTGAATCATGAATCACAGATTCCTGAATGTGTATGAGAGGAGCCTGGGAGAGGTATAAACCCCGAACAGGACTTTTCCTGGCTCTCTCTGGGACGCTCTGCTACATATCCTACCCCCTTGTTTCAACCCCAGGGTTGGAACACCTGTGGCCCAACAGGAGTCAACACGGGACAGGGCATCTACATTCCCCATCAACACCTGGCCTGTGTTTTACGGTGAAGGAGTAATCCTGTAGAGCCAAAAACCACCGGTTCACCCATCTATTAGTCTCCTTCTTTTGGGCCATCCACTTCAGGGGAGCATGGTCAGTTACTAACTCAAACCGGCGCCCTAACAAATAGTATCTGAGCGCATCCACGGCCCACTTTATGGCTAAACATTCCTTTTCAATGACTGCATACTTTTTCTCATGGTCATTGAGCTTTCTGCTTAGGTACACCACAGGGTGTTCTTCCCCATTGTGTACCTGCGATAGTACTGCCCCGATGCCAACATCAGACGCATCCATCTGAACCAAAAAATCTTTGGAGAAATCGGAGGAGTACAGTACTGGCTGTGCACAAAGAGCCTTCTTCAGGACTTGGAAAGACTCCTCTGCTATTGAAGACCACTTCACCATTACAGAGACTTTACCTTTCGTCAGGTCTGTCAGAGGGACAACTATAGTTGCAAAATGTGGAATAAATCTTCTATAATACCCCGCAATGCCAAGAAAGGCCCTGACCTGCTTCTTGTTTGAAGGATGTGGCCACTCCTGGATGG
Organism: Lithobates pipiens; assembly: GCF_037356315.1. NCBI lineage: Eukaryota > Metazoa > Chordata > Amphibia > Anura > Ranidae > Lithobates > Lithobates pipiens. Next base: position 185,120,590 of record NW_027507685.1, on the reverse strand, counting down.
CCTCTATTTTACTCAGTTGAGGTTTTATGACACCACGGCCAATAGTGTAGCCCAAATACTTGGCTTCCTCTAGACCAATGGCACATTTTTTTGGATTTGCCGTAAAACCGTCTTTGAAGAGGGAATCAAGGACAGCTTGGACACAAGGCAAGTGAGACTCCCAGTCAGCGCTATATACCACTATGTCATCTAAATGGGCTGCTACATATCGTCGGTGGGGTCTTAGGGTCCTGCCCATGGCCCTCTGAAATGTCGCGGGGACATTTTGCAACCCAAAAGGCATTTTTTTATATTGAAATGAACCCTCCGGGGTCACAAATGCAGTCTTCTCTTTGGCGCTATCAGTCAGGGGTATTTGCCAATACCCTTTTGTCAAGTCCAAAGTGGTAATATAGCAAGCTTTGCCAAGTTTGTCTATAAGTTCGTCTACTCTGGGCATTGGGTATGTGTCAAACTTTGTCACTGCATTAAGCTTCCTGAAGTCATTACAGAACCTACAAGTTCCATCCAGTTTTGGGACTAACACGATGGGGCTAGACCAGTCACTATTGGATTCCTCAATAACATCTAGCTCCAACATTCTTTTAACTTCATTGCTGATGTCTTTTCTCCTCGCTTCAGGAATTCTGTATGGTTTGAGCTTGACACGTACCCCAGGTTCAGTAACAATATCATGCTGAACTGCTGAAGTCATGCCAGGTAACTGAAAATTTCTCTCTTCCTTATCAGGAACTCTCTAGTTTCCTGTTTTTGGGACCATGACAAGGTGTCTGGAATTGTGACCTCAGGGATCAGAGGGGACTTAGTACCCTTAGGCGTTACCGGGAGGGACCTCGCAGTTAACGCCAGTCTATCCTTCCAGGGCTTTAACAGGTTTACATGGTAAACCTGCTCGGGCTTCCTTTTTCCTGGTTGATACACCTTGTAGTTGACTTCCCCAACTCTTTCAATTACTTCAAAGGGACCCTGCCACTTAGCCAGGAACTTGCTCTCAACAGTAGGAACCAACACCAGGACCCTGTCACCAGGTGAGAAAACCCGGAGTTGGGCCCCCCTGTTGTATATTCTCTGTTGGGCTGCCTGGGCCTGCAGTAAGTGTTCTTTTACCATCGGCATGATTGCTGAAATCCTCTCCTGCATTTGGGCGATGTGCTCAATGACACTTTTATGGGGTGTCTTCTCCCCCTCCCAAGTTTCTTTGGCTATGTCTAAAAGTCCCAGAGGGTGTCTCCCATAAAGCAGCTCAAATGGAGAGTACCCCGTAGAGAACTGGGGAACCTCCCTGATGGCAAACATCAAGTATGGTATCAGGAAGTCCCAGTTTTTCCCATCCTTGTCAACAACCTTTTTTAACATGCTCTTTAACGTCTTATTGAAGCGTTCCACCAAGCCATCCGTTTGAAGATGGTACACTGAGGTTCGCAACTGTGTCACTTTAAACAACTTGCAGAGCTCCCTAGTTATTCGTGACATAAATGGGGTGCCCTGGTCTGTAAGGACTTCTTTAGGGATGCCCACCCGACTGAACACCATAAACAGCTCTTTGGCAATGTTTTTAGCAGACACGATGCGTAAGGGAACCGCTTCAGGGTAATGGGTAGCATAATCCATGATTACTAGGATATGCTGATGACCCCAGGCAGACTTGGGGAGTGGACCCACAAGGTCCATGGCAATCCTCTCAAAGGGCACTTCAATAATAGGTAATGGCACTAAATAACTTCGGAAGTGGGGCTGACATCTGACACACAGGACAGGATTGACAATAATTCTTAATATCTTTCTGTACCCCGGGCCAGTAAAACCTGCGCAACACCTTTTCAGTCATTTTTTCAACCCCTAAATGGCCTCCTAGCAAGTGCCCATGGGCAAGTTCCAACACCACCCGTCTGTATGGCTTAGGGACCACCAACTGTTCAACCACTTTATCATTCATTTTACATACACGATACTGTAAATCCTCACTGCTGCTGAAATAAGGAAGACGGGGCCTGTCCCCTGGTTCGACAGGTACCTCATTAATCACTGTTACATTTTCCCAGGCCCGGGCAAGGGTCTGGTCTTTTCTTTGCTCAGTACCAAAATTTTCTTTGTGCACATTAAGGTCAGCTAACTCCAATGTAGGCTCGGATTCAGAAGACGGCTGTCCGGCTCTACTGGTGGTGGGGACTTCCAGTTCTCCTGCCATAACCGATAGAGGAAAACCCGGGGAGCCCTGAAAGGAATCCCCTGTACCCACCTTGTCAGTAGTGGCCAGGAGTTCAGGTACTGCGACCGGGTCGGGACGATCCCACAGTTCCCAAAACTTAGGGAAGTCCCTACCAATGATGGCCCTGTGTACCAAGTTGGGGACAAGTCTAACCTGATGGGTCACCGTACCTAAGCCAGTTTTAAACCGAACAGTGGTTATAGGGTACTCCTTGGTATGCCCATGAATACAGATCACAGCAATTTTTTTAGCATGACAATTCACAGGTTCAATCATTTCAGCTAGTCACTAGACTTCCAGCAAGGCTGTAATAGGCTTATCATTAACAGTCATTTGGCACAATGGTTTTCCCATATTTGGCGCTGCAGCGCATGAAACAGCTGCAAACATAGACTGTCTCCTAATGGAAAAATCGCATTGCATCGGTTCATCTGTCAATGGACAATTTGCTGCCACATGTCCCAGTTCTTGGCAACGAAAACACCTGACGTTTCCCCAGTTTGGTTTGCTGACAGGCAATGGCTTCCCTTGTTTGGGACGCCAAACTTCAGTCCTGGCAACAAAATTCCTCCCCCCTATTTCCTTGCCACCTTTACCACCCACTTCCCTTGGAACAGTCTTACCGGTTGCCTGGGGAGACCGTGGCTTTGGGTGGAAAGTCTGCACAGTTGTAGGGGTGGTGACCAGGTTTTCTGCAGCAAAGTACCTTTCAACGAGTTCCACAAGGTTGTCCGCTGAATTGGGGTCTCCTTGACTCACCCACTTCTGCAGGGGAATTGGTGGTGACCTCAGGAACCAGTCCATGACCACACGCTCCACTATTTGTGGCCCAGACAAGGACTCCGGCTGTAGCCATTTCCTCACCAGGTGAATTAGGTCGAACATCTGCGATCTTGGGGGCTTCTCCCCTTGAAAGAACCAGCTATGGACTCGCTGTGCTCGAACTGCCAAAGTGACACCAAATCGTGCCAGGATTTCCCGTTTGACCTTTTCATAGTCTCCCGCTTCTGCTGATTCCAAATCATAGTAGGCCTTCTGCGATTCTCCAGAAAGCAAGGGGGCAACCAGTCCTGCCCACTGGGTTTTAGGCCAACCTTCCCTCTCAGCGGTCCGTTCAAACGTTAGTAGAAAGGCCTCTGGATCATCATCTGCAGTCATCTTAGAAAGAAAGCGACCCACATGGATGACTGAGGGCTTATCTCCAACATCAGCAACTTTATCAGGTGACCACTGTGCTAGCATCTCTACAACCTCGGCCACGGTTTTCCTATCCGCTTTTGCATCAGTGGATAGCTGTTCAAACAGCCTCTGCGATTGCTCCTGTGCGATAGCATTAGCTTTCTGCTGTGCAGCATTGGCTTGCTGTTGTGCAGCATTGGCTTGCCGTAGTTCAGCGTTTGTTTGCTTGCTGTTGTGCAGCATTGGATATCATCAATTGTTTTAGGATTTCCTCCATGTTTAGTCACTCTAGGTACTGGCCTTTTAAGTAGTAACTTACTACAGCTGGTCGCAGCCTCCACCATATGTAACCTGGGGGACAGGTAGCAGGTATAAAGCTCCCTGGAATGAGCAGTTTCTCAGGCACAGATACCAAATCCAGAGATGAAGTGACCAACAGTGCTGTGTTTATTTGTGGTATATACAAGTCCATATACAGGTGCTGTACAGTGCTCTAGAAAACAAAATAAAGGACAAAGCAGCAAAACACAAAAACCCTAGCCATGTCACGGCTCTAGCTATACAATCTGCAGGCCCTCACTACCAGGCTGAACAAGCCTAACGCTTGTCGTTCTCTACAAAGAACTGCTTAACAGGTTTTACCAACCTTACTCTCTTCACATACCAACTTTGTGTGAATGTCCCAGGCAGAGAGCAAAGGCTGTCTGCTCAGGTGAGCTTAAATTAGCCTGGGGAAGAGGACTAAGTCCCGAACTGGATCATGGATCACAGATTCCTGAATGTGTATGAGAGGAGCCTGGGAGAGGTATAAACCCCGAACAGGACTTTTCCTGGCTCTCTCTGGGACGCTCTGCTACAGTATGTTATCATTTTTTGCTGTGTATCAGAATGTTTATACAGTGAATCAATTCACCTGTAGCTAGGGATCAACACACATTTGCAAACCAGGCAGATCTGAACGTAGCTCCATTGTTTTCAGTTAAGATATTCACACAGGTGCATAAGCGTGTCCTGCATTCAGAGCCGTGACCAAAAATCTTTTACACATTAACCATTTACAGACCGGAAGATTTGGCTGCTTAATGACCAGGCCATTTTTTGCGATACGGCACTGCATCACTTTAACTGACAATTGCGTGGCCGTGCTACGTTGTACCCAAACAATATTGACATCCTTTTTTATCACCTCTGCGGTATTTATTTGCGCTATAAACAAAGAGCGACTGTTTTGAAAATAAAAACATTTTTTATTTTTTGCTACAATATCCCAAAAAAGTTTCTAAAAAACAAATTTCTTCATCAGTTTATGTAATGGGTGATCTGCGATTTTTTTGCGGTACTGCGACATTACAGCATACAGATCGTCCATTTTTGACACATTTTTGAGACCATTGAAATTTGTACAGAGATCAGAGCAATAAAAATGCACTGTTTACTGTGTTAGTGTTTCTAACTGTATGGAGGTAGGATTGACTGGGGGAGGATACATATTGTTGTTCCTACTTATGAGGAACAAGCGATATGTCTCCTCTCCCGACAGAAATCCCTGTTCTAGCTCTCGTTCCCCCAATCGCAGATGGTCGGTGGCGATCATGCCCGCCAGCCACACGTATTGGGGCTCCCATCGTGCCACAGATGTGCGTACCTCTGGTGGCTCTTAAACATGAAGACCTAGCTGTACGGTGATATGCGGAAACGCTCCACTTTGCTGACGTATAGTGCCATGAGCCGGTTGGCAAGTGGTTAGAAAAAAAGATCTATTTACTGGTCATTTTGCAGTAACTTTTGCCTTAATGTTCGGTAAAATGTTTACGCTGTTGTATGGCCATTTGAATGAGGCCTTAATCCAGGATTTCATGGCTGTTTAATGCATATCGGTTAGCAAGATTCTGTTCAAACGTACTGGCCTTTGTGTAAAGAACAGGCTGTTTTTGGAACCTGTAACGACTACCTGAAAGTCAATTTTCATTAGTGAAGGGTTATAGATCTTTGCATCTTGTTAAAGCTCAACTCGAGCCAAACAGCTAAATCCAAAGTAACAAACTTGTATTGCACCTGGAAAATATTTGCAATTGTGCTCAGAAACTGCCTAAAGGGTGATGCAATGTTTTCTGATCAATTAAGTAATACAATCCTATCACCTTCTTGTCCCCAGCCTGCTTTTTGGGTAAGGAAGCAGTATTGATCCCTGTGCTTGTCCATATTCTTTTTGTATTTGTTTGACATACATCACCCTTCCAATGCCCCTTGCTCCATAGATCAGTTATAGGTGGAGGCAGTGGCCACTTGTTTGTATTTTGATTATATTGGTCAGGCAATGCACTGACATCTTTGCTGCCATAGTGTTGTGTGTTCAGTGTGCCCTTGTACCTTTAAGGTGGGGTGGGCTCCTTCCAAGTCCACCTGCCCTCTGCCTATCCTTTAAAATGCATGTGTTCTCATTGTAGAGACTCACTGAAGTTAGAATTAGGGACTACAAAAAAACGGGGTGCCTTGACAGGGCCCGTAGCATATGCATGTATTTGCAAATGTGTGCAGATGAAACCCCTGTTGTTAACGCATATTGTTAAACCGGTCGATTCGGTTGGTTGGTAAGTTTAAGCTTGGAAATATTTTGTATTTGTTTGTCCATAAGCATGCTCACATAAAATGGTGATATACTGTTAACATTTTGTCAATTTTCTGATGAGCCAGCTGAAATTTGCTTAGTGGGGGGCCCTGTTGCCCCCCGCCTAACATCCGTCCATAGAAAAATACAATCGGGTACAGCTGCTGTTCCTTCATTAGTGTCATCATGCAGTCACTGGTGTCAGAATGCAGTAGCCCAGCAGGGGGATTTTTCCATCCACATTGTATAGCACTGATGGAGGAATCTGTTTGATTTATTTTGTTTTAACTTACAAACTGAACAAAATAAAAATGTAATGTATGACAAGTTTAACCACTTCCCGACCAGCGCACGACGATGTACGTCGACAGAATGGCACGGGCAGGCATATTGGCGTACATGTACGTCCAATATTCGTTGCCGCCGTGCCATCGGGAGCGCGCCGCCGGCGGCGCGCTCCCGCGCTGGTCGGGACCCCCGTGAGTCCGGTCGCGGGACCCGCGGACTCGATCGCCGCGGGCATCCCCGCGATCGTCTCACGGAGCGGCCGAATGGAGGAAATGCTGTATAAACAATTTTTCCATTCTGCCTAGCAACTAGTGACGCTGATCTCTGCTCCATGTGATTGGAGCAGAGATCAGTGTACACTAAATGAAAGCCCAACCCCCCCACAGTTAGTAACACACCCCTAGGAACACTTAACCCCTACACTGCCACCCACTGGTTAACCCTTTCACTGCCAGTGTCATTTACACAGGAATCACTGCATTTATATAGCAGTGATTACTGTATAAATGACAATGGTCCCAAAAATGTGTCAAAAATGTCCGATGGGTCCCCCACAATGTCGCAGTCACAATAAAAATCGCAGATCGCCGCCATTACTAGTAAAAAAAAAAATAATAAAAAATTATTAATAAAAATGCTATAAAACTATCCCTATTTTGTAAACGCTATAACTTTTGCGCAAACCAATCAATAATCGCGTATTGCGATTTTTTTTACCAAAAATATGTAGAAGAATACGTATCGGCCTAAACTGAGGGAAAAAAAATGTTTTTTTATATATTTTTGGGGGATATTTATTATTACAAAAAGTAAAAAATAATGCGTTTTTTTCAAAATTATCGCTCTATTTTTGTTTATAGCGCAAAAAATAAAAACCGCAGGGGTGATCAAATACCACCAAAAGAAAGCTCTATTTGTGGGAAAAAAAGGACGTTAATTTTGTTTGGGAGCCACGTCGCACGACCGCGCAATTGTCAGTTAAAGCGACGCAGTGCCGAATCGCAAAAAGTGGTCTGGTCTTTGACCAGCAAATTGGTCCCGTCTGAAAGTGGTTAAGACCAATAGTACTGTGCAATGCAACATATCCCTGAGCTTCCACTGCTGGTCTTCCTTTTTCCAAACTACAAGACCTACTGTGCAAAGGATTTCGTAAGGCCAATGTTAAGGCTGATTTAATATACTTATAATGGCTGTGTGACAGACTGCCTAGCACCCAGCCCAGGTGCCTCTGCCAAGATACAGCTTTCTCCACTTTGGAACCGGGTATTATAGGATTGCACCCAAGAACTAGACGACACTAGCTCAGGTGCAAACTGGAACTCTTTATTGAAAGAACTCACACAGAATTTATACCACACTAAATCAGATAAGAGCTTGATCACATTATCCTATACAATGCAAACTTCAAACCATAATATCATAGTACATCTAACAGTACATCTAACGAACAGCTAACATAACATAAACAGTAAGCTAATCAACAGCTAGTAACTAACAGTTAACAGTTAGCTAATTAACTAGTCACCTAGACAAGCCTAGGTTATTGCCCACCCAGACAGTTCAGCACCAGTATTCAAGAATACCCAGGACTGTCCAAATCTCATTAACCAGCTTTATTTTTACATCCATCTTCTCACTGAGTTTCAAGTTGGCAGAGACCATCATGGCTTCCTTGACTGTTAAATGTGGTTAATAGTGTGTCATTGTGTATCATATAAGAGGACATGTTCCTGAATGCTCATAGCTGCCTCAGATGCCAGGGCCTATAGACAGAGGCTAGCCTGCAGTCCCCTCCAAAAGCCCCTGTCCCCGTTGGGTCTGTCACAGGCTGTATTGAAAACATTTCGTCTTTTTAAAGGGAAAAAATATATAACTGGATAAAAGGGTGTTTCCCTTTCGTTCATTGATGGACACAGCATCTTCACCTTGACCTTAGGGCTATATCGCCCCTTTAGGAGAGGACTAGGCAGAACATGTTAAAAACAGAAAAACTGCACAGTACCACCCAGGGGGCAGTCCTACTGGCTGTAACCCCTCACAATGCTTCCGGCAGCTCAGTTTTTTTCTGCCTAGTGTAGGAGAAGGACCTGGCTCCCGGTGGAATTTTTTTCTTTTTTCTGCATTTTTGATACCTGTGATCTACAATCAACAGCTGGGCTGCGTGAGAGGCTGGATAATATAGATCCTGGTAGTCTCCCCAGCCTGGCCATCAAGCGTGACCTTAGCTACGCGCTGGGTCGGCCACGACATGCCCCGCCAGATCCAGGGGTGCCCGGTGAGCTATATTCTCTGGGGCACACTTATGACCGGGCTACTGCTGTCTGTGTCACAGTGTGCCATGGCTGTTTTTAACCTGCCTAATCCTCTCCTAAAAGGGGCGATATAACCCTAAGGTCAAGATGAAGATGCTGTATCCGTTAATGAACTTCAGAGAAAAGGATTTTACGGTGAATACAAAAATCCTATTTTTTCATTTGCTTGGAGTTCAGCTTTGAATAATACATAGTAGACATATCTATCCAGATCGTTAAAATGTAGAACAGATCTTGTAATAAACACAGGGTACATTGTTACCCCTACATTTTCTTCTATACTTTTTCCAAATATCCTAAAGATTTATAAGCTCGCGTTCCTGCCTTATCCACCCTCTAAAATGCAAGTTGTGCAAGCGCACGGCCTTTCCACGGCTAATTGAACTTTATATCCTGCCGCTTGCTTTCTATGATGCTCCCCTCCTTATCTTATCATTAAGAACTAATTAGTATTCAGAGGAAATTGCTCTTAATATATTAAAATTGGTTAAGTGCTTTCAGACCTGTATGAAAAGCCAGTGTCTTATTGGGGGCCGTAATGAGGGACTTTGTGTATGTAATTAATTGAATTACAATTAAAAAATTTCATTAAGCAAAATACTACTCCATAAAAATGATACAGCAATATGGATCGGCATGCTAAACTTCTGCTTTTGCTACAAACAAGAATGTGTATGTATGTATGTATGTGTGTAATTTGTTCTCTAGTGTATATTTTGTATCGTTACCAACAGTGATATAATAGGTGATCTTTTGTATCTGTACCTGTAAGTCATGTCATTGAGAAATATAGTGTATATACACTGATCAGCCATAACTTTTTGACCACCCACCATAACCCATTGAGGCATGGAACTCCACTAGACCTGAAGGTATGCTATGGTATCTTCCAAGCCATTAGTAGCAGAACCTTTAAGTCCTGTAATATATATTGATAAGCCATCATTTTATGACCACCCATCTAATATTGTGTACCGTATATACTCGAGTATAAGCCGAGATTTTCAGCCTCTTTTTTTAGGCTGAAAGTGCCCCCCTTGGCTTATACTCGAGTCACGCAGATCAGGTAGGCAGACGGCGACCATTCCACTATTCAAAAGCCGCGCCTCCCTGTCTGTGATAGGCGGAACACTCAATTTCCCAGCAGTCAGTGTTCCGCCTATCACGGACATACTACGGACGAGGATGAGAGGATGTCCGTGATGGGCGGAACACTGACTGCTGGGAAATTGAGTGTTCCGCCTATCACAGACAGAGAGGCGCGGCTTTTGAACAGTGGAATGGCCGCCGTCTGTCAGACGAGGAAGAGAGGTGCGGCATGGCACACAGAGGCTGCAGAAGGCAAAGAGACAGGTAGGCTGCGATGGAGGGACGGGACACAGGGAGGGACGGGACACAGGGAGGGACGGGACACAGGGATGGACGGGACACAGGGATGGACGGGACACAGGGATGGACGGGACACAGGGATGGACGGGACACAGGGATGGACGGGACACAGGGATGGACGGGACACAGGCATGGACGGGACACAGGCATGGACGGGACACAGGCATGGACGGGACACAGGGATGGACACAGGGATGTATGCAGCTGCAGATGGGCATTGTTGACCCTCTTTTCCACTCTTTTAAGCTGTAACAGTAGCTGCTGCATGTCTCACCCTCGGCTTATACATGAGTCAATAAGTTTTCCCAGTTTTTTTTGTGGTAAATTAGGGGCCTAGGCTTATATTCGGATCGACCTATACTCGAGTATATACGGTACTCCCCTTTTGCCACCAAAACAGTGCCAACCCATTGAGGCATAGATCCCAGTAGACTGTTGAAGGTTTGCTGTGGTATCTGACACAAACCAATTATTATACACTTAATGGAATTTTTTTTTACCAAAGACATGTAGCAGAATACATTCTGGCTTAAATTTATGTAAAAATTCTATTTTATTGGATTTCTTTTCAAATAGAATAAAATTTAGTTTTTTTCCAAATTTACGCAATTTTTTCGCTTATATCGCAAAAAATAAAAAACGTTGTGAATAAATACCACCAAAATAAAGCTATATTTGTATAAAAAAAAAAGCTAAAAAATTCATTTGGCTACAGCGTAGCATGACCTCGCAATTGTCATTGAAAGCACCAGAGTGCTGAAAGCAGAAAATTGGGCTGGGAAGGAAGGGGGCGAAAGTGCCCTGTATTGTAGTGGTTAGTGGCAGTGGCTGACTATTGCTCAAGCAAATGGATGCCATTTCTTCTGGTAGTACCTCTGCTTGTGCATCGGGCTATGCTCAGAAGGAGAGGTTGAAACACTCCCAAAAAAGAAGCTAAAGGGTCTCCCTCAAGCTCTGGAACTCCTACTCTATAAATGGCATCCTGCCCTGTGAGGGGGTGGCTGGTCAGAGTGAGCATCGGGGCCATAAAATGTTTGTAACTGTTTTCAACACTGCCATGGTAGGTTTAAAAAAAAAAGCGACTTTAATCGCATACCAGTGTGGTCAAGATGCGACAGGTTCTCTTCCATTTTCATAGGACCCTCAGACTAAGGAACTAGGGGCAGGAGAAGACGATTCCCTCAGGGGACTGTGGTGAAGCTCTTCTGAGGTGTCAAATGCGGGAGAGTCAGCTTTCACAATCTGTAATATTGATGGTACAATTCCTTGCTGAATGATCCACTCCATACTTATGTACCCTTAACTGAATGTTTGGGTTCGCTAAAGCCTCCTCAAGCTATGCATGCTTTTTCCTGTCCATTATTTGTTGGAAAAAAAATGTTGTATCTGGAGGCTCACCCAGATGAGCATTATTTTCCTTTCTAAAAAGTTGTCATACTTGTCCTATGGTAGTGAAAATTCACTAAGTGGAGGTATACCAGCAATTAGCGCTACTATATCCTTTGTGAGTAAGTTTGACTTGTCCGGCAGACAATACTCAAACACTTTTTTCCTCTGGCAGGTTGAGTTTCTCAGCCTGCACTGACAGTAATTGGACAATCATTGCGAAACCAGTTTTAAACAGGTGTTTAAGGTTATCCTGCTCAGCAGGTCCAGGAGGCAGCTTTATGTTTGCAATAGTTGCTATGACAGCTCTATCCTTTAGGCCTTGTGCCCTTCTCTAAGCGTCATGCAAAAAGCTCCTGGCTAGTTTTCCTTTTTTGCGGTGAAACCGCTATCTGTGGATATTTTGGGTAAATATATCCAAAGAATTTCTAGTAAAAGAAAGATGCCCCTTTTGCCATTTAAGTGAAAGAGTAAATTTTTTTTTCAACACTCCTCCTTCTGTGCCAGATGCATCAGCCTCCAGGCTGTCACGACGGCTTCCACTGTCAGGTTCAAAGGGTAATACTCAGGGTTAACCCCAGTGACAAGAGGTCCTGGGGGAGCAAGCCTACAATATACTGTAGCCTCCTTATGAGGAGGTGCCCCCGCTTGCTCAATAGGAAGAATTCTTCTGCAGCTCTCATGGATCTGGCAAAAGCAGTGTCAAGACGAATTGGGGACTTCCTCAATAGCTCCAACATACAAACTGGAGTTCCAAGAGTTTGTCTCCTCGTTTTCTCAGATCAAATGTTCCTAAGGTTCCAGAGAAAAATAAACCTTTCTCTCTAGCATTGGACCATCTTTTGGCAAAAAGCGTTCATGGTGGCCCCCCATATAGGTTGGGGTTTGGTTAAATCCAAATGGACATTCTGGTTCTCAAAGGTCTAAAATTCAATACCTGAATATAATCTCTTTTTTGGCATGAAGTCTATCCAATCTATCTCCATCCTACAAGGAGGAGAACTTTCTTTTTTTTTTTCAAAAAACATGTAGCAGAATACATACTGGCCTAAATTTATGAAGAAATTTGATTTTTATTGGATACATTTTTTTTTTAGTTTTTTTCTAATTTGTTGATCTTTTTTTGTTTATAGCACAAAAAATAAAATTGCATTGGTGATCAATTACCACCAAAAGAGAGCTCTATTTCTGGGAAAAAAAATCATTCAAAGTAACGCAGTGCCGTATTGCAAAAAATGGTCTGGTAATGAGGGGGGAGGGGTAAACCTTCTGGAGGTCAAGTGGTTAATTGGTCTCACTCTCTTTGGCTATTCCTTTGAAAAATTCACATACAAAATCTATATATAGATATATATATATATATATATATATATATATATATAATTTTTTTTTTTTTTTTTTAGAGAAACCGGCCTTTATCCTAAGGCCCCTTTCACGCAGGGCAGATCTGCTGGATGGACTCTGCTAGCTCAGTGGGGGATCACTTTGTGGCTCACGGTGCAGAGACGGACCTGTCAGAGCCCCCCGGTTCTCTATGGGGAGACCGGATGAAAACAGACAGCCTGTCCATTTTCATCCAATCCGCTGGATGGGAGGCATGGGGTAAGCGGACGTTTCTCCACTGACATCCCCCTGCCCATAGAAGTCAATGGGTGGCTTCCTCGGATCCACCTGAAAAACAACTTGAAATTGAGTACAGCTGGTTTATATCTCTTCTGCCATCTCACACTTTTCTAGTAGACTTGGTTCTTATAAAGCATGATCACACAAAAGTTAATTTATTTCACTAATGCAACTAATCAACAATCAGAATAAGGGTTAAGTCTCTAACCCTAACAATTACCGCTAACCTTAACCACTTAAGGACCGCCGCATGTAGATATACGTCGGCAGAATGGAATGTACGGGCACAAGCACATACCCGTACGTGCTTGCCTTCCAGCTGGTGGGGGGTCCGATCGGACCCCCTCACGCTGGCTGCGGCGGTCTGTTTCGCTTCAGGAGCGATCTGGGAGGAGGGGATGGCCGTTGGTTTCTGGCCATCCCCTCTCGATTGCTCCTGGGGAATGAGAAGCTTCCCCTGCCTGTGTAGTGTAAACACAGGCAGGGAGGAAGTGATGTCACTCTCCTCGGGGCGGTCTTTTTGACCGGACTGCGAGGAGAACACATAGTAAGTGCACCAATCACTACACTGACATGTAGGTACACATAGGCACACAAATCACCCCCCGATCGCCCCCCCCAAGTCACAGTGTCACTGATTGCAGTGATTATGTATTTAATGATCACTGCATTTAGTGGCAGTTGTGACAGTAAAAAGTGTCAGGGCAGTTAGTGTTAGGTCCAGGGTAGCCCCCTACCACCCCCCAATAAAGGTTTAACCCCCTGATTGCCCCTAGAGTTAACCCTTTCACCCCCTTTTGCCAGTGTCACTAAGCAATTGTTTTTCTGATCGCTGCATTAGTGTCACTGGTGCCGCTAGGTAGCTAGTTTTTTTAGGTTCACTGCCAGGTTTTTATAGCATTAGGTACCCCCATATACTACCCAATAAAGGTTTTAACCCGCTGATTGCCTTTAGAGTTAACCCTTTCACCAGCGATCACCGTATAAGTGTCACTGGTGACGCTGGATAGCCAGTTAGTTATTTAGGTTCCCCATCAGGTTTTTATATAGCGTCCGGGACCCCCATATACTACCTAATAAAGGTTTTAACCCCCTGATTGCCCCAGGTAACCCTTTCACCCCCTTTTGCCAGTGTCACTAAGCGATCATTTTTCTAATCGCTGCATTAGTGTCACTGGTGCCGCTAGGTAGCTAGTTATTTTTTTAGGTTCACCACCAGGTTTTTATAGCATTGGGTACCCCCATATACTACCTAATAAAGGTTTTAACCCCCTGATTGCCCCTAGAGATAACCCTTTTACCAGCGATCACCGTATAAGTGTCACTGGTGATGCTGGATAGCCAGTTAGTTATTTAGGTTCCCCGTCAGGTTTTTATATAGCGTCAGGGACCCCAATATACTACCTAATAAAGGTTTTAACCCCCTGATTGCCCCTAGTTAACCCTTTCACCAGTGATCACGTATAAGTGTTACGGGTGACTCTGATTGGTTCGTTTTGCTTTTTATAGCATCAGGGCACCCACCATTTATTACCCAATAAAGGTTTAACCCCCTGATCACCCGGCGGGTGATATCAATTAGGTTTTAGGGTCAGGGTCTGCGTCATCCCAGTCAGCGCTAGGTTAGTGCCTGGACCGCTAACACCCACGCGCAAAGCATACACCTCCCATAGTGGTATAGTATCTGAACAGATCAATATCTGATCTGATCCCATCTATACTAGCGTCCCCAGCAGTTTAGGGTTCCAAAAAAACGCATTGTTAGCGGGATCAGCCCAGATACCTGCTAGCCCCTGCGTTTTGCCCCTCCACCCAGCCCACCCAAGTGCAGTATCGATCGATCACTGTCACAAAACGCTAAACACATAACTGCAGCATTTGCAGAGTCAGGCCTGATCCCTGCGATCGCTAACAGTTTTTTCTGGTAGCGTTTTATATTTAAATCCTGAAGGCGGTGCTTGGTTTTCGGGGTCCCGTACGTGGCTAGGCTCCCAAAAAGTCCCCCACATGTGGTATCCCCGTACTCAGGAGAAGCAGCAAAATTTATTTTGGGGTGTAATTTCACTTATGCCCATAGCATGTGTGAGCAATATATAATTTAGTGACCACTTTGTGCAAAAAAAAAAGTTTGTAATATTCCCACAACTTGTGGCAAAATATAAAATATTTCATGGACTCAACATGCCTCTCAGTAAATAGCTTGGGGTGTCTACTTTCCAAAATGGGGTCATTTGGGGGGGGGGGGGGGGGGGTTGTGCTATTTTGGCATTTTATGGCCTTCGAAACTGTGATAGGTAGTGAGGAGTGAAATCAAAAATTTGCACCCTTAGAAATCCTGAAGGCAGTGATTGGTTTTCGGGGTGCTGTACGCGGCTAGGCTCCCAAAAAGTCCCACATATGTGGTATCCCCGTACTCTGGAGAAGCAGCAGAATATATTTTGGGGTGTGACTCCACATATAACTATGGCATGTGTGAGAAATATATCATTTAGTGACAACTCTTTGTAAACTTTTTTTTTTGTGTCATTCAATCACTTGGGACAAAATATTCAATGGGCTCAGCATGCCCCTCAGCAGTTTCCTTGGGGTGTCTACTTTCCAAAATGGGGTCATTGGGGGGGGGTGGGTTTGTACTGCCCTACCATTTTAGCACCTCAAGAAATGAGATAGGCAGTCATAAATTAAAAGCTGTGTAAATTCCAGAAAATGTACTTTAGTTTGTAGACGCTATAACTTGCGCAAACTAATAAATATACGCTTATTGACATTTTTTTTTTTTTACTAAAGACATGTGGCTGAATACATTTTGGCCTAAATGTATGACTAGAATTGAGTTTATTCGATTTTTTGTATAACAAAAAGTAGAAAATATATTTTTTTTTCAAAATTTTCAGTCTTTTTCCTTTTATATCGTTAAAAAAAAAAAATCGCAGAGGCAATCAAAAACCATCAAAAGAAAGCTCTATTTGTGGGAAGAAAAGGACACAAATTTCGTTTGGGTACAACATTGCATGACCACGCAATTACCAGTTAAAGTGGTTTGGTACCTAAAAATGAAAGCACATGTTATTAAAATCAACAGATAGCATACTTACCTAAACGAACCCTGAAAAAAAAAAATATTATTTACTTACCTTTTATTTCTGATGTTTCAGCTGACTTCCGGGTTGTCCTCCCGTGGGAGTAGGCGTGGCTATCGTCCTCGCAATGGTCCCTGGGAAATTTGTAAGCTATTTCCCAAGAATCCATGGGGGACAATGAAATTGCGAAATCTCGCGAGATTTCGTTAGGACGCCGGTCACGTGACGAGGACGTGTACAAATTTGCCATTTTTAAAGTGGGCAGGCAGCTGTATCTGCCATTACACTGCTCTCACTGAGCATGTGCAAGATGGAGCGGAGCATGCTGGGAGCCAGACGTCGTCATATACCAGGAAGTAAATGCCTGTGGGCTTCAGACGCCCACAGTTAAAATGGAAAACGCCAGAGCAGGTTTTTATAAGTCATCCTGAGGAAAAGATTAGTCGCGCCGGGGGTCAAATAAACGCCGGACGTGGATGCCAATCGAAGGTAGCACTCGCCCACCTGTGAGACAGGTAAGAAAAAAAAAAAAAAGAGCGGAATCCCACTTTAAAGCAGTGCAGTGCGAAATTGTAAAAAGACCTCTGGTCCTTAGGCGGACAATTGGTCTGGGGCTTAAGTGGTTAACAGTTAATGCCAACTCTAACCCTAGCCCTTAATCCTAACATGCAACTTTGGACACATAAAGGTTCTTCCATTACTTTGATGGAACTTTGATGTGTCTTGAGTAGCAGAGTGTGTAAAGTTGCACTCCATAAACAGAACTGTCATACTTTCCTGTTAGCCAAAAAAAAAAAAAAACTCATAAAAAAAGGCAACACTTGCTTTTTTGGTACTGATCAATTGAAGTCTATTACGTGCAAAATGCAATTTGCTGCAGGAAAAAAAGTCCCTGACCCTTTCCAGAAAACGTACCAGTTTAACCACTAGGGATCTAGGATATAGCAGAATGACTGCTACAGTGCGGCACGCTCTGTGATCAGCGAGTCTGAGACTCGCTGGATCACAGATCTGCGTAAGGGGCCAATGACAGCTGATCACATGATGTCAACACAGCCGGTAATTGTCTAAAAAAAAGCCGATCACCTGCGGCAGTGAGCGGGACATCAGTTCCTCAGTGCCCACCTGTGCCCCCTACAAGTGCTGCCTACCAGTGCCCACCAGCGCCATCTAGTTAGTGCCATATGTCAGTGCCCACAGTACCACCTATCAGTGCCCACAATCGGTGCCTTGACATCAGTGCCATCTATCAGTGCCCATCCGTGCCACCCATCAGGGCCCATCAGTGCCATTTTATCTGTCCCCATCAGTGCCGCCTTATCTGTCCCCATCAGTGCCACCTTAACTGTGCCTATCAATGCCCACCAGTGCAGCCTATCAGTGCCCACCAGTGCTGCCTCATCAGCGCATATCAATGAAGCAGAAAAATTACCTGTTTGCAAAATTTTATAACAAACTATTAAACGTGATTTTATTTTTTCAAAATTTTCCATCTTTTTTTGTTTAGCAAAAAATAAAAACCCCAGCTGTAATTAAATACCACCAAACGAAAGCTCTATTTGTGGGAAAAAAATTATAACAATTTATTTTGGGTACAGTGTTGTATGACTGCGCAATTGTCATTCAAAGTGCATCAGCGCCGAAAGCTGAAAATTGGTCTGGGCAGGAGGGGGGTTTAAGTGCCCAGTAAGTAAGTGGTTAAAATGCACAGATGTGAACCAGATCCCTGGGAAACCATGTTAAATGGACTGTAGTGTTAGCACTAAACAACGAATAGGTATGAACCAAGGGTTAATCAGAGTTGTAAGCAGTTTCGCAGTTGATAGCACTTAAAGTGATTGTAAAGTCTCTTTTTTTTTTTCCATGAAAATAACACAGGTATTCTACTTGACTGCTCTGTTGCAGTGGATTTGCACAGAACAGCCCGCATCCTCTTCTTCTTGGGTCCACCTTCTGTGCTCCTGGCTCCTCCCTCCTGATCAGTACCCCACTTTACTATGGGGTCACCCGAGCCAAGTCAAAGCTCCTTGTGTCCATTCAGACACTGAGTCCTGACCTGCCCCTGCCCCCTCTCTCCCCTGATTGGCTAGCTGAGCCAATGGCGCCGCTGCTGTGTCTCAACCAATCGGGAGGGAGAATCTCAGACGGCTGACGGCTCGTGGACATCGCTGGACAGAGAGGGAACTCAGGTAGGTGTTAGGGGGGTTGCTACACAAATAGGTTTTTTATCTTCAAAACATGCTGGTAGGTTAATTAGATCCAGTCTAAAATTGGTCCTAGTATGTGTTTGTAAGCACGTCAGGACCCTACGGGGTAAAGGACTGTGCTACTCCCAGACAGATACTGGCGGCAAGCGCCCTGGGGCGATTTGGTTCGCATAGCCAGCGCTATACAAGTCACTCATTCATTCATTCATTCTAATGCATAGCATGCATTTGAGATAACTCCTTTTAAACCTTAAACATAGCATCATGCCTTTACAACTCCTTTAAACTTAGGAAAAAAAAAACTCAGGTCAGCAGACTTGAAAAATGCAGATAAATTAAATATAGGATCTAATGCATACAATCTGGAGGGACACAAGCGGTAATGCATGTTTCCATTGATGTATTTACCTAACCAAGAATCAAATCTGATTGATTACTGTGAACCTATTTAGTTCTCCTTGCTGCAGCAGGTAGTTCAGCTATGACACATTGCACTTTGTGTCTGTGTTTTTGTTTTTTTTGTTTTTTACTTAGATATTTATGGTTGTACATTTATTAGTCCTTCTTTGCTCAGCCTTGTTGGAATATGGTGGCATTTCTCTAATTTATATTAATTATCTACATAAAGGCAAGTTTATTTCCTCTCGTATTACAAGGCACTTCCATTTAAACAAAACAATGACGTCTTCATTAATCTGTCTCTGAAATCCCAAGTCTATGGCTTTTAGGTCCTGCATTAGCAAGTGCAGTAAGCTGCATGTCATGCTGTCTCCGCAAGAGGCTAAATCACAGTTTCTGCCATATTTTATGCAGCACTTTATTTAAAAGCATCTGACTGATTATTTCCCGGCTCCCAATGCTGGCATCATGGGGGCTATATTTAAACAAAATCCGTCAAAAACCTTCATTTCCAAATTGGTTGTGATCCAAAATATCATAAAAGGGCAGCAAATGTCTGGTGTTCCGGCGTGTTATTTTTTAAAGTAATAGACGTTTTTGGCTTAATGAGCAGTTACCTTCATTATAACTAATAGCTTTAAGGAAAAACAGGGTGTTAGTAAAGAAGGATATATGAGTTTGATAATGGGCCTAATGGCAGTTTTATGGGAAAAAGTTGTTAAAATGTCCCAGTGCCTAAATCAGGGTGAAGACTGGGATTAACCTCTTGTGTACTGGAAGGAGCTGCAGTCACTCAACTCAAGTATATGACATTAAGGGAGGGTCAGGGGTCAGTATTCACATTAGTTGGTCAAAAACCATCTATGTTACTTGGAGGTATGAAACGGGTACACAGGTATGAAAATTTGCCAATTGTATACACAAAGGAATGCAGTCTAGCTGTATGATGACTAATTTTCTTCTGGACTTTGATTCGGTGCAGTAACTAGAAAAAAATATATATAAATCAAATCAGCGTTTGGTGTGACCACCTTTGGGGTCAACACAGCAGCAATTATCATAGGCACAGTTAACTCACAAGGTTAGGTTGGTCCAAGAATCCTGGAGATCTTGCCGTAGTTCTGCCACAAATTTTGGCTGTCTTACTACTTCTGCCTTTGCAAGTAATTCAAAACTCCAGAGGCCATTCTACTGCACTATTTTTTGTTCTTTTTACTGCAGGATATGATTTTGTCCATGTATTTGAGTTCATTGCCATGCTTCTACCATTTCTGAGCTTAAAGAGGTGCTGGAGATCTTTTGGCTTTAAAAAAGCGTGAAGCATTTCTCATCTGTGGCACTCAGTATCCAGTTTTCTTGTGCTTCTGTATTTTTGCTTGGGAGAGACCTTGCTGGTTCAAGATGACAACCTGGTGTTTTGTTGCTATGCTCATGTTTGGCATACGATTTTAAGGTTTAACCACTTAAGGACCAGGCCTATTTTTCAAACTTGTTGTTTACAAGTTAAAATCTGTTTTTTTTGCTATAAAATTATTTGGAACCCCCAAACCTTATATGTATTTTTTTCAGACACCCTGGAGAATAAAATAGCAGTCGTTGCAACACTTTATCATACCATATTTGTTCAGCGGTCTTACAAATGCAATTTTTTGGGAAAAAAATACACTTTTTTGAATAAATAACTAAGAAAAGAGTAAAGTTATATCGTGAAAGATAATGTTACGCCAAGTAAATTGATACCCAACATGTCATGCTTGAAAATTGCGCCCGCTCATGGAATGGCGACAAACTTTAACCCTTAAAAATCTCTATAGGCGATGTTTAAAAATTTCTACAGGTTACCAGTTTTGAGTTATAGAGGAGGTCTTTTGCTCTCACTCTAATGATTGCAATGATACCTCACATGTGGTTTGAACACCATTTACATATGAGGGCACGCTATAATTTTCTTATTTATTTTCTTATTTAATTTTTATTTTTACACTGTTAATGTAAACATCCCTTGTAATATAAAAAAAGCATGATAGGACCTGTTTAATGTGAGCTATGGGGTCAAAAACACCTCTGATCTCACATTTACACTTAAATGCAATAATAATAGAAAAAAATTATTATTTTTTTTTTAAAGGGCGCTGGGCGGAAGTGACATTTGATGCTGTTTTGTCATCAAGTCGCGTTTGGGGTATCATTCCCTCACTCAACACAGTGCCTCTGAGGGGAAAGGACCGGATCGTCTTCGCCCCTACTGACGGCTCCAGTAAACGGAGATGACCAGAATGCGGTGGAGACAACCGGAGCGCGGCAAAGGGGGGTGGTCACCCCTCCTGCCACCGATTTAAAAATGATCTTGTGATGAATACACCAATGAGACCACTTTTTTCTTAAAGCCGACCGCCTGCTGTTTCAGAAAATGCCAGGGTTATGGCAGCTATCTGCTGTCATAACTCCGGTATTCAACATACGGACGTATAATCATGGCGGGCGGTCCGGAAGTGGTTAAAGAGTACATTGCCTTTTCACAAAAAATGGTGAACCAAATCCAAATACCCTTGCAGCCTCTACAGACCTACTGCACAAAGAGGCAATGCTGCCAGTGTAGCAGGCTGTACACTGTAATACACAGCCTAGACGTGCGTATCGATCATAATGTTCAATAAGTTAGAGCTCAGTAGTTATTGAGAGCTAGATTGAGATCATTTGAGCTTTGTGACATGGTGCATTATCCTGCTGGAAGGAGCCACCAGAAGATGGGCACACTGTAGTCATATGGGGATGGACATGGTCAGCAACAATACTCAGGTAGGCAATGACGTTTAAACAATGCTCAATTGGTACTAAGGGGCCCAAAAGGAAAATATCCCCCACACCATTACACCACCACCACCAGCCTGAACCATTCATACAAAGCAGGATGGGCCCATGCTTTCACGTTTACGCTAAATTTTGACCCCACCATCTGAATGTTGCAGCTGAAATCGAGACACGTTAGACCAGGCAACGCTTTTTTCCAATCTTCTATTGTCCGATTTTGGTGAGCCTGTGGGAATTATAGCCTCAGTTTCCTGTTAGCTGAAAGCAGTGGCACACTGTGTGGTCTGCTGCTGTAACCCATCTGCTTCAAGGTTCGATGTGTTGTGCATTTAGAGATGGTATTCTGCATACTTTGGTTGTAACGATTGCTTATTTGAGTTAATGCTGCCTTTCTATCATTTTAACCAGTCTGCCCATTCTCCACTGACATAAACAAGGCATTTTCATCCACACAAGGGCCGTTCACTGGATATTTTCTCTTTTTCGGACCATTCTCTGTAAACCCTAAAGATTCTTGTGCACAGAAATCCCAGTAGATCAGCAGTTTTATCCCCTTTCTTCCCCATTCTGATGCTCAGTGAACAGCAAGTCATCTTCACCACATTTAGATGCCTAAATGCATTGAGTTGCTGCCATGTGATTGGCTGCTTAGCAATTTGTGTTACCAAGCAGTTGAATAGGAATACCTAATAAAGTGGCCGGTGAGTGTATATTTAGGGTGATTGTCCTGCTGCAGAATAAATATTGTAATGATCATACCTGATGGCTTTGCATGATAGACAGATGAATGGTATTGCATGACAGATCTGCCTAGACTTTTCAACTTTGAGTGGACCATTCATTCAAATACAAAAATGCAGCATCAAACCTGCAAACAGGCTGCAACATTTATTACTGTTGCCTGCTGATAAACATCCTTCGCCTTCAGCAAGCAAACTGCCTTCTGTTTCAGCTAAACATTAATACACTGCTGAGGATGTGACACAGCTCATCGAATTCATTCTTACACACAACTACTTCACTTTCAATAATGACATCTATCTCCAGTGTATGGGTACTGCCATGGGTAGCAAAATGGCACCCCAATATGCAAACTTATTTATGGCTGACCTGGAGGACAAATTTCTGAACAGCATACAACAAAAGCCATACAGATATTATCGCTATATTGATGATATCTTCATGATATGGACTGAAGGTGAAGAAAATCTAAACCAATTCTTCTCATTGATCAACACTTTTCACCCATCTATTAAACTAAAAATGGAGTATTCAAACACACATGTCAACTTCCTAGACACTACAGTATACATCAGGGACCACAAGCTTCACACTTCGATATACAGAAAACCGACTGACCGATGTAGCTATCTTCACAGTTCCAGTTTTCACCCGCAACACACTAAACGGGCCATCATACACAGCCAGGCCATCAGATACCACCGAATTTGTTCAGACCCTGAAGACAGAGATAAACATCTCAGAACACTGGCAGACTCCTTCCACAAGAAAGGTTACAAAGAGAAAACCATCAACAACAGCATAAACACAGCCTTGAAAACCCAAAGAGAAAATCTCCTCCAATACACAGAGAAAAAAACAAATAACCGAGTACCTCTAGTCACCACATACAACCCAACACTAGAAGGGATCAAAAAGATAATCAAATATTTACAACCCATTATAACAGAGGATGACACTCTGAAAGGAATATTCCAACAACCCCCATTATTGGCTTTCAGACAACCACCCAACCTCAGACACAAACTAATCAGCAGGAAACTTCACTCTGATTATGATGACACAAATAATGGAAGCAAACCCTGCAATAAAAAGCGCTGCAAACTATGCAACCAGATCAATCCATCCAAAAGTGTCACACACACAAATGGGACCTTCAATATCATGGGATCTTACAACTGTACCTCCAGCAATGTTGTATACCTCATCCAATGCAAAAGGTGCAGCAAAGGATCTTATGTTGGTGAAACAGGACAGAAGTTGCAAACGAGGATGAATTTACACAGACACACCATCAAGGAACATAAAGAAGACAGTTTATGTACACCTGTTGGACATCACTTCTCACAACCGGACCACACTATAGAAGACCTCAATGTTTTAGTTCTTAAAGGGAATTTCAGAACTATCCAGGAAAGGAAAACCTTTGAACTAAGAATGATAATTCTTTTTGACACAAAAAATAATGGCCTGAATTTAGATATAGGTTTCCTCACTCATTATACTAAAGTTTTACAACCCCCTCTGTGACTAGCAACCCCCCCTCCATTCCATAGCTCTCCCTCTGTCTTATCTCACTAACTCTTCTCTTATCTTTATTGCCCCATTGATTTGTATGTGTTTTTTTTGTTTTCTCTCTTCTTTCCCTCAGAGGTGTTTTTTTTTTTTTTTTTGGTTTGGTTTTACATTCTGCTTAAAAATTTGTAAATCAGTACTGCTTGGACCTTGAAGAAGGGGACATACCCGAAAGCTTGTCCAGCTAAACATTTCAAATTTGGACTCATCAGTCCAGAGAATCTTTCATGAAGACCACTTTTGACCAGCCTTCTTTGGACTGTGGATGGATGCACCAAGTTCCTATTGGTTTCTGCCAGGTCTGAGCTGATGGTGCTACTGGACTATTTCCAATGTATAGGTGAAGTCGGCATGATGTTTTTTTGTCCTGGTCCTCTTTGCTTCTGCAGAAAAGCTTGGAAAGCACACTTAAAACCAGTCTTCCTTGAAATTTCTGCCTGCAAGGAACCATGATGTAGTTAGACCACCTAGCATCTTATTGTTGTGTTCATACACTAGTAGAATCGCTTTCAAAATATTTCATATTAAGAACATTCATTCCATTTTCTAATGATTGAGGTCAAAATCAACAATTGCTTCCAACCACAGCGACGAGAACATTTGAAAAATGCAAATGTGTTTTCTTGAATTAAATTGCTAGCAATGTATGTGGTTTTTGATCGGTAGCTCATTCTTCCAAAATCAAATTTTGAAAGTGAACAAAATTAAGTACGTTACTTAAATGACATGACATTTATCAAGTCATTGAATGTACTGAGAATTTTCATAGAAAAAAATGTACTAGCATATGGTCAGATTACATTTTTTAACACTGACTGTCTTCAGCATCCTCCTATACAAAAGATATTTAACACATACATGGTAACAGAGCCTCAAATGATGAAGAAGGCACAGGAGAGCAAAGTGGCACCAGTGCCTCTAGGTCTTGCCAGTAGCAGAGTGGGTAGCCACGCCTGGCAGGAGAGGTTGTCAGTGGTCTTCAGTGAAGCAGGCGGGTTGGTAAACAGCTGGTGGATGGCAAACTGAAGGAGGCTGGTACATGTGTTTCAAGGGTTAGGTCCTCTTCATCAGACCTCTGATGAAAGCCTTCAAAAAATACAAGGTTGAGGGATCATCATCAGCATTCAGACTTTATAAAGAATGCAACAAGAAATGTAAGGGTGCAATAAGGACGGCTAAGATAGAACATGAAAGACATATAGCAGAGGAGAGCAAAAAAAATCCCAAGAAATTCTTTAAGTATGTAAACCATAAAAAAAAGGAGAGGACCGACCATATTGGCCCCATAAAGAATGAGGATGTACATCTGGTTACAAAGGATGGGGAGATGGCGATGGTATTGAATTTATTCTTCTCCTCGGTCTTCAATAGGGAATCGGGGGGCTTTAGTAACCAAAACTACAGTGTTTTATCCTCGTGGCACATCACAGGAAGTATCCCCATGGCTAACAGAGGGCAGAATTAGAAATAGACTTGGGAAACTTAACATTAATAAATCACTGGGACCAGATGGCTTGCACCCGAGGGTACTTAGGGAACTCAGTCAAGTAATTGTCAGACCATTGCTCCAAATTTTTACTGACTGGAATGGTACAAGCTTATTGGAGAAAAGCCAATGTAGCACCAATATTTAAAAAGGGCCCAAAATACATCCATGGGAATTACAGACCAGTTAGCCTAACATCAATAGAATGTAAACTATTGGAGGAGATAAGGGACTATATACAAGATTTTAGTAATGAGCATGGTATCATTAGCAGTAATCAGCATGGATTCATGAAGAATCGTTCTTGCCAAACCAATCTATGAACCTTCTATGAGGAGGTCAGGGGCCATCTAGATAAAGGAAGGCCTGTAGACGTGGTGTATCTGGATTTTGCAAAAGCATCTGACACAGTTCCCCATAAACGTTTACTGTACAAAATAAGGCCCGTTTGCATGGACCATAGGGTGAGTACATGGATTGAAAACTGGCTACAAGGACGAGTTCAGAGGGTGGTGATAAATGGGGAGTACTTGGAATGTTCAGGGGTGGGTAGTGGGGTCCCCCCTGGTTTCTGTGCTGAGACCAATCCTGTTTAATTTGTTCATAAACGACCTGGAGGATGGGGTAAGCAGTTCAATTTGTATTTGCAGATGATACTAAGCTAAACAGGGAAATAACTTATCCGCAGGATGTGGAAACCTTGCAAAAAGATCTGAACAAATGAATGGGGTGGGCAACTACATGGAAAATGAGATTCAATGTAGAAAAATGTAAAATAATGCACTGGGGGAATCTAGGATGGAAAAGGACCTGGGGGTCCTAGTAGATGATAGGCTCAGCAATGACGTGCAATGCCAAGCTGCTGCTAACAAAGCAAACAGAATATTGGCATGCATTAAAAAGGGGATCGACTCCAGAGAATAAACGATAATTCTGCTCTACAAGACTTTGGTCTGGCCACACCTAGAATACTGGGCACCAGTCCTCAGGAAGGGTGTACTGGAAATGGAGCGAGTACAAAGAAGGGCAACAAAGCTAATATAGTGTCTGGAGGATATTAGTTATGAGGAAAGGTTTGCGAGCATTGAACGTATTCTCTCTGGAGAAGAGACGCTTGAGAGGGGATATGATTTCAATATACAAATACCGTACTGGTGACCCCACAATAGGGGTAAAACTTTTTTGCGGAAAGGAGTTTAACAAGACTCCTGGCCACTCATTAAAATTAGAAGAAAAGAGGTTTAACCTTAACCACTTAACAACCGCCCATAGCCGAATGATGGCTACAGGGCGGTTGTTTAACTCTGGGAGGACGTCATATCGCGGACGTTTACCACGTGATCGCTCCGTCAAATGACGGAGTAATCACTTTTAAACAAACCGGCGTCATAAAATGATTCGACCGATCGGTACAGCAGAGGGGGAAGAGATCAGTGTCAGCAGCGCTGTGGGCTGCATCTGCAGTGCCCACATCGCTGCTCACCGAAAATGAACTCCTCAATTCCCTGCCATTACTCTGCAATACCCTGCAACACTCTGCAATGCTCTGCAACACCCGCCAATACCCTGCAACACTCTGCAATGCTCTGCAACACCCGCCAATACCCTGCAACGCTCTGCAACACCCGCCAATACCCTGCAACACCCGCCAATACCCTGCAACGCAATACTCTGCAACGCCATACTCGAAGATACCCAGCCATAGTCGGTGATACCCTGCAATACCCAGCCATAGACATCCCCCCCCCCTCCCGCCGCCCTCCGATGCTTCTACCGACTCGCCAATACGATCAAAGCCAGAATCTTTTTTTTTTTTTTTTTTTTTTTTTTTTTTTTTTAGGCTTCCCAGCTTAGAGGTGAGATGTGGGGTCTTATTGACTCCATATCTCACTGTAAAGAGGACCTGTCATGCCATATTCCTATTACAAGGGATGTTTACATTCCTTGTAATAGGAATAAAAGTGATCAAAAAATTTATTTTTAGGGGAAAAAATGTCAAACTAAAATAAATAAAGTAAAATGAACAATAACTTTTTTTTTTTTTAAAGCGCCCCTGTCCCCATGTGCTCGCATGCAGAAGCGAACGCATACGTAAGTCCCGCCCACATATGAAAACGGTGTTCAAACCACACATGTAAGGTATCGCTGCGAACGTTAGAGAGAGAGCAATAATTCTAGCCCTAGACCTCCTCTGTAACTCAAAACATATAACCAGTAAGAAAAATTTAAATCGTCGCCTTTGGGGATTTTTAAGTAGCGACGTTTGGCGCCATTCCACGAGCGTGTGCAATTTTGAAGAGTGACATGTTAGGTATCTATTTACTCAGCGCAACTTCATCTTTCATATTATGCAAAAATTGGGCTAACTTTACTGTTTTTTTTTTAAGCACAAAACAGTTTTTTTTCCAAAAAAAAGCATTCGAAAAATTGCTGCGCAAATACCTTGTGAGATAAAAAGTTGCAACGACCACCATTGTATTCTCCAGGGTGTTTGCTAAAAAAAATATATATAATGTTTTGGGATTCTATGTAATTTTCTAGCAAATAAATGATGATTTTTACATGTAGGAGAGAAATGTCAGAATTGTCCTAGGTGCTCCAGAACGCCTGATGGCGCTCCCTGCAGGTTAGGCCTCTGTATGTGGCCACACTGTGTAAAAGTCTCACACATGTGGTATCGCCGTACTCGGGAGTAATAGCAGAATGTGTTTTGGGGTGTAATTTGTGGTATGCATATGCTGTGTGTGAGAAATAAACTGATAATATGACAATTTTGTGAAAAAAAAAAAAAGTAAAAAAATCTTGATTTTGCAAAGAATTGTGGGAAAAAATGGCAACTTCAAAAAACTCATCATGCCTCTTACTAAATACCTTGGAATGTCTTCTTTCCAAAAAGGGGCCATTTGGGGGGTATTTGTACTTTTCTGGCATGTTAGGGTCTCAAGAATTGAAATAGGCCGTCAGTCCTTCAGGTGTGATCAATTTTCAGATATTGGCACCATAGCTTGTGGACTCTATAACTTTCACAAAGACCAAATAATATCCACCAATTTGTACTTATTTTTTACCAAAGATATGTAGTAGTATAAATTTTGGCCAAAATTTATGAAGAAAAAATTACTAATCTGCTAAATTTTATAACAGAAACGAAGAAAAATTCATTTTTTTACAGAATTTTCTGTATTTTTTCTTTTATAGCACAAAAAATAAAAAACCGAGCAGTGATTAAATACCACCAAAAGAAAGCTCCATTTGTGTGAAAAAAAGGACAAAAATTTCATATAGGTCCAGTGTTGCATGACTGAGTAATTGTCATTCAAAATGTGAGAGCACCGAAAGCTGAAAATTGGTCTGGTTATTAAGGGTGTTTAAGTGCCCAGTGGTCAAGTGGTTAAACTACTTAGAGGGTTCTTTACTGTAAGAGCGACAAGGATTGTATGAGTCTATTATTTAGCTTGGTTTGTGAGTATAAAAATGTTTGTCTAATTTTATAAATATATTATTCTAATAAATAGTAATGCACAAGGCTGCTGCACTCTTTTATTTTTTTCTTGGTCGTTTTGCTACTGTCTAGAGGTAGCAGGGGGTTTATATGAGATCTGTTCAACTGGTTGCATTGGCTAATGGGAAGCTTATAGAAAATATAGCCTATTTGTCTTTATTTTATGAAATTCATTTATTTATCAAATGATTATTTCAGCTGTTTCCTTGTTCTGTACAATACCCATGGATAGTAGAAGATTGCCATCCATTTTCCACTTGTTCAGGCTCACTGGACACAGTGCAGTATCATCACTTATTAAAGTGATTGTAAAGGCCCCTTTAAAAAAAAAAAAAAAAAAGTTATGCTTGCATTTCCTGCTCTGTTGCGGTGGATTTGCACCGAGCTGCCAAGGTACTCGTCTTCTCTGCTCCCTCTTCTGTGATCCTGGCCCCTCACTCCTGTTCACTGCCCCCACAGCAAGCATCTTGCTATGCGGGCACCCGAGCTGAGTCACAGCTCCCTGTGTCCATTCAGACACAGCCCTGACCCATCCCCGCCCCTCTCTCCCCTGATTGGCTATCTGACTTTGATTGAAAGCAGGGGCAGCCAATGGCAGCCTCTCTGTCCAGTTAAATCCTTGAGTGTCTCAGCCGTCCGAGATTCTCCTGATTGGCTGAGACACAGCAGCAGCACCATTGGCTCCCCCTGCTGTCAATCAAAGTCAGCTAGTCAATCAGGGGTGAGAGGGGGTGGGGCCAGGTCAGGGCTCCGTGTCTGAATGAACACACGGGCTGCTGCACGCAAAAGGCTTTTTATCTTAAAGCGGTGTTCTGCTTAAAAATTTTTTTCTTTAAAACCAGCAGCTACACATACTGCAGCTGCTGGCTTTTAACAATAGGACACTTACCTGTCCTGGAGTCTCGCAATGTCGGCACTGCAGCTTTTGTTTCCATCAGCTGTCGAGTGTTGCCACCGCCATTGCTGATAAGGGAACCCAGCAATGTAGCCTTATGGCTTCACGCCAGGAACGCTACTGTGCATCCTACTGGCCCGGCGACAAGGAGAGGAGGAGGGAGCCCTGGCAATGGGATACCTGTCAAAGACATTTATCCTTACCATCCCCCACCCCCCCCCCCCCCCGAAACTTGTCAATTGTTGCACTGGAAGGGGGAGAGGAGACAAATGAGCGCAAGTTCCACTTTTGGGTGGAACTCCGCTTTAATGCATCATAGACTGTACAATAACTTGGTGGTTTGAGAGCGTTTTTCAAGGCAACGCAAAAATGTTTTAATACATTTTGATTTGATATACAAGTGGTGTCTTAATTTACAAGTAGTATCATGTCACAACAGAGTATACAAGAGAAGAAAGGCGCCTCTAAGTGTAGCAATATGGTTACATTTAATGAAGGTACAACATTTAGCACCATATTGCTACACTTAGAGGCGCCTCTCTTCTCTTTAATACTTTTTAGCTCCTACTGGATTTTGCTTCTAATTCCCTTGTGGAGGCTTCCTTTTGTGGATGAACATTTTATGGTTACACAACCTATCACGTTGCTATAATCTTTTTATATGGACTATAAACTGAATGACCTATGAAGAAATGGTGGTGGAATGAATCATTTGAGTGGTGAAATTTGCTTTGATATACAAGTGCTTTGGATTACAAGCATGTTTCTGGAACGAATTATGCTCGCAGTCCAAGGTTTTACAATAAAAAACCTTCTGCCTTTACATCCCCTTTAAGCCCATTGGTGTGAAGTGGAGTGGTTATTGTAGCAACATCAGCCTAAAAAGACAACCTGTCCTTTCTGGAAATAGTTAGACAAACTACATCTCGCAGGCCAAAAATGCTAAAATCCCATGTACATCGTTTGATGGTAATGTCTTTCTATGACTGTATGTTTCCTTAACCATCAGGGACGATACCAGATGCCTGTTGTTATTTTTTTATTTACTTATTTTTTTTTATTAGGTTTTACTTTAAAGTTTACATTAGACAATCAGTCGATCATATCACTCAAAGCTAACTCAAGCTTTATGAAGACCCAACTCAACTGATCAATCTAAAAAAAAAATTATATGACACTTTAAGAGAAAAAAAAATGCTACGGGGTGATTTTATCTTTACGTCAAGGTTGCATTCCTTGATGTGTCAATGTAATTCATACTTTTCGACTTTAAATAATGGTAACTGGTGTAGTATGAGCTTGATATTGACCACATTACACCCTATAGATGTGAGTGATGAGACCTGCCATACATTAATTACCTTAAAGACTGTATTGTACGTGTGACGGCCAGCACCGCAGGTGTGTAATAGCTACACTCATCTTCCCAGAACTGGTCAGTCTATCAGGAGAAAAAATATTGTATACTATATTTTTGGGTTGAACTAGGTGGACTTGTGTCTTTTTATAACCTGACTAACTATGTAACAATATAAAAAAAAAAGGGAGATGTGACCTGACACATCCATAATAACAAACCTCTATCCCTATGAAACATGTATAAAACAAGGAAAAAACATTGGGACTTTAAATGAGGGATGTCGATGCTATTACCAATGCATTGGTGTCAATAGTTTACTGTATTTTTCGCTCCATAAGACACACCTGACCATAAGACGCACCTAGGTTTTAGAGGTTGAAAACAAGAAAAAATATTCTGAACCAAATGGTGTACTAAAATATTTTCCAGTGCCCATGAAATGCAGAGTGACCTTTACCATAGAAAGTATTAGTAGGGTATTACAGAGTATTGGCAGGGTATGGCAGAGTATTGGCAGAGTACTGGCAGGGTATGGAGGGATGGCTGTGACTGCCCTTGTCACAGAGCAGCGCTGTGGGCACTACAGATGCAGCCCACAGCGCTGCTGCCATCCGATCTCTCCTCTCCACTGTACAGATCTGTACACAGAGGGGAGAGAGGAACCGGTGTCATCATGACGCCGGTTTGTTTACAAGTGATTGCTCCGTCATTTGACGGAGCGATCACTTTTCAAATGGCGGGTGCACCAAGATGGCCGCCGTTCTGGAGCTAAGCCGAAGCCGCGGCCTTTCCTAAGGCCGGGGAGCGTTCCGGATCGTGGCGGGGACGGTGCCAATCGTATATTCGGGCCATATCCCTCCAGCTGAAAGAATCAAAGACAGAGCTTCTTATCTTACACCCAAATCATAAGCCCGCAACCAAAACCTCCTGGTCTCCACCAACCGTCTTTGGGCAGATTATCTCCCCAAAGACCAAAGCGAAGAGTCTCGGGGTTATTTTAGACGCACAAATGTCAATGGATGCGCAAATAGGATCTGTAGTCAGTGGATCTCACCATCTGCTGCGCATGCTTCGCAGACTCATCCCTTTTATCCCAAAGAATGACAAAGCAGTGGTAGTTGGAACAATCATTAATTCACGACTGGACTACGCAAACTCGCTTTACATAGGATTACCACAATATCAACTTGCGCGATTACAACTGATCCAAAACACGGCGGCAAGGCTGATAACAGGAAAAAAACCCTGGGAATCCAACTCTCCTTCGCTGAGAACTTACATTGGCTAACCGTAAAAAATCGGATCACGTTCAAGACCCTTTGCCTCACCCACAAATGCGTGCATAGAGAAGCTCCACAATACCTAATGGAGAAAATAAATCATTACACACCAAACCGCAGTCTTCGATCAGCCAACAAAAACCTCCTCCTCGTGCCCAAAGCCCGGTATAAATCCAGGGGGGATCGGAGATTCGCTGTCCAAGGGCCTCGGCTATGGAATGCTCTACCAATCAACATCCGCCTGGAAGAAAATCACCTGGCTTTTAGGAAAAAACTCAAGACCTTCCTCTTTTAGCAGATGATCAAAGCTCGCCACAGCGCCTAGAGGCGATTCAGTTCGTATTGTGCGCTATACAAGTATTTCATTCATTTCATTCATTCATAAGACGCGGGCACATTTCCCCCCATATTTCTGGGGGGAAAAAGTGCGTCTTATAGTCTGAAAAAAAAAATGATATAAATTACATATTATGTATTTACAGGTTAAATTTCAAAACCATATGCAGAAACAGATAAACAGATACCATTTACAGAATTGGCATATAATAAATGGCTAATACATAAATAGCAAGCACAAGCCAGTTGAGCAAAAAGATGAATCAAACTTGTCTGTGGACCCTGTAAACTTTACGCGTTTCATGGCTCACAACCAATCGCCATGAGTTTGATGCAATAGTAGCCTATAAAAATAATTGTCAAAAAATGTGTTATTAAATCTTTCCCATAGGTGTTAACGGGTCTATTACTTACAATATAGGCTCGAACCAAAACCCTGCTCATTCTGTTAAAAGGGAAGCACGGGGCCCCAAGACAAAATATCTGATCCGGGGCTGAGGCAGGAATCTCGCCCAGATCGAGGGAACAGCCAGGTATATGCTAGAATGCCACAACACAATCCATGTGTGTGGTGCATATTGTGGTCGTGTCTTAACCACATGTATCTAAAATCTGAAAATAAATAAGTGTATGTGAAAAATGGGATACTATATATATATATATATATATATATATATATACATATACATATATATATATATATATATATATATATATATATATTATCTCACAGAAGTTGGTACACCCTTCACATTTTTGTAAATATTTTTATATATTTTCATGTTACAACACTGAAGAAATGACACTTTGCTACAATGTAAAGTAGTGAGTGTACAGCTTGTATAACAGTGTCAATTTGCTGTCCCCTCAAAATAACTCAACACGCAGCCATTTATGTCTAAACGGCTAGCAACAAAAGTGAGTACACCCCTAACGGAAAATGCCCAAATTGTGTCCAATTAGCCATTTTCCCTCCCTGGTGTCATGTGACTTGTTAGTGTTACAAGGTCTCAGGTGTGAATGGGATGCAGGTGTGGTGAATTTGGTGTTATAACTCTCATTCTCTCATACTGGTCACTGGAAGTTTAACATGGCAAAAAACTCTGAGGAGCTGAAAAAAAGAATTCTTGCGCTACATAAAGATGGCCTAGGCTATAGGAAGATCGCCAAGACCCAGAATCTGCAGCACATGGCCAAGACCATACAGCCGTTTAACAGGACAGGTTCCACTCACAACAGGCATCGCCATGGTCGACCAAAGAAGTTGAGTGCACGTGCTCAGCGTCATATACAGAGGTTGTCTTTGGGAAATAGACATATGAGTACTGCCAGCATTGCTGCAGAGGTTGAAGGGGTGGGGAGTCAGCCTGTTAGTGCTCAGACCATACACCGCACACTGTATCAAAATGTTCTACACGGCTGTAGTCCCAAAAGGAAGCCTCTTCTAAAGATGATGCAAAAGAAAACCCACAAACGGTTTGCTGAAGACAAGCAGACTAAGGACATGGATTACTGGAACCATGTCCTTAGACCGAGATAATCTTATTTGGTTCAGATGGTGTCAAGCGTTTGTGATGGCAACCAGGTAAGGAGTACAAAAACCAGTGTGTCTTGCCCACAGTCAAGCATGGTGGTGGGAGTGTCATGGTCTGGGTCTGCATGAGTGCTGCCGACACTTGGGGAGCTACATTTAATTGAGGAAACTATTAATGCCAACATGTACTGTGACATACTAAAGCAGAGCATGATGCCCTCCCTTCGGAGACTGGGCTGCAGGTCAGTATTCCAACATAACGACCCCAAACGCACCTCCAAGATGACCACTGCCTTGCTAAAGAAGCTGAGGATAAAGGTGATGGACTGGCCAAGCATGTCTCCAAAACCATATTGCCCATCTATGAGGCATCCTCAAATGGAAGGTGGAGGAAAGTCTCTAACATCCCCCAGCTCTGTGATGTCATCATGGAGGAGTGGAAGAGGACTCCAGCAGCAACCTATGAAACTCTGGTGAACTCTATGCCCGAGAGGGTTAAGGCAGTGCTGGAAAATAATGGTGACCACACAAAATATTGACACTTTGTGCCCAATTTGGACATCTTCACTTAGGAGTGTACTCACTTTTGTTGCCAGCGGTTTAGATATTAATGGCTGTGTGTTGAGTTATTTTGAGGGGACAGCAAATTTACACTGTTATACCAGCTGTACACTCACCACTTTATATTGTAGTGTGTGTATATATATATATATATATATATATATATATATATATATATGAGAAAAAACATAATGTGTATATAGATAGATTAAATGGTGAATGGAGTCAGATGTGACCTCCAATGTGACTTATATGTGTGAAGACATGAAAAGAACCATGGAAAATGTGTCTATCTGGTGATGAATGTATTAGATTTGGCATGCTGGTCAGACCTGGTTGTAATAGTACCCCACAGTCGGGGCGGGTCCCTGCTAACGTCATGCTGAGGAACCAATGGAGGCAAAGGGAGGCAGAGGATACAACTTCCGATATGACATCAGAAGCGGGATCACGCCCACCTAATCTCCAGCGTCGGATGATAAAAACTACCCCACAGTGGGGCATCATATGCAGCCAAGCCCACATCTCAAAGGAGGGGAGAACACCGTCGAGGGAACCCCCCGCTCCCAATCCAGGCTGATTTTATATAGGAGACAACGTTGCAGGAAGGGCCCTAAATAAATAGAAAATATCGCTACAATAGAGAGGCATAATATGGTATCTCATAAAAATAATAAAATGGTGTGGCAGGTCACCAGGAAAGAAACGGTTGTCTTCCACCCAATATGAGAAATAAAAAATGAGAGATGTGACCTGACGCATCCGCAGTAACAAACCTCCATCCCTGTCAAACATATATAAGACAAGGAGGAAAGATTGGGACTGTATACTATACTTTTCTATTACTACTTGCATCTCTCTGGTCACTGTATGTGTAAAAAACTGTATATTAGGTGCTGTGGGAAGCAGTATAGCGTTAGGAAAATCGCTCAAAATAAAAAGATTGTGAGCTGGAATTGGCACTATTTGCAGTAGCACATGAATCAAGAAGCCCCTGTACTAATAACTGGCCATATCAGTAGGGAAACTAAGATATTTGCCATTTATAAAACTTGTGTACTGTATATGACATGTTTTCAGCTTCTAAAAAATGTTTTTGGTTAAAGTGATATTAAAGGCTTGTTTTTTATTTTTTTAAACATGTTATGCATACCTGCTCTGTGAAGTGGTTTTGCCCTGATCCTTCTCTTCTTGTATCATCGGCTCTCCTGTCTCCAACCTCCTACCAAGTGCCCCCACAGCAAGCTGCTTGACTGGCTCAATTTCCGAGCTGCTGCTCCATATGTCCATTTACACATGGAGCGCAGCTCTTCCCTGCCCCACTCTCTTCTTTTTGGCTCACTAGCTGTGATTGATTGTAGCGGGAACCAATGGCTACCGCTGCTGTCTTAGCCAAAGTGGAATGAGAGCTGAGGCTCTCTTGCATATCGCTGGATGGGTATGGGGATCAGGTACGTTTTGGGGTGGGGGGGGGGGCGCTGCTGAATACAGAAGGTTTTTTACCTTCATGCATGGAATGCCTTGAGCATTTTCAACCACTTTAATATATGTTTTTGGTAGCATTACATTGTAGATGAGTAGATTTGTTATTGCTAGCATGTCTTTTACACTTAAAGTGGTTCTAAAGGCTCAAGATTTTTTACCTTCATGCATTCTGTGCATGAAGGTAAAAAACCTTACCTGAACTCAATCTTTCTTCAGCCTCGACTTTCCGGGGATTCTTCCTCCTCACTCATTGGCTGAGAGAGCAGCTGGAGTCATTAGCTCCTGCCACAGTCAATCGCATGCCAGTGACACAATGAAGAGAGAAAGGAGCGGGGATGAGCTGCACTCCATCTGTGAATGGACACAGGGAGCAGTGGCTCGGGAACGAGCCTGCCTGGGTGCCCCCTTAGCAAGCTGCTTGCTCTGGGGGCACGCAGAAGAAAGGAGGGGCCAGGAGGGGAGGAGGATTGGGAAAAGCACAGAGCAGGTAAGTATAACATGTTTGTTCTTTTAATGTAAAATAAAAGCCAAAACTTTAATATTACTTTGAAGAATACATGATGATTTTGTATGACTAATTGTATACTTTGCAGCTCTGGGTCCAGAGTTGAACCTGGGATACTATCTCTATAGTAGCCTAGGTTCATATGGTGTAGCCACTATATTTATTAGAATCCACATCAATCACTGTGTATATTGCAAAAAATGATGGGTAATAAATACATTGTACATAATTTAAACTGTATGTCCTTAAATCCATCATCTTCCTTTTTTTTTAAGGTTCAAGAGGGGAAGAGCCGCAGGAGGAAGAAACCCAAATAGACATAGCCACAGTGCAGGACATGCTTAGCAGTCATCATTACAAATCATTCAAGGTCAGCATGATCCACAGGCTACGATTCACCACAGATGTGCAGCTGGGTGAGTGTTTTCTCCTGTCTCCTGGTCCTACCAACATTTATTTTTATTGAAGTTTCAGTAAAAACAGTAAAGGAGATGAACAGTGTTAGCCATACATTAGGAAACACACAGGAAACAGGTTCACAAGAATGTGTACATATGACGAAACAGTAGTAGTAAACATGCGTGAACATTGTAATCTATTCTGAGGGTTCCTTATGGAAACAAACTGGGTCTAGGGGGGGGGGGGGGGAGTACAATGCTCCCAACCTGGAACGTTAAACGTTTTCTTTATATAAACAAGTATCTATAAAAGTATAAGGTTAAAGAGGAAGTAAACCCTGATGGGTTTTACTTCCTCTTTATTCCCCTGCAAAGTATAATGGACTAGTATGCATCGCATACTACCCCATTATGTGGCACTTACCTGCAAACGAAGCCCACCATGTCCCCACTGGTGGAAGCATCAATCTTCGCACATCTTCCACTGGGGGCATGCATGCGAGAGCCGCCAGTCACGGCACACGCTGGGGAAGAAACAGCCTGGAGGGCCGTTTTTTCACTGCACATGCGCCAATGACATTATCGGCACGCTGCACACGTTTAGGAGATATTTTCAGTACATATAGGTAAACCTTATTATAGGCTTACCTATATGTAAAAGTGTCTCGGAGGGGGGTTTACAACCACTTTAAGTGTAGGCAAATTATGGTCCAAGTATGGACTGAACGTGAGTTAAAAAACAATAGAACAGTCAGTGTCAATGAGCTAGGAGAGGGTCATGCACTTAGGGTGGTGAAGAGTGTTTAATCAGTCTGGGAATGAAACCCCAGAAATCTAGTAAACTATTGTGTATACAGTACTACATCTGAAAATTGCAAAAGAACCATATAACGAGTAAACATTTGCGTAAAGCTTAGCAATGCCGTTGAGAGGTTTGGCGGTTTGAGATTTAAGAGTGCTATAGATGTTTCAGGTTGCAGAGTTGTGTTGAAGAGGGTGGAGAGCATATTGGACCAGAAAGTTTGTGCAATTGGGCATGACCATCAAATATGATGGAAGATCCCCTGGATGGAACAGCATCTAAAGCAGGTGCAGGGGTATTGAGGAACATATTTGGGGATCCTGGCTGGGGCCAAGTACCAACGGGTAAGGACTTTGTATTTAGTTTCCATTGCTACAATGTTCTGGGAGAAGGATTTTGTGGCCAACCATATGTGATTCCAATCTGCACCTTCTAATGTGATTTCCAAATCTCTGTCCCATTTAGAGGTGTAGGAGGGGGCATGAGAGGGTCCCATGTTATGCAATTGGGTGTAAAGGGTTGAGATTAATCCTCTCCTATGTGGGTCATTTTTGCAGGCTTGTTTAACCAGTTGCTTACTAAGCACTTAAACCCCCCTCCTATCTAGACCAATTTTCAGCTTTCAGCGCTGTTGCACTTTGACAATTGCGTGGTCATACAACACTACTGTACCCAAATGAAATTTTTATCATTTTTTCCCCCTAATAGAGCTTTTCTTTTGGTGGTATTTGATCACTTGTGCGATTTTTTTTATTTTTTTTTACCACTTTCAGACTGGACCATTTTGCTGGCTTAAGACCTGACCACTTTTTGCGATTCGGCACAGCGTCGTTTTAAGTGACAATTGTGTGGTCACGTGACGTGACTCCCAAACAAAATTGATGTCCCTTTTTTCCAACAAATAGAGCTTTCTTTTGGTGGTATTTGATCACCCCTGCGGTTTTAATTTTTTGCGCTATAAACAAAAATAGAGCGTCAATTTTGAAAAAAAGCATTTTTTTTACTTTTTGCTATAATAAATATCCCCCAAAAATATATAAAAAAATATTTTTTTTTCCTCAGGTTAGGCCGACATATTCTTGGTAAAAAAAATCGCAATAAGCGATTATTGATTGGTTTGCGCAAAATTTATAGCGTTTACAAAATAGGGGATAGTTTTATGCCATTTTTATTATTTTTTTTTTACTAGTAATGGCGATGATCATCGATTTTTATTGCGACTGCGATATTATGGCCGACACATCGGACATTTTTGACACATTTTTGGGACCATTGTCATTTATACATCAATCGGTGCTATACAAATGAACTGATTCCTGTGTAAATGGCAGTGAAGGGGTTAACCAGGGGGTGGCAGTGTAGGGGTTATGTGTATCCTAGAGGCGTGTTACTAACTGTGGGGGGCTGGGCTGTGTGTTAGTGAACACTGATCTCTGCTCCAATCACATGGAGCAGAGATCAGTGTCACTTGTTACTAGGCAGAACGGGGAGCTGCTGTTTACATTGGCATCTCCCCGTTCAGCCTCCCCGTGAGACGTGGGACCCGCGACCGGACTCATGGGGATCCTGACCGTCATGCGATGGCAGGGCGTTAAATACAATTGGACGTACCTGTACGCCAATTTGCCTGCCCGTGCCATTCTGCCGACAGTACATCGTCGTGCGCCGGTCAGTAAGTGGTTAAATGTAAAAAGACCGAATTTAAAAAATAATTATTATTCATTTTTTTTATTTTGTTTTAAAATTTTATAACGGGTAATTTTTGTCCGTCATTGATGTACGCTGATGAAGCGGCACCGATAGGTGGCAGTGATGGGCACTGATGGGTGGCAGTGATGCGCACTGATTGGCACCACTGGTGGGCACTGATGGGTGGCAGTGATGCGCACTGATTGGCACCACTGGTGGGCATTGATAGGTGGCACTTGTGGGCATTGTTAGATGCTATAAATGAGGCATAATTGCCTCTTCCTTTTTGGGACCGATGTCCCTTTAAGATGAGCCGGTGATTGGCTTTTTTTTCTCCTCCGCTGTCAGTGTGAGGAGAAAAAAAACGATCACCGAGCTTTTGTTTTGATTATGTGATCAGCTGTCATTTGCTGACAGCTGATCACCTGGTAAGGGGCCGGGAACCGCCCCTTACTCGGATCAGTGATCACCCGAGTCTCATTGACTCAGTGATCAAAGCGCACACTGTAGGGCGCGCACAGGGGAGGCCGATCCTGGGAATTCAGGTCCACACTGTTGCCGTCATTCGGCCATAGCGCAGATGTCAGGTGGTTAAAGAAGGACATGCATTTATGAGGGAAGAAAAGGACATGCAAAGGGGGGGAGGAATCTCTGGGAATTAAGGGTGTAAAGAAATGTTTGATCTGAAGATATCCGAAGATTTCAGAGGTTGGAATATAATTAGACTCCCTGAGGGCTGGGAAGGGCTTTATGCCATTGGGGGTTATAAATGTATAAGCTTGGATGAGGCTAGTGGAGGACCATTTTTGAAAAGAGGATGGTCAGGTCCTGGCCAGGTACAGCTTGAGAATTTAAAAGCTTGCTTTACACACTTTTCTGTGTAAAGCGATTCAGCGTGCATTGTTGTGATTAGCTGACCACAGCTGTGATTGGCCCCGTCTGTACCATGTTATCACTTTGACCAATCAGAGCTAGCAACACATTTGTACACAATGAATGACATGAAAGAAAGCCATCCATTGTTTACCATTGTCATGTGATCTGCTTTGATTGGTCACAGCGATCACATGGTAGTGACCGTGGCCTGGTACAGTGATCTGTCATCGGCTGTGTCCTAATAGATCGCACCGCAGCACGACCCATTCCAGGAGGGAAAAAAAACTCTCTCACAAAAAAAGTATATAAAATCTATTAGTTTACGGTGTTGTATTAATGAGTAATTGTCATTCAAACAGTGCTGTAAACTGAAAAGTGACCTTGACTGGAAGAGGTGAAACAGTCTGGTCTTGAAGTAGTTTAGAGGCTTTTTTTTTGGGGGGGGGGGTGTACTGTAGAACTGGAACATCTAATAAGGCGATCATTGAGCTGGGGACCTAGAGATTTGCAAGACAGTTGCAGTGTAACTATCCAGTGTCCTTCCATAACTAAAATATGGGGTGGATCTTTTCTTTACATTTTTTTTACTTCATGCTAACTGACTTTTTCCGATTTTTCTGCAGCACATCAGTACGTGTGAGGCTTACATTATAGCAGAAGGGGTTGGAACATTGTAAAACACTTTCTCAAACAGCTTTTCCTTTTGTAGATATCCTCAGGTATGAGCTGCTGCAGGTTGCCTGTCAAAGAGTAGAGACAATTATATCTGAGATATCCACTTCCCAAAAGCCATTGATTGCAAGCCTGAAGCTTTATTGATCATATTGATCTCATGAGGGAGTTGTGTGAAGGACAGTGTGTATAGAATGGACAGCACTGCAGAGCGAGTTCCAGTGGATGCATGCCTGCACTATAATATTGTGCTTGATCTTGTCACATTTCTGTGTCATAAATGGCAGATCTCGTATAATGTTTCATAATATCATATTATTATCTTTGTTATGTTGTGTGATCTTAAACACAGCTACACTCAGGTCAGAGATAGACAAGTACCCAAATTTGTGTGCGAATTTCATCCATGTTTTCCTCTTTTATGTCATGTACTGGATACTGATACAGTGCAAAAAGGTCAAACCATTCTCCAAATGAATGCTTTTATCATGCAAGGCTGGGATTAGTTACATAGTTAGTGAGGTTGAAAAAAAAGACACAAGTCCGTCTAGTTCAAAAAAGTTAAAAAACTAAAATATATATATAATATACACACACAATTGTGTTCATAAGTTTACATACCCTGGCAGAATTTATGACTTCTTGGCCATTTTTCAGAGAATATGAATGATAACAAAAACTTTTCTTTCACTCATGGTTAGAGTTTGACTGAAGCTATTTATTATCAGTCAACTGTGTTTACTCTTTTTAAATCATAATCACAACAGAAACTTCCCAAATTACCCTGATCAAAAGTTTACACACCCCAGTTCTTAATACACTGTATTGCCCCCTTTAACATCATTCACATCTTGAAGTCTTTTGTGGTATTTGTGGATGAGGCTCTTTATCTTCTCAGATGTAAAGCTGCCGATTCCTCTTGGCAAAAACCCTCCAGTTCCTGTAAATACTTGGGCTGTCTTGCATGAACTGCGTGTTTGAGATCTCCCAGGAGTGGCTCAATGATTTTGAGGTCAAGAGACTGAGATGGCCAACCTTCAATTTATTCTGCTGTAGCCAATGGAAGGTGGACTTGGTCTTGTGTTTTGGATCATTGTCATGTTGGAATGTCCAAGTACGTTCCATGCACAGCTTCCTGGCTGATGAATGCAAATGTTCCTCCAGTATTTTTTTTATGACATACTGCATTCACCTTGCCATCACTTTTGACCAAAATCCTTGTAGCTCACACATCTCCAAAACATCAGTGATCCACCTCCGTATTTCACTGTAGGAATGGTGTACCTTTCATCATAGGCCTTGCTGACTCTCCAAGTGTATTGGTTTTGGTTATGGACAAAAAGCTCAATTTTGGTCTCATCACTTCAAATGACTTTGTGCCAGAAGGTTTGAGGCTTGTCTCTGCGCTGTTTTTTGTATTGTAAGCAGGATGCTTTGTGGCATTTGTGTTGTAATGGCTTTCTTCTGGCGACTCGACAATGCAGCCCATCTTTCTTCAAGTGCCTTTTTATTGTGCATCTTGAAAAAGCCACAACACATGTTTTCAGAGAGTCCTGTATTTCACCTGAAGTTATTTGCAGGGTTTTTTTT
Organism: Lithobates pipiens; assembly: GCF_037356315.1. Taxonomy (NCBI): domain Eukaryota; kingdom Metazoa; phylum Chordata; class Amphibia; order Anura; family Ranidae; genus Lithobates; species Lithobates pipiens. Next base: position 185,077,812 of record NW_027507685.1, on the reverse strand, counting down.
GCATCCCAATCAATTTTCCTGGCAGTTGTGGCTGAAATTTTAGTTGGTCTACCTGACCGTGGTTTGATTTCAACAGCACCCCTCATTTTCCACTTCTTGACTACAGTTTGAACACTGCTGATTTGTATTCTCAATTCCTTGGATATCTTTTTATATCCCTTTCCTCTTTTATACAGTTCAACTACCTTTTCCCACAGCTCCTTTGACCATTTTTTTGCTTTCTCCATGACTCCGAATCCAGAAACATCAGTGCAGCACTGGATGGAGTATGCAAGGGTCTGTCAGGAGTCCAAAAACTCATTGGACCTTTTATACACACACTAATTACAAGCAAACAGATCACAGGGGAGGGTGGTTACCTTTAATAGCTATTCAAGCCCCTTTGTCTAAACTTGTGTGCATATTATCAGGCCAAAATCACCAGGGTATGTAAACATTCGGTAAGGGTCATTTGGGTAGTTTCTGTTGTGATTATGATTTAAAAAATAGTAAACACAGTTGATTGATAATAAATGGCTTCAGCCAAACACTAACCATAAGTGAAATAAAAGTTTTTTGTTATCATTCATAGTCTCTGAAAAATGGCCAAGAAATCCAAAATTCTGCCAGGGTATGAAAACTTATGATTAATTCTTTGATTCTGGATAATATCACAGCTCTCCTTCCTCTCTTCCCCCCCCCCTGCCCTCCCCTTCTCCCCCTCCTGCCCTCCCCTTCTCCCCCTCCTGCCCTCCCCCCCTCCTCTCTTCCCCCCTCCTCCTCCCCCCTCTTTTTCCTCCCTCCCTCTCTCCACTCCCCCCCTCCCACTCTCATCCCCCCCCCTAACTTCTCACCCTTCCCTACCATTATTTCTGTTTATATGCTGATGTTATTGACCGATATGTACTTAACTGAACAACATATTGTACCTATTGTACCTACTGTTTATTTGCATAGTTGTATGTTTGCTAAACTCAATAAAAACTATTTTGAAAAAAAAAAAAAAACTTATGAGCACAACTGTAGCTGAGCTCCTCCATGCCTCTTAGCAGTTTGGTTACCCTTTCTCTCTCTCTCTCTCTCTCTCTCTCTCTCTCTCTCTCTCTCTCTCTCTCTCTCTCTCTCTCTCTCTCTCTCTCTCTCTCTCTCTCTCTCTCTCAGCATTGCATGCCATTATTAAGCTTATGATCTACCAAAACTCCCAGATCCTTCTCCACTATGGATTCCCCCAGTTGTACTCCCCCAAGTATATATGATGCGTGCATAACTTTACATTTATCTACATTAAACCTCATTTGTCACATAGTTGCCCAATTAAACAGTGCATTGAGGTCAGCTTGTAAGGACGGTTTTCCACTGCATAGCTTGGTGTCATCTGCAAAGACAGAAATGGTGCTTTTAATCCCAGACACTATATCATTTATAAAGATATTAAAAAGTAAGGGTCCCAACACTGAACCTTGGGGTACACCACTGTTTAACCTTAGACCATTCAGAGTAAGAATCATTAACCACTACTCTGAATTCTGTCTTTTAGACAGTTTTCTATCCATTTACAAACTGATTTTTCCAAACCTGTAGACTTTACCTTACACATTAGTCATGTGTGGGGAACACACACACACACACATGTATGCCACCCCTCTGCCTAAGGTTTTACTTCCTCATAAAAAGAAATCAGATTTGTGTGACAACTTCTGTCTTTTATGAATCCATGCTGTCTGTTGTTTAAAATATTTATCTATGTGGTCTTTTAATAACCTCTCCAATATCTTCCCAACTATAGAAGTTAAACTAACAGGTCTATAGTTACTTGGTAAAGACTTTGATCCCTTTTTAAATATAGGCACCACATTGGACCTACACCAATCAATTAGATGCAGTGACTTTGAAATGACAGAGCTCAATTCTTTTTGGATCCGTGGGTGGATGACATCTGGTATAGTGTATATATCTATTTTGGTATAGGTGTAGGTAGTTTTGCACTGATAGTTACAATTATTTGTAGCTGCTATAAATAATGTGACTCCCTATGGAGTAAACTCGTTAGTCCTGGAGATCGTGCTGGACCAACAAGATTAGTCGCTGGTCATGGGTGGGTGGAAACATGAGCGAGTAGGAATAAATCCCTCCCAGTGGTTTGTGCTCAATTAATGGATGGTGGTGGTAAGAGGAGGTAAGTTGCGTGGGCTGCTGCCTTTTGGTACGGCTTTATGCTCGTTTCTGCTTGTACACTTGGAGAGGTAGTTAGAAAGGAGCACCCACTGTTGAAAGGTGCGTTAGAAGGCTAAAAAAAAGAAAATAAAACAAAAGAAAAATTATGCAATTTAGCAAACATCTAATGCTGGTTGAGAGATCCGGATGGGGGATGCATCTTACGCTTAGAGGATTCTTACATTATGGAAAGTGTTTGAGCTCTGTGTGACCGTTTATAATTTGATGGTCCACACTGTCTGGTAAGAGGCCTTTTTAAATGATGTTACCTGGTAGTGGAGGCACATCTTTTCTTACAAGTAGGATCGTGGGGACACTTATAGCAACATATTGGTTGTCACATCCGTTATAATCTGTCACGGATTGTAATTTAGATTTTTTTCTTTTCACTTTATTTGGTTCCCACTTAGCTTGTGATTCAATATTATTCATCACGGACTATTTGCTTATTAATTAAATATTATGCATTCTATTCTTTATTCACATGTGTATGAATTATATTGTTGCACTATATTTAATTGGTATTTGTGTACAGTATTTAATTTTCTTATTTATTGTTTCTTAATATTGCCTTTTTTGGATTTAGTGCTGCTCTATGACATTCCCTGTTTATTGAAAATAGCAACAAATATATTGAGCTAATGCATTTCAGGGGAACAAGGACTTCCCCATATTCAGGGCTGTTGCATGCTTAAAGATGGAGAAGTTTCCCAATGGGGTGTGTTCAAAGCATTAAAATCAGAACGATAATGGTCAGAGTCCGGGCTTTGGTTGCAGAGGCAACATTCTGCCTCTGCAACTACCCTGAAAAAGGTTATATTTCCAATGGCATAGTTCACACCATTGCGGTCAATTCCAGGGCTTTCCAGTTCCAGGAAAAAAAGTAGAACATGCTGCATTTTCCTGCACTTTCCTGTACTGGAAAGTGGTAAAACGCATCAAAAACACACTGGAATGCACTGGGACGCATTAAAAATGCACCGAACCCAAGTACAGGGGAAAAAAAACAGGAAAAGGAAGAGGAAACCTACAGAAACGCATTAAAAACGCACCAGACTGTGCCAAAAATGCACATGCAGGAACACATCCAGAACGGATCTGGAGGGCATTTTTGTGGTGTGGACCATATGAATTTTGAACCATAGTGGTTCATTTGGAGCTATGTCAATACTATCCCCTATGTTCCTTTGTATACACAGAATTGAAGAAGGTATTTAATACATTTGCCTTTTGTTTGTCCCCATTCACCCACTCTCAATAATTTTGTAAATAGCCCACATGCTCAGACCTGACCTTTTTTACAGTTTGGTTCATATATATTTGGACACGGGCACAATTTTCATAATTCTAGCTCTGTATGCCACCAGAATAAAATGGAAACAAAACAATCCAAATTAGTTTGAAGTGCAGACTTTCAGCTTTAATTCAAGTGCTTGAACATAAATATCAAGTACAAATTTTATGAACCGCAACCATTTTTAAACACAGATAAAGATAAAATATGTAGGAAATACCTCACTCTAAACAAACAGCTATCTAAAAGTAAGCAGCAACTAAAATGTAAGATACACACATAAAACCAAATAAAGGGAAAAATAGCTGTGCTAAATAGTGTATTTTGATCAAAGAATATATCATGAAAAAATTCTAAGAAAAGAAAAAAAAATCATCATAATAGACATAAAAATTTATCCCAATGTAAAGAATAAAAATGAATGTGATAAACCAATAACGATGAAACATCCAGAACTGAATGCAAGTCAGATACATTACAATTAGTCCATAAATCACACAAATGTGCATATAAGTGAGTAGATGAAACTTGTAATACGTGATCCTCCACCACCAGTAGTGCACAGGACACCAAATAAATTGCACGCTTAGCAGAAGGTAAGATAATTGAGCTTGTTGCTATAAATCCAGCCAGGGCCTTTATCAAGGAGATTTTGGGGTGACAACTCCAAAATGGTCAGTGTAGTAGAGGGGAGATAAGCAGCCAACGGCCGGATTGGTTTGATCGTGCAAGGTTGATGGATTAAGTTTCAGATGTCACTTTAGGCCGACTGTCCTGGAAGTGATAGAGAAGTCCCCATGCCTTACCTCCCAAGTACTTTACACCTTGCAAAAATGTGCTTCTGATTTTCATGCAAGTTCCCCTCTCTCCTGGAGAAGGCTGAGCTGATCGAGCCAATCCGGCCGTCGGCTGCTAATCTCCCCTCTACCACACTGACCATTTTGGAGTTGTCGCCCCAGAATCCCCTGGATAAAGGCCCTGGCTGGGTTTATAGCCACAAGCTCAATCAGCTTGCCTTCTGTACTAACCCGGGGGCCCCACTACCTCTCATTTCTTTCTACCCTATCTGTTTTTTCTCCGACCTAAGATTACTTTTATCTTCTTTCTCTCTTCTATTTTTTCTCCCCTATTCTCTCTCTCCTCTTTCAATTTACTCTTTATATAGTGCTAATATAGTATAAGATTTTAGATTCTATAATACATTTTTTTTTTAAACTATACTCTTGATAATAATTAAGACTGTATTATTATTTTTTTTACTCTGAGGTCATCTTATATTAACCTGGTCTAAATTGGTTTTATCATTTCGTATACAATGTATGATGTAATCTTTTGAGTAGCTAGATCCATGCTTAAATTTTTTTAGTTAAACTACTTTTAGTTTGTGTTGGAGCTACAACTCAATATTATTACCTTATATGTGATCTTTTCTTTTGCTGCCACCATGTGTACTTATTAGGGGTGCAACGGATCATCACCGATTCGTGATTCGAACGGGTCAACCTGTTCAGATCGGCACACCACGTGATCTGCGGAGCACTCCGCTGCCTCAGCCATAGGAAGGGCCGCGGCTTTGGCCTAGCTCCAGAGCGTCAGCCATCTTGGTACAACCGGTGGCCGCCGCTGTCTCGTCAGGAAGTGCCATTTCATCGCCACTATCTTGCCTACACCCCACACTCCTGCACAGTAATGATAGAGTGAGAAGGGGTCAAGCGGACATCTTGATAGACTTAGTTATTTTCAACACAAAATGGAGCTTATATGGTGGAGCTTTAAACTTTTTTTCATGTTTTCCAATGTTTGTTTACGTTGTTCTCTAGAGCTCGTCTCATTTAGTTCAAAGTTTTGGTGAGAGACCGCATGTGTGAAAGGATATAATATCTGCCAATATAAAATGATTTTATATGATTTCCAGGAGACTGCATGCATGGTTTCTGTGCACCCTGGGACCCTTGCTGTGTTGTAAAACTGGAGGTACCTGTAGTATAATCCAGCTGCCAGGTCACAAGCTTCATAGCTGTCACAGGTTTGCATTATGCTACAAAGTATCCTCTGATTACCTTTCATCTGAGATTTATATAATCGATTGCAACCAAATACTGCAAGTGTTTCATGGTGCTTTTGAGTGGGACCGCAGTCTCTTGTCACTTTAATCTCTACTATAGAACCTTCTCCCTCCTCATTATGCTCCATTGGGTTTGGGTGAGGCTAAAATAGGCCTAGATTAAGGAGCATTCATTATATGGTTAATTCTGTCATAAGGATTTAGTGTGCAGGGCAATCAGGTATACAAGACAAGTGAATCAGGTTGAATGCACAATTATATTTTTTACATGTATATTTGAACGAGTATATATATTTTTTTTATGTTAATATAGATCAACAGTAAATACTAAAAAATGGCTAGTTATGAAGGCTGGAGTATAAATATGGCATAGGTTTCATATTTTGTTTAGTGGGAATAAGAAACCAAAAATCTGGCTGCCATAGGAAATTACTTTGCTTCTTCTCCTATTTTTCCATTAAGTAGGATGGAAACTATATTTGTTTGTGTATGTGTTTACTTGGCTACATTTCCCTGTATGTGATCTGTGCAAATAAGGAATCTATATTCAGAGATGAGAATCGAGTATGTGAAAGAGAGGCTTTTCTCATGTACACAGAGGCAGTAATGGATGGACAAGGCAAGGACTATCCAGCAGATAAATATAATAGAGGTTTGCACGCTCTTTACATGATAAAAAGGCAGATGAGAAGCATCGGCAAAGCTGCTTTCTCCCTTTGCACAACTCCACGCCTGGCCCACTTGCCCCTAGTAGGAAAGATTGATGGCTCTGAGGGTGACCTTGGCTAGGAGCAGGAGCTGGTGATGTATGTACCAGGCTCTCTCTGCTAAATGGGCCCAGATTTGTAGTGCTAATATTCATGGGGACGCAGGCCCAAACTCGCCACGGCTATAAATCAGCAGCCACTTTAGGTGTCACTGCTGGTTTATGTTCGGTTACTGTTGGAAAATCACTCTAGGTTCAAACCTCTGGCATCATCTGGAAGAATTTGGTGTCATACCTTTATTTTCTACTCTATTATCAGCAGATGTCAATTTAACAGCTCTTAACACCTTCTCTTCCTAACGGATCACAAGTGAATTGATGGCTCCTGACAACTAATTAGTTATTTTTTCTATTGTAATGTCCATATCTACATTTAGTCTACTGTGGAACTACACTATTTGAAGAACGCTGCATTATCTGCAACTAAAAAGGCTGCAAGCTACAACCTTGGTAGATATTTATACCTCTAAAATTTAGGTAAACATGCTACTAATATAGAGCTAAGAAAAAAATATATCCGTCAGCAATGTTTCAGGGTAGAAGCTCCTGGGCTACATAAGTTGCTCTGTTATAGCTTTAAAGTTGACAGTATTTAATAACTTGATTATTCTATGTTTAACCACTTTCCATTTAAACCTTCCTGCCCATGCCAATTTTCCTTTTTCCATTGCTGTCGCACACTTTGAATGACAATTGCACGGTCATGCAACGCTGTACCCAAACCAAATTATTATTTTTTATTTTATTTTAGACAGATCTTTCTTTTGGAGGTATTTAAAGTGTTTGTTAGCCCCCAGGGTTAACGTTACATTATCCTCTTTGTTGATCCATCTAATGTCCCCCTGTGACTTTGCTTTATAAAAAATGCAGCTATATACCTTGTTTGCTGTTCGCAGATTCGCATTCACGTGACATGTCACCTCTCTCTTCTCTCGACCCGACAGATGCAGTGGGCAGGGCCGAAGATCCCCCGCTGACATCATTCAGGAAGGGGAAGGAGGAGAGAGGTGGGCCCCGCCCACTGCAGCTGTAATGCGAGAGAAAAGAGAGGTGGCATGTCACATGATCGCTGATCTGCACTGAGTAAACAAGGGATATAGCTACATTTTTACTAAAGCACAGTCACAGGGGAACATTAGATGAATCAACAAATAGGATAATGTAACATTAACCCTAATTTGAGCAGCAGGACAGGAGGGGAAGATGTGGACACGTAGCAGAGGGGGGAGAGGATGGAGGAGAGGACACAGGAGACACAGAGCAGGGCTGCGGCTGATGGAGCCATGTACACTGACAACGGTGTCAGGGCTCAGAAGCCCTGATATATCGTGGTCAAAATACATAGCGGAGAGTAGAAACTGTCAGGATCAGCCAGAAATTTCAGGTGATACGGGGGGCCAAATTACACAGCACAAGCTCTGTGCTGTATATAATTCTTTAAAGGAACAGAATCTTTATTTTATTTTTATATACAAAAACAATTTAATCACCACTGTGTTTTTTATTTTTTGCTAATCAAACAAAAAAAGACTCGAAATTTTGAAAAAAATAAATTAATTGGTTTCTGTTATAAAATGCTGTAAATAATTAACTTTTCTTCTTCACTGATGTTGCTGCAATGATGAGCACTGATGAGGCAACACTGATGGCCACTGATAAGGAGACACTAATATGCATCACTGATGGGTGGCACTAATGAGGAGGCACTAACATGCATCACTGATTGACACTGATATGCGGCACTGATGGCCATCACTACTAATTATCACTGGTGGCCACTGTTGGGGCTTCACTGATAATCGGGATTCTGATGAGTAGTGCCCTGATTGTTAGTGCAGATTTCCCCGGTGCAGAATGTCGCTTACTGGCTCTCCTCTCATGCTGTCGGTGTGAGGAGAGGAATTCTGATAACCGGCATTTCCTGTTTACACTTTGATTGGATACAGCCGATCACATGGTAAAAAGCCTATGTCATAGGCTCTTTACCATTAACATTGATGAGCTGTGTCTGATGAACATGGCGCACCACTGATCGTCGTGATGCGCAGCCAGAATGGAAAGACATCATATGATGTCCTCCCAGAACGAGCATGCCTCCGTCTGTCATTTCACTATATGGTGGCCAGGAAGCAGTTAGAAACGATATACAAGTTCTAAACCAGTAATACACCTATCTATACCACATCCTCTTTGCCGCTTGGCTGTTGATTGGCTAGAGTGGATGGATTGAAAGCAGCGCAGCCATCGGCTCTCAATCACATCCAATGACGCAGCGTGCCGGGGGCGGGACCGAGTGATACAGTGAGCGCGCCCACAAGTACTTCTTACCATGCGAGGGAGCTTGCATGAATGTGAGAAGTACTTGCGGGGGGAAGCCAAGACAGCAGCCGAGGGACCACTCTGTGCAAAACGAGCTGCACAGTGGAGGTAAGTATAACGTTTTTGTTATTTAAAAAAAAAAAATTCCCTTTACAACCCCTTTAACTGTCAGGTGTGCAGCTGCATGGCACTAATGAGGAAATCTGCTGGGACTGCATCCCTTTAGATGAGTTCCTATTGAAAGTATCTCCAAAAATGACATTTTAGTTGTAGGGGATGCCTGAAATCTAACTTGTATCTTAGGCAGATTATGTTTCTAGGGTGTACAGAACAACCCCAGGTAGCCATATTGCAATGCACTCTTAGAAAATGACAGCGGCGGCAGAATGAAAATGAAAGGTAATTTTTAATAACATTCAATTACAATATGATTAGTGTCGCAATTATATGCGCTATATTATTTTTTGTTCTTTCTTTGCTATTTCCCCCCCACGAAAGTGGGGTTACCCTTTAAAGCCCAATGCCTGGAGAATAGTAAATAATACTTATGTCTTGTTAATTGCTCATTAAGTCTAAAGGAAAGTTGAAGAGGCTCATTCCTTGGCTGGTTGGCTTCCATCCGAAGCTCCAGCCTGTGGAGTCTATCTATGGTATGCTGAGGCTGAATTGCCACCGGAGCCCATCACAGCTTACAGAGCAGCTACTGGGGGGCTAGTCATAACACTGGAGGGCACCTTGTGGACCGAGGAAAAAAGGTAAGCATTAAAACCTTAATCCTCTGCCTGAGACTAAATGAGCAATTAACCCTTTAAGCATTTTGCCGTACCACGTATAATTTCAGAATATATGTACTAGTAGTATATGTAATATTTGCTTTGGTAAAAATGATAGGAAACATACTTCTTTTTAATATTTCCCTATTTCTTCCTGGTTTAAAACCTAGGAAATAAAAATATTTGTATCCCAATCTGTCAAATCTCCATAATTAAATAAAAAATGCTTAAAGCGGTACTGTAGCGTAGACGAGGGTAGCAGCTCTTGTTCTAACGAGCCAGTATGCATATCATACCTGCACATTATGGTGGGGTTACCCTCTTCCATCAACTTAAAGCTTTGTGATCCTTGTTGCTACTTTCCACGGTCCTTGGATCTGAGGTCCGCATTTGTTCCCGAAAGAAAAACAGCAGATCTTTCGGGGACAAAGACAGATCTCACATCTTCCATATTTTGGTCAGCACTAGCTCCAGAAGGACAATATAAAGATATTCTGATAAGAAGACAAGGGCTAGCATGCTAATCTGCAACTGGTCACAGCAACCGGAGGGAGTAGACCGCAAGTTGTTGTTTTCTGCCGCCAAGGCCACAGGATCACCTACAAGTCAGAGAGAGAGAGACAAAAGTAAGAAATTAAGTTTCTCTGTGGCTACCACTACCCATTTTTTAAGGTTAAACTTCATTATCACACATACTGGGATCCACTGCCTAAAGCATAGGGTACTCTGGAAGAACCCCATCAAGCATTGAGTGCAACAATCCTCTGTGTGGAGAATGGTATTCTCCAATGATGAATGATTCAATGATATTCTCCACAGTTTAAAGATATAGGTTGCTTGATCCTCGCTTGGGCTTCATGCAACCTTTCAAATTGACAACTCAAAACAATGATCACTTGGATGATTAGAGAATCGTGCCAGTCAGTGGCAACACAAATAGCATGGAAAACCTGTAACGATATGCGCATATGAAGAATATGTTTGTGAATATCATTAATTTATTTTAATAAACTACTGGCTTTTACGTATTCACGCTATGTGATCTCCCACTTTTCTTTTCCCCATTATGCCCCTGATTGTGATCTGTGATTGAGGGGTATCGGAGCACATAGATTCCATTCTCCTGTGGAACAGTATGCTTTTCTGTGACACAGGTGCATGTTGACATCTCACATTGAAAGTCAAACTTATCCGATAATCATATTTTGGCGTGGATGGTGAAAGTGCATTGAAGTGTTGTCTCTATCCATTTCAACTTCCTAGCAGGAGAACATGTGGGTGTGGCTTTGCTATCTCTAGAGGGGCCCGATTCTCTCCATTACTGATTTGGTATTACAATTTTGAAAATCACATTTATGTATACAATATGCGGTAGCAGAGCTGCACTCCAAACAGTCCCTGCACCAGCTTATCAGTGGGGGAAAAATAGCATTCCGAGAAGATTTGTAAACCTGCCTGACCGCTATTCCCCCTACCGTGTGTCAGCATTAGCTTCCAGCTTCTGCAGCTGTCTGGCCTTTAGTCTGATGAACGAAAAGTTTTAGAGAACCTGCTGGAAGAAGAAAGATTTTCTGACTGTGTGCTCGGGGCAGTGCAGTCTGTTTGAGACAGTTCTTACCTAAGGCACATTGATAAATTTGTTAAATTTGTTTATAAAGACCACAGCCAATTAAGTAGGGATTAGCTCATAGCAACCAGATGTTGTGTTTATTATCCAGCCCACTGCAAGATTTTTTCCAGCCCTCTTATGTAAGAGTGAACTCTGATATAAGGGGCTTATAGTGGCATCTCTGATATAACGGGGTAAGTGGAACTTGCATGGGGACTCTGGTATAAGGGGGCTTTGGTGGGGACTCTGAGAGGCGTAGGCTTATCTGGAAGTTATTTGCTTTGTTTACTGTTTTTATTTCTTTGTTTTAAATTATATTATGCTGATTACCAAAAAAGTGTGTAAATTTGAATTGTTAATTTATAAAACTTTTTTTTTTTTTGGCTTGTAAGTATTTGTAAAATATACAATGTAGCCCTTGTACTGAAAATTGTGGAGACCCCGTGTTAGAGTATGAAAAATTGAATTGGTTTGCTATAGGCAGTCCAATTTTTATAAATCCACTGACTGAAGTGGATTTGTAATCTGTGATTGGCATTGCCTGTGTTCTCTGCAGTATGTGAATGTGAAGGCACATTTCAGTGAAATCATCAGTCAGTTCTATTTGATGTTTCACTTTAGGAACAACAATTTTCATGGCTAGGTAGAGAAATATGAATATTTATAGATTTGGTACAATCAGGAAGCTTAATGCCCCATTTCCAGATCCCATTAGACTGAACCATCCCTTGTTTACCAATGGCACAAATTAGTTCCCTTCCAGGGTGATTACAGACAGGTGTATGTTTTATAGGCATGTGCAGGCAAGCCACCTTAACCAGTTCCTGAACAGTGCACGCCGATGTACATCGGCAGAATGGCACGGGCAGGCATATTGGCGTACAGGTACGTCCATTTTTAAATGCCGCCCTGCCATCGCGTGCACGCCGCCTGTGGCGTGCTCGCGTTCCGGTCGGGCCCCCATGAGTCCGGTCGCGTGTCCCGCGGACTCGATCGCCGCGGGGTTACCCGCGATCATCTCACCGGGCAGCTGAACGGGGAGCTGCCCTTGTAAACAGCATCTCCCCGTTCTGCCTAGAAACAAGTGATGCTGATCTCTGCTCCATGTGATTGGAGCAGAGATTAGTGCTCACTAACACAAATCCCAGCCCCCCACAGTTAGTAACACGCCCCTAGGAACACTTAACCCCTACATTGCCACCCCCTAGTTAACCCCTTCACTGCCAGTGTCATTTACACAGAAATCAATGCATTTGTATAGCATTGATTGCTGTATAAATGACAATGGTCCCAAAAATGTGTCAAAAATGTCCGATGTGTCCGCCACAATGTCGCAGTCACAATAAAAATTGCTGATCGCCGCCATTACTAGTAAAAAAAAAAAAGTTATTAATAAAAATGCCATAAAACTATCCCTTATTTTGTAAACGCTATAACTTTTGCGCAAACCAATCAATAATCGCTTATTGCAATTTTTTTTTACCAAAAATATGTAGAAGAATACGTATCGACCTAAACTGAGGAAATTTTTTTAGATATATATTTGGGGGATATTTATTATAACAAAAAGTTCAAGCTCTATTTTTGTTTATAGCGCAAAAAATAAAAACCGTAGGGGTGATCAAATACCACCAAAAGAAAGCTCTATTTGTGGGAAAAAAAGGACATCAATTTTGTTTGGGAGCCACGTCGCATGACCACGCAATTGTCAGTTAAAGCGACGCAGTACCGAATCGCAAAAAGTGGTCTGGTCATTGGCCTGCAAAATGGTCCGGTCTGAAAGTGGTTCATTTCATTCTAACCCTCTGTGTACTGTAGCCATATCTAAAGGACAAAACCCAACAATGAACTGATTTAATTTTCACTCTTATAGTCATGCAGCCTCCTGCCACCCATATAAGGCTTATGTGTGGCAGCAGAGAGGGTGAGTTTTGATGCCCACATGCATCTATGGGCGGCAGAGCATTCATTTCTGAGAGCGCACTCACTGACAAAGACAGAGCTCGGTCTGTGGGAATGATCAGGAACCAATCAGTGACAGCCACAGTGATAACATAACCTTCTCACCCCTCTGGGCATGATAGTCCAGGTAAAGGGACGTCAGGGCAGGAGGGGGTTAAAGCTGATGTTTATTATCAATTTTTTTGGCCTTGCAGCAGCATATACATTATGTTTACTGGTGTGTATACCCTTACCTGCAGATGTCAATCTCTGCCGCAAATCCTCTTCTCTGTGCCTCTCACTACCACTGAATACCATCCTCAGTGGCTGTCTTTTAGTGCTGTAAGCCTTAACTGCAATCTCTACTACATAGAAAAGTTGTGCCACCTGCCCCTCCTGGTTTTTCCACTAATGACATAACTTATCTTACTACAATCCCATAATGTATTGCGTTCTGTGAATGGGCAGAGGAGACCTGTCAATTGACTACTCTAATGCCTATTCACAGATCACGATTCATTGTGGGATTGTAGTTATATGCTTTCTATGAATGGAGGAGGTTTGCGATTTTCTGTTCAGCCGAAGATAGATAGATAGATATATATATATCTATATATATATATATATCTATATAGATATATATATATATATATATATATATATATATATATATATATATCTATATAGATATATATATATATCCCCAAAACATGTATTCTAGCCAGATTTAAATATACAATAAAAAGTTTTAAAGTTGATTATACAAATATTAAAATCATATCTAGCACCATATCCAGTGTTTGAAAAGTAAAGATCACTATTTTTATTTCAATTCAACATCCACATTTTAGCTCAACGCATTTCAAATACTTCAAACATCTTCATCAGGAGACCATGTGAACAGTACCCATATAGGAAAAGCCAAGTAATGTAAAATCAAAAGTTTCCATACAGTTTGCTGGAGTGGAAATTCTCAAATACGGAATGGGACAGGCGAGGGGGTTGTTCAAAACATGTATTACATGTCCAATGTAGTCTTCTGCTTTTTTTCTTCAAAGATAAAGAGCAAAATATTCATGCAAGAATCCAAGTAAGTTCTGGTCTGCAGTTCAGTTCTCCTATCCAGCATAGCATGCTCAGATCCTTGACCACAATAGCAACATACAGTATTCCAGGTATTATAATAATAAAAAATCTAAATTAGTCTTGATCTGAAGTTCAATCCTGCCATCCACAGAGGGGATGCAACAGCATGCCCAGATCCTTAACCACAATAGCAATAGACGGTATGTATTCCAGGAGGTTTAGTGTTGCACAGCAGATCAAGAGCCATCCCCCAGGCAGATCCCATCAAACTCTGGAACAGGAAGTGTGTTACTGACAGGATCACCAGGTCAAATTAAATAAACGGATCATTCAAGCAGAAAGCTAGACATGCAATTGGAAAGGGTTAGGCAAACTTGTAAACACTGATAAAATACATACTGTACATGGTGCTGTTTCACATGCCAGCAAAAGTTGTATTTCTGTCCATTCAGTCCAGATTTAGACAGATCTGCCACACAGCTCCGTCCTGTCTAGCAGGTGAGAGGATCCAATCGTTCTCTGCTGCAGTTTCATTTACAGGTCCCCTCTACACCCACCCTGTGGTTAGAAAGTGATAGGAGAAGCAGGACTCGGATGAACGCTTGCCACTATGCATATTTTCTTTAGGTGCAGCCTTTTATTTTGGATGTGAAATCTTGGCGTTCCCAAATGTACCATTTTAATCGAACCTGATATGATTTAGCAAAACCTTTTGCTTTAGGGTAAGTTTGATTATATCAGCAATTCTATTTTGTCATGTGTGCAACCATGTCAAAACACTAGACCTTATTTTATCAATTTATGTGTATGTGTGTGTATATATATATATATATATATATATATATATATATATATATATATATATATAATTTATTTTTTGGGGTGGATGAGGGCAACGTCATTATTATTGGAATTTGCCAGTGATTGGATTCTATGGTCATAACAGAGGTGATATCACAGCACTATTAAATGAATTGTGTCAATTTATTCCTTAGGGATCTCTGGAGAAAAGGTAGAGATTGACCCAGTGACCAACCAGAAGACCAGCACAAAATTTTGGATCAAACAGAAACCAATCTCTATTGATTCAGATTTGCTTTGTGGGTGTGACCTTGCAGAAGAGAAAAGTCCAAGTAAGTAACGGATGCAAAATTAAGAAAAAATGGTTGATTTTTCCTAAGATATATTATTGTGTACATATATCTAAAATATATTTGATATTTTTTTTATTATTATTTTTGGATAGAGTAGGGAATGGTTAGAATGGTTGAATTTTAATTCTCTTTGTGCCCCCACTTGGAAAATATACCTTTATGTTTGAATTAAGCAACATTGTCCCCAGGACTGAAAGTGTTGGGAAATCCAAAGGTTTAGAGTTGTCACCAAAACAGTGAGTGTAAATCTTTTCAGTAACAATCATCTCAGAGGGGAATTCCTCTCAGTTTGTATAAGTTTCCTCTTGCTTTCAGTTGCATCCCGTTAGAAGTACAACTAACAGGCATCTGGCAATTAAAGAAAAAGAATATCCATGAAAATCCAACAATTTAAAAAGGTTTGACTTGTGTTGTAATTTTCATTGCTATGCATCAAAACCTATTTTACAATAACTTGTATGCCAGATACATGCCCGAGTTGGAGCTGGTATTGATTAACAGAGAGGCATTCTTTACAGAGAAAAGGAGCAGGATCTCCATCCTGGTAGCATTATCTTTTAATAAGAACCCAAGGTTCTACTGTTCCTGGGTGCTCAGATTAATAAAAAAAAAATCATGGTGCCATGTTTTCATCTGTAGAGCAAAGCTGCTTTTTGATTTGCAAAGAGTGGGTATTGTTGCTTCTATTGTTGCAATTATTTTGATAGGTCCACCTGTTCTACAATACACAATGTAACCGCTCACCAAGAACATGCACATGTGAATACCGTAAGGATAAATGTACACATTTGGAGTTGGCCACGAGCTGAGATGTTTCTGACCGTACTGTACATGAATGGCAGTTAACACAGGTTTGCGTGCATGTCAGAACACATCCACTAATCAGGAATGTAGTTTTGTCCTTTTTTTTAGTATGCTAATTTACAGATCTGCGCTGATCTGTAGCATGTGGTGAATAATTTGGCAGGAAGTGGGCTAATATAGTAGGGTTACCACATCCTAAGGGTCCATGCACACTAGGAGCAAAACAAATGCCAGAACCTCTGGCAGAAAAACTGTTCATATTGAACTAGAGTTTAGGAAAGTTTATGGGCATTTGCTTTTACAAGCATTTTTTTCCAAAACATTCCTCTCTGGTCATTTTTCAACATACCTTGAAAACGCATTTATGAGCACTAAAGCGGAGCTCCAGACATTTTTCTGTTTATTAAAAATCAGCAGCTATAAAAAGCGTAGCGGCTGACTTTTAATAAATAAACACTCATCTGTCCCACGGTCCAGCGATGCGGCTGTTCGCAATCTCGCTTCTCTCCCTCGCCTCTCCCGGTGCTGACATTACAAGTGGCATTACTTGTAGCTTCACAGCCGGATGTGCACTGCGCATGCTCGAGTTGCGATGTGCTTTAATGGTTGGGCAATCTGCTGGGAGCTGTGACATGTCCCAGAAGGTTGCAGGGAGGGGAATAGAGAACTTCCACTTGAGTCGCCTAGACGGCCCGAGCGGCAGTGGGAGCAGGTACCTGTCAAAACTAGGTACCTGCTTCCCCCCTCAAAAAAAAAGACATGCCAAATGTGGCATAGGATGGGGAGGGGAGGTGGAGGAATGCTTAAAGCAGAACTTCCCTTTTTGGGTGCAGCTCTGCTTAAAGTGTTTTTTTTTTGTGCCTGAAAACTTCTTTCAAAAATTCGGTCAAGAAGAGTTTTTCTTTTTTCTGCCTCTAAGCCCGGGTTCACACTTGTGGGATGCAGGACATCGCATGTGATTCGCACATGGGAATCACACTCCATTCCTTTGCAAATCATATGTGATGTCTGACGGTGAGATTTGAGGCATTCATTTTGTTTGGCTCAAATCGTACCCCTGTGGTCCAGTTCTGAATCTTGCGTGTCCATTGCAGGCGCTTTTGGATGTGGACACGGGTCAGCATGGTTACCTTGACCAGTCTGCGGCTACGCAGCCCCATACACAGCAAACTGTGATGCCATTTGTTTCTGCTTTTAACACCACAACTTCAGGGACAACATGTTTACTTGCTGCCTAATATATCCCACTAACTTTTATATGCCATTGTAACAAGATAATTAATGGGGGGCGCATGCGCGGCGCTGAGCGAGATGGCAGCCTAGTGTGAGAGCTCCGCACGGACCGGGAGTTTATCAGCGCCCTGGGGGCTATATATCACCCTTCTGGCTTTGATTTCGCTACCCCCCAGGTCCCCTCAACCCGGTGCATGTCTGCCAGAAAGAAGAAAGCCCGTAAATCGAGCCAACATACTTTAACCCACTATCTTCTCCGGACAAGGGACAGTGGTGCGATGTCTCAAGATGGCGCCGGCCAGGGCGGCCTCTCCGCCTCTCCGTCCTCCACGCCTAGGGCTCCCCCGGACCCTTTCCCTCCGCTGACCGGACTCGGTGAGTCTAATTCCCTCTCTAAAGCCTATCTGGATGCCAGCCTCGAGGCCATGTACGATAAAATGGCGGCTAAATTTCAGTCGGAGCTGCACAAGACGTCCCACGTGCTATCGCAGGAGATTGCCGCTTTGGGCTCCAGAACCGAGAAACTTGAGAGTAAGCACGACGAACTTGCTTTAGCCCACAACGAATTGAGCAGGGAACATGACAATCTGTCCTCTGCATTCACTACCATTCAAATGCAACTCGAGGACTTAGACAATAGAAACAGACGTAACAACCTTCGTCTGCGGGGAATCCCGGAAACAGAAGTGGACTTGGTCCCGACGGTTATCCGCTTGTTTAAATCGCTTCTACCCGAACACGAAGCCGTCGCATTTAAATGCGATCGTATTCACCGAGCCCTTCGTCCGAAGCCACCGGCCGACAAACCACCAAGGGATATCATTCTATGCCTCAAAGATTTCCTAGTAAAGGAGGAAATTCTTCGTGCAGCAAGGAACCAACCGCGCATTCTTTTGGATGATGTCCAAATCCAAATCTTCCCAGATGTCTCTCCCGCCACCCTGGAAAGGCGTCGTTCACTGAGAGAGGTCACTTCTGCCTTACAATCCGCGCGGATTCGATACAGGTGGGGCTTCCCGTTCAGGCTGATCGTTCCACATAATGGCAGCACTTATTCGGTGTCTACGCCTCATGAAGGACAAGACCTCCTAGTCAAACTGGGACTTCTGGAAGCCATGGAGGTTCGTAGACCCCCGCTGACACCTAGACCGGCCCCCATCTGGCAAACACCACCATCACGGAGAGGTGGACGGCGGATTCGTTATGGAGCTGGAGAACTGGGCGGCAGAAGCCCTCGTTGAGACCCACTTATCTTCTACACACCCTCTTGTCTACACTTTTTTGCTGGCAACGGTTGCAGACATGCCCTCCTAATTTTTTTGTTTTTTTTTTCTTGTTCTCCCGGAACAGCGGCAGGTTGCTACTGTCGCTTGGTGCAGTGACATGCTTCTCCCCCCCAGCAGTTTTCTTATACATTTTTGTTTTACCTACTTCATTTTGCAGACTCACGCTGGGACTGAGACCTTGGTGTCTCGTGGTTACCTTTGGGTTTTCTTTTGTTTCTCCGGTTGTAAGTCTCCTAGTGGGACTTGGGCCCCGATGCTCGTTTTTTTAAAGGTCATCGGTCCCCCTGCCAACCTGACCCCCTGGTTAAATGTTCCTGTACTTGGACTCTATGTGCTCTGGACTTGGTTGATGCTCCGGAGTACTGGTTTCCTGGGGAAATTTTTCCCCCTGCTCTTTATGCCTTCTCTATATCTTCTTTTTTCCCTCTTTTTTCCCTCATCTTCCTCTTCTACTCTGTTTGGCTTAGCACTTTTTCTACATGCTCTATCTATATTGTGTTATATTTATCGCTGTAAATTTTTTTTTGTGCTTAATATGGCTTTAATGTATGAATATGTATTCAGTTTCGGGTTGATGGCTGTGCCCCTATCTGACCCCCCTCAGATTGGTCCCCCCTACTCTGCATTCCCCGACTATTTGAGGATGGTTGGGGCTTTTCATGTGCATATCCCCCACATTTTTAGTCATGTCAATTACGTGTATGTCACATAATGTTAAGGGGTTTAACTCCCCCATCAAGAGACGCAAAGCGTTTGATTTTTACAAGGGAGTAAATGTTAAAGTCCTCCTCCTTCAGGAAACCCATTTCTCCCATAACTCCCACCCTAAATTCTTTCATAGGGACTTCCCGCAAGCGTTCTACTCTTTGCACCATTCTAAGTCTAGGGGCGCAGCCATCTTCCTGCATTCCTCCTTTCCTATGGAGGTGAAACGTATCTACAAGGATGTTGATAGTAGATATGTTATTATCAAAGGTTTGATACATAACAGGGAACTGACTATCGCAAGTGTTTATGCCCCCAATGATGCCCCGGCTGCCTTTGTTAAGTCCTTTTTTGATAAGCTAGCCTCGTTTCACTCATCACACCTGATTGTTGGAGGGGATCTTAACCTGGTTGCTAATCCAAACTTGGACCGCTCTTCTCACACTCCCCTCTCTAGGGCCTTCCCCAAATCACTTACCCACGGTTTGTTAGAATATCAACTGGTTGATACATGGCGTGCGCATAATGTGGGGGTCCGGGAGTTTACATTCTACTCCCACCCACATAATAGCTCAGCCCGGTTGGATTATATTTTTGCCTCCCCTGTTATTCTGGCCAACTCTACTCGGAGCTGCATCTATCCCTGTGCCTGGTCGGATCACCACGCTACTGCCTTCACCACGACTTTCATTAGATTATCCCCCACATCTCACACTTGGCGACTTAATGAGTCCCTTTTGACGGAATCTGATATAGTTTCAACTGTGACGGAGGCGATTGAGGATTACTTTTCACTTAATGACTTACCAGAGATGTCCCCTTCCACAGTTTGGGTAGCGCATAAGGCTGTTATGAGGGGTAAGCTGATTGCGATTTCAGTGGCCCGCAAAAAATTGTTAAATGGTAGAATTCTAACCTTGACACAGGAACTGGATCGCCTATATAAGAACTCCTCCACCCTACACTTAGATTCCACTAGACAAGAGATTGACCGTAAGCGTTTGGAATTGGACTCTCTTTTGACTAACAATACTGAAAAAGCTCTTAGATTTGCGAAAGCGAAACATATCCTATCTGAGAGTGCGGCTTCCTCAAGATTCGCACGTAAGCTGCAACATTCCCAAAGACCTACACACGTTTACAAACTGACATCCAGGGACGGTCATCTCACTTCACACCCAAAGGAGGTTTTAGCGATCTTTGAAAAATTTTACGCCACCCTGTTGGCACCGGACCCGACGGTTAGGACTTCGGAGATTGATTCATGGCTAGATGAAGTGCCTCTGCCGTCCCTGTCTGAGTCACAATTATCGAGTCTAAACGCCCCTATCACGACGGTGGAGGTCTTGAATGTAATCAAATCTCTAAAAAGGGGTTCTGCTCCGGGCCCGGACGGCTTTGCATCTGTCTACTATAAGAAATTTGCCACGGTTCTGGCCCCCAGACTTGCCTACTTTTTTAACTGGGTAATGAAGGGTGGTAGCTTCCCGGAGGAAATGTTACTTGCCACGATGTCCATGATCCCCAAACCACATAAAAATCATACGCTCCCCCAAAATTATAGACCAATTTCGGTCATGAATAATGATTTAAAAATATTTAGTAGGATCCTTGCAGATAGACTGGCCCTTCAAATTCCCCGCCTTATCTCCCCATTCCAATCTGGTTTTATCCCCCACAGGTTAATCACAGATAATATTAGATTGGCCACTAACATAATTCAGGATGCTAATATACACTCTCGTAGCCTTCTGCTTCTCAGTTTGGATATCCAGAAGGCCTTCGACAGTGTCTCTTGGTCTTACCTTACTAGGGTGTTGCAGAGGTTAGGCTTCCACGGCGGGTTTTTGCACTCTTTCCACTCCCTGTACAAAGACCCCAAAACTAGGATAAAAATTCCGGGCTGCTGCTCAGCCTTCTTTGAGGTGGGTAGGGGATCTAGGCAGGGGTGCCCTTTATCCCCCCTTCTGTTCGCCCTGGCTCTCGAACCCCTAGCTATAGCCATTTTGAACAACCCAGATATCTCGGGATATTCGACAGGAGCCATGACTAGCAAATTCTGTATGTATGCAGACGACGTCCTGATGTTTCTGACTAACCCTTTAGTATCCCTTCCCAATCTGTTTGAGTCCTTGTCGAAATTTGCTACTGTTTCGGGATTGTCCATCAATATATCCAAATCTGAAGCCCTTCCCATAGGTATCCCCCCACGGGAACTGTCTCACCTCAAACAGACATTTTCCTTTCGTTGGCCCCCCTCCCACCTCTCTTACTTAGGTATAGCCCTCTCTAGTGATTATAAACTCCTCTTCTCCTCTAATTATCCTCAGTTGCTCACTAAAATTAGGTCTACCTTGAAGTCTTGGTCTAGCCTTCACATCTCCTTCCTAGGGCGCATAACAGCTGTTAAGATGGTTATACTCCCCCGTTTACTATATGCTTTTCGTTCCCTTCCAATTAGGATCTCAAAATCCTATATAGACCGCATTCAATCAATTCTTAATAGATTTATTTGGCAGGATAAGCCCCCCAGATTTGTGAGAACGGTCCTTTACCGCTCTGCCTCCAGGGGCGGACTGGGTGTCCCACAAATTTGGCTTTATTACTTGGCGAGCAGATTCTCCCAGCAGGCCCAATGGTCAATCAGGAACTCCAGGGTACCGTGGGTACAGTTTGAACAGGAATCCATACGTCCCTTGCTCCTATCGAATGTCATGTGGTCCCCATATATACCGCATTGCCCTTACATCCATAAAAACTTTTGTGTTTTGGATGCCACGCGCCTCTGGCATTTGTATGGTAGTAAATACGGCTTAGCACCCCGGTCTCCGGTTGGGGTCTCTTTTTTAGGTGACCCTAGATTCATATCGGCTCATAATTCTAGTGACGCATTTCGTATCTGGATTGAATTTGGCCTGCTCACATTGAAGGATTTCCTGGTGGGTGCCCGTTTTGCCTCATTTCAGGAAATACAATCCCTTCATCCCATCCCGAATTCAGAATTCTTTCATTATCTGCAGATACGCCATTTTTTCTCACAACATTACCCTGGCCCCTACTCCCGTCCCCAAGGGTTTTCCTTTGAGAATATTTGCCTCACAGCTCCTAGACAGAAGGGCCTTATCTCTGATCTCTACATGTCCCTGTCCTCTATGGTTGAGACTGTAGAGTTGCCATACCGAGCCAAATGGGAAAGTGAACTTGTATTGGATCAGGACACCCTGGATTGGGACCGAGCCTGGAGGAACATGCGCCAATGCTCTAAATCTCTCTCCCTTAGAGAAACTGCTATTAAGTTGCTCACCAGATGGTATTATACGCCCCAAAGGTTACATCGCATGTTTCCCCAGGCCTCCCCCACCTGTTTTAGGGGTTGCCCCTGTCCGGGTTCATTTAAACACATTTTTTGGGACTGTGCCCGTATTCAACCGTTCTGGGGTTTGCTTTTTGATATGATCAATAAGGTAGCTGGTTATACTATAGACTTGGATGTATCTCATGCCTTATTGTTTGTTGCTCCACCAGATGTCCCTAAACACTTAAGATGTTTGATCCACTCGATCTGCCTGGCCATGTTATGGTCTATAGCACTTAATTGGAAATCTCCCTCTTTGTCATTTTCCCAGATTATCTCCCGTATAGACCTCATGATGCATGTTGAAAAAATTCACCACACTTTGTATGACTCTATCCCTTTATATGATGCTAAATGGAAACCCTGGTCTACCTTTACACTTCTCTATTAACTGTGCTAGTCTCTCCTTCGTTTTGCTCTGCTATTCTGTCACCCTCTCTTCTTTTCCTTATATTCCTTTCTTTTGTCTTTTCTGATTTTTCACCAATATTCTTCTCACTTGGATTCATGTGGTATTACTTGTCTCAAAAGTTGCTTCTCAGGTTATCCATGTTGTTTTAGTCGTATCACTATTTTACCGATCAGCGATGTTCATTCATTGTTTAACATATACGATATGTGCTATATAATTTGCATCTTTTGCTTTGTATAACTATTTATGCTTCACCACAGTGTATGCTATATTTTGTTTGTTATCTTCCAATAAACTCCTTTGAAAGATAATTAATGTTAATTAGATTGTAAGCTCTAACGAACAGGGCCCTCTGATCCCTCCTGTATTGTATTGCGCAGAGCTTTACAAAATTCCAGATGTAAAGCTCTGCGCAAACTGTTGGTGCTACATAAATCTTGTATAATAACAATAATAATAACCTGTCAGTGCTCATAAAGATATGGCTGATCAGTGTATAGTAAAGCTGTGTGTTGAATAGGGGAATGTTTTCTTTCAAGCAAAATTGCCAGCGCAAAATCCTGAATTGCATACCTCTGAATTGTCTTTCCCAATGTCATATTGTTCTTAGTGTTCAAGGAAATACCTTTTACTAGCAGGGTTCCTTTGTTAGGCTTTGGCCTGCCTCTTCTTACTGAGGAGGGGGATACACTCTCCCTGCTTGTTTCCAGACTGCCCTTTGCACAAGTTTTGAGTGCGATTTTTATCAGTCTGTGATATATGTCTTACTGCACAGCTTACATAAAATAAAATAAAAAAATGAATCCTGGGGTCCTCCTTGAATGAATTATGAGGGAGAAGGAGAGGATAGGGAACAGATAAGAGTTCAGACTTGTGCAATATATCCTCTTTCCTGTGTTTTATCTCTGGTAACACAAGCTCAGACTATCTTAGTGTGGGGAGATATTATAAATTGTACTTATGCAAGCAGGCAGAGCAGGGTCAATTGTATGGCTGTCAGAATGAAGATGTCAGCCCAATAAGAGATGGCTGCCTGGGAGCGGACTTCTAGTATCCTGCTTATGTAATGACCCATCAGTTTCAGCTTGTCCTGCAAGGTCACTTGCCCTTATGAGTTAGCGTGTTATTTTATTACGTTTCACTTTTCTCTAACCTTGATTAAATACTTGTGTACATTTGCTTCTAAAGCTTGCAAACTTCAGGATTTTCATTTTTTGGGGGGGAAATCCACCCATCTTCTTTATATCCCTACCCTTCTCACAGCACTGTCATAAGCAACTGAGGAACGCCATCTCACAATTAACTATATTACTAGGTCCATTCATTCAGATGTACCACAGTACCAGATTTTAGACCAAATGACATTGCATGTTAAATCTCTAATTGCATTTCCTGGTATCGGTAGAATGTGTGTGTATAGATATATAATTACAATATATACATACACACATTTTGTGCTGCTGTCATAGTACAAATGTAATATCAGTAAGTACATATGCTAGCATTTCCAGGGGGACAATATACAGAAGAGTCATTCAGTGGATATGGCAATAATGTGATTGTATCAGTCTGCCGACCCCAGAATTGCTGGTATTGAAACATTAGCCTTCTAAACTCACACTATTATGTGCCCCGCGAGTTTCACTCTCTCGAGTAAATCAATCAGCATCCTGTGCGATTCTTTCTGCGGATCTGACAGCCAGGGCTATCTGCCTTGGAAATAGAGTGGAATTGAAAGTGCTACATAATTACTTTATTTCCCAAAAATGATGGCCTAGCGTTAAAGGTTTTATCTAACAGCTTGGCTACCAAGACCTTTCAATTACGTCACCACCGGATCAAGCCACGCAGGGCATAGCTGCTACCTAGAGGACCATATATATTATATGGAAGATTCAGACAAAGGTTTTTTTTTTATCTCACACAAAGGCCATTTATACTGTCGCCCTGAAAAGACCAGGGAAGATGGGGAATTAGAGCATTGTGTCACACCTTTTTTTTCTTTTTCTTCTTTTTTTTTTTTTTCTTCTTTTTTTTTAGAGCAGGCATGCCTCAAGTTGGATCTACACAGGAGAAAAGAAAAAAAAAAAGCTATGGGCAAATCGGCAAATCCAGTTACAAAAATTCTGTGTTGGATATGTTGAATTATGTTTTAGAAAAGCTTTGATCCTATGAAAGCAGCAAACAAAATATTAGGATATAGTAGCCATTCTTGAACACACCTCATCACTCTTCTACAAGCCAAAGTAAAGACACATTCAGCCCTCATTTGTCTTAAAAGGGTTTTTTTCTTCTGAGAGGACCTGTTTTTCTGGTGCTTAATGGAGTTTACATGATACATTTTGCTATTCTTCCTGTTATTTTGGGTCGGTAAACCTTGGGCTTCATTTGTCCTAATCCTTGACCACGAGCATATACCACTAGCTACCTCTACCACAGACCCTATGAAGTTCATTGCTTTTTGTTCAAAAAGGGATTTTGATTACAGGCAGTGGAATCCACAAGCTATAATAGTGGGGCCACAACTAACATTTCAGGCATGACTTCCCAAATGTATTTCCATGTAACTGAACCCCTGGCAAAAGAACCTCTCAATAATTTATCTTGTCTTTTCGGAAGTCGCCTAACCCCTTATGATCTGTTTATAGTCTAACTTCAAGGCCTTCCTTTTATAGAATTTGAGCATTACTTGATCCACAGTGTCTCCACAGAATTAGTCAACCTGATTTTAACTCTTACTTTAGATCAATATGATAAAAAAAAATAAAAAATGTAGTAATTGAAATCTGTGGTTCTCCATGTATTGCCCTAACATTTTCTTTTGCTTTTAATGATATCAAAAGTTTCATCTGTGAGTTTTTAGCTTCTTGGCCAGGCGTTACAAATATTGACACCAATGTGTTTTTCTGCCTTATCTCACTCAGTGTGGTTTGTTCCAGCGGGAAGTATTGCTGAAATTACAGGCAATCAGTGATCAATTCAGTTGCTGTGCTTATAGTCCATCCATAGAGTTTTCAGTAAGGGTGGTTCAAAGCAGCACTATGCAACACAAAGCTTTAATATTGTGTTTATAGGGGAATTGCTGGTCTATGATGTTATCACCATTTTATGTGTGGTCCAGCCCTAACCGGCTCCACACATCCACATGTGGTATTGCAGTTGATTTACTAAAGAAGTAGAGCATGTCCACTTTCCTAAATTAATTTACAGTTTGAGAAGTTTCTTACCTAGCTTACTAATTAACATGAAGCTAGATGAAAATTCACTTCACAAAGAATGCCCAATTACATAATTAGTCTGAATGGAAAAAAGACAATAGTCCAACTAGTTCAACCAATAAAAGGGGAAAAAAAATGTTAGTAACCAGTTATATTACGTAAATCAGGAGGAAATTTTTGTCCAAGGAACAATCGTATGAATTTCAACTAGTGTGCACACAACTTTCCACTGCCGATTCCGATCCAGCGGATGGAAAACACAGAAGGAGAAACAGTAAAACTTATGTCACCCGTCAACAGCACAACCAATTTTCATGTAATGTGTATACAATTAGTACGATAAAACACGGATACGAAAGTCCACCCATGATCGGAAGTTGCTGACGACCAGAAAGAATATCAAAATGAAATTTAAAAAGAATAAAAAAATCAGAACTTCCCTCTTTGTACAAAACATTATACATTCATACATATACACATCTATCTCTTGCTACGGGGTCACACGTAGATTACATCACAGTGTATAATCTACAATATAACATCTGGTCATCACAAAAACGGACGAGAAAATTTGTACAACATAACGTGCTATCAAATAAAAATGGTTATGACCGATGGGCTACGGTGAGAAAAATAATAATTAAATATATATTATTTCAATAGTTACAATGGGACAAAAAAATTCAGAAGAGCAGTGTAGTTTGTACAAACTTTAATAAATCTTATTGTAAAAAAGGTAGAAACAGGTACTTGTAAACAGTGGAAGAAGTATTATCTTCAACATTTACCTTCCGGCAGCTGAGAAATACAATGGGACTAGGCACAAAACAAAATGGGGGGGTTGTATAACATTAGGGGGTAGAGTGGGGCGGGGGGGGGGTGGAGGTTGAAGGAAGGGAAAGGAGAGTGGAAAATGGGAAGGGGAAGAGTTCCTTGCACATGGCATTAGAAGGGTATCATTTCTGGGTGTAACAATTATACCACTTTGACCAGGTGTACCTCAGTTGACCTCAGTTGCTTAAGATATGAGTGTCCATCTTTTGTTAAGAGTAATTCGTATGGATTAAATCTCTTTTCCTCCAGACGTAAAGAGTGCCTCTTTGTCCTCTGTGATGACCTTAAAGTGAGTAACTCAACCCCAAGTTCACTATATGGACCCCTTTTGTCTTTATGTATGTTGATCATATCCCCCCTTAATCTCCTCTTCTCAAGAGCGAATACATTCAGTTCAGCTAATCTTTCCTCATAGCTGAGCTCCTTCATGCATCTTATCAGTTTGGTTGCCCTTCTCTGCACTTTTTCCAGTTTCCCGTTATCCTTTTTGAGAACCGGAGCCCAAAACTGAACTGCATATTCCAGATGTGGTCTTACTAATGAAATGTACAGGGGCAAAGTTATCTCTCTCTCTTTTTCTGGAGTCCATACCTCTCTTAATACAAGAAAAGATTGCACTCGCTTTGGAAACCACAGCTTGGCATTGCATGTTATTATTAAGCTTCTGATCTACCAAAACACCCAGATCCTTCTCCACCATTGATTCCCCCAGTATGTATGATACATGCGTTTTCTTAGCCCTCAAATGCATAACTTTACATTTATCAACATTTAAACCTCATTTGCCACATAGTTGCACAATTAAACAGAGGCCAGCTTGTAAGTTGGAGACATCCTGTTAGTATGTTATTCCACTGCAAAGCTTGGTGTCATATGCAAAGACTGCAATGCTAATGTACCTTTAACCCTTTCGCTGCCAGGCCCTGTTCTCCATTTTGTACACTCAGGTGGCCAGACCATTTTTGCAATTTTTCCTTAGTTTTTTTATTTTTCACTTATAGCTTTCAGAATTTGTGAAAGACCCCCCCCCCCCCCCCCCCCAACCATATATTTTGTAAAAGCACATAAGTAGAATAAATAGAAGGTGTTACTGATTTTTTTAGACCCCACAGTATTCGCGCAAATGTTTATCAGACCAATATATTTACAAAAAATACACTAAAACCATTGTTGGCAGATAAAAACACAGCAAATTTTACAAAACTCCTACTAAATAGAAAAGCTTAACCTGTAATGGTGAAAATTGAACAGACGCAAAAGTGTAAATATCCAAATTTCTCAAAATCTGAAGGTTTTCATTTTTCCCTTACAGCTTTCAGAATTTGTGAAACACCCTCAAAACCATATATATTCTGAAAGCATATAACCTCTAGAAGAAAAAGAAGGTGCTACTGACTTTTTTTGCAAATGTTTACCGAACCAATATATTGGTAAAAAATACACTAAAACCATTATTAGCAGATAAAAACACAGCAAATTTTACAAAATTCCTGCTAAATCCCTACTAAATATAAAAGCTTAACCTGTATGGAGTTAATAAACAACAAAAAGTTTTAATTTTTACATTGGGCCATTTTGAGGTTTTCATTTTTCACTTACAACTTTCAGAATTTGAAAAGATCCCTCACATTTTCTAAAAGCACATGGCCAATAGAATAAAAAAAGCGCTACAAATTTTTTGGGCCCCGCAATAATTGCGCAAATAAACATATCGCTATTTTCACTAAAAATACACTAAAATCATTAATATTAATAAAAGACAATGTAACTTACAAAATTCCTGCTAAATTAGTACTAAAGCCTCATTCACATGTGGCATACTAAGATGTACTCCCAGGAGAGGCCATGTTTACCCACACAGGGATGCACAGTTGTTCCATGCATCCCCATACAGGCAGCCTCACATATGTCAATTGGGATGCAACAGCTACACAGGCATAGCTGCTGTTCGCAATCTGACATCCGTGTAGTTGTGTGAACATGACCCCCTATGCTGACAGTGTGAGCTCAGGGACATGCCTGCTGAGCTACATGGGTGTAAAATTGGGAGCAACGGCTCTGTTGGTGCAGTTGCTACATGTCAGATGACATCAATGGGACGGCTTGCACAGAGATGCATGGAACACCTGTGCTTCCCTGTAAAGGTACTCTTGTGTATGCCCTGTGTGAACAAGGCCTTAGCCCACCGATCAGGTCTGCCTGTCCATTTTTTAGGCGTGCCAAATAGGACCACCCATTGTTCTCTATGGAGAGACTGCTGTAGCTGGACATGTGTCCATTTACACCGGCCTGCATCTGATCCAGTCTGCTAAAAACAGATGGGTGGGGATTCAATTCCCCATCTATCTAGTAGATCAGATGGCATCCGATGGAAATGGACAGGCGGTCCCATAGAGAATAGCGAGCTGTGACTGTGTCTACTCTGCATCAGCAAAGCGGACATGGACCTGTCATTTGCCTGCTCAGCGGGGATCAGCAGACAGATCCCCCGCTGAGCAGGCGGATCTGCTTTTTCAGAATCTGCTCCATGTAAAAGGGGTCTTACCAGGAGTGGCCGGTGCATTAGGGGCGCTGGGGCACCACTCTCGTGCAGGGCCCTGGACACATACCTTTATATGAGATCCTTTTTTCTTCCAAACCACGTGATTAGAGCCTGAGGCTTTATTTGGCTTAAAAAAGGTTGGGCTCGGGTACGTAGCATTGGGATCGGATCGGGTTGGCTGGGAGAAGCTGAGGTATCCATGGAGAAGTGAGTCGGGGGGGGGGGGGGGGGGGGGCTCATAGTGGATGAAAAATAGGATAAGAAAAATCCAATAAACTCAATTTTAGCTATACATTTAGGCCACATGTCTTTGGTAAAAAAAAAAAAATGTCAATAAGTGTATATTTATTGGTTTGTGCAAAAGTTATAGGGGACAAATTAGGGTACATTTTCTGGAATTTACACACCTTTTTGTTTGACTACCTATCTAATTTCTTGAGGTGCTAAAATGGCAGGGCAGTACAACCCCCCTCCCCCCATGACCCCATTATGGAAAGTAGACACCCCAAGGAAATTGCTGAGAGGCATGTTGAGCCAATTGAATATTAATTTTTTTTGTCCCAAGTGATTGAAAAATGATAAAAAAAATTTTTTTTTACAAAATGTGTCACTAAATGATATATTGCTCACACATTCCATGGTTATATGTTAAATGACACCACAAAATACATTCTACTGCTTCTCCTGAGTACGGGTAAACCACATGTGTGAGACTTTTTGGGAGCCTTGCCGCATACGGCACCCCGAAAACCAAGCACCGCTTTCAGGCTTCCTTAGGGCATACATTTTTGATTTCTCTTATATTCACCGACCGACACAGCTCCTCTCTGTAACAAATGGGTTCTTAGCCCCATCACTAGGAGAATACTAGCCATAGTTGTAATACAACACTCAGAACTCTTAGGTCCGCCCAGGGGGGCGGTCCCTCAGGCTACAAACCCCCACCCTGCAAAGCAGCCTCAGTTTTATTTTGCCTAGCAAAGGAGAAAGATCTAGGAACCCTGCGGGTCCATCGGTCCGTGCTTTTTTACGCAGAAGCTTGGGTTTTTGCGCAAGATGAATGATCCTGTGATCTTTTATCAACAGCCGGCTGGGTGACAGGCTGCATACCCTTATCCTTGTAGTCGCCCCAGTCTGGCCATCGAGCGGGTGCAGGTCGCAGCTACGGCTCGGCAGGCCATGACATACCTCAGCTCCAGAGGTGGTCGGTGAGCTTTTATGCTCCGGGCATATGACCGGGCTACTGATGTCTGCTTCACAGTATGCCGAGGCCAGTAGCCTTCCCTGTACTGATCAGGAGTAGGTCTACAATGGAATGTCTCCCAGCTCTTCAGTACTGGTAAGTACAGCTCTGCCTGTCCCGGCAGGGCTGAGCAGCTGGGCATTCCCTGGGAGGTCAATTCGGGGGTCCCTCACCTCCCTCTCTTCTCTCCCCTGTCCCTAGAGGGGCTGCTTCATGTGGTACTGAGCGGTGTGTGTGTGTGTGTGTGTGTGTGTGTGTGTGTGTCCCTGAGGGCTTTCACTTGGGATAGGAGACTGGCTGGCTGGTGGAGCCTGGATCCTGTATGTTTAACTCCCGGGAGGTGCCTGTGTTTTCGTTACAACGCTGTGTCTTTGCCACATTTTTGTCTCTGTCTCTCATGGAGCTGGCTGGCGGCCTTTTTAGGTTTGGGCAAGGGCGGCATGTCTTCTGTGCTTGAAGCGGCCATTTTCCCAGTGCTTTCCTATTCAGGACACTGGTGGCAATTTTCTAGAAGCCTGAGCACATTTCAGTGTTATAGCAGCAGCTACATGTGCTCTCGGCTTCCTGTTTGTCATTACTGGATACTGGGCGGCCCCTCTATGTAGTCTGAGCAAGTTTTTCAGATCGTTCAACGATCGTTCTGACCGACTGCGACCAACACTGTTTTGGTTTCCTCTGCACAAGTGAGCACTAGGGATCTACAGGCACTGCTGTGAACAGCGCGGAACTCCTCAGGGCGGTGAGTCCGGCAGGTTAGAACCCCTCAGTCAGCAGCAGCAAGGAGGGTGGGACTGTAACTGTCCTAAGTCCCCTTGAGGTGGCAGACAGGGTAGGGTCAGCATGGCTTCAGAAACTGCTGTTTCTTCCCCCGAAATCCAGGCAATTGCAACCGGGTCACCTGCAGACTGTGCAGGTCCCATGGACACCCTGACGGCAGTCCTCAATTAGTTCGTTGCCAAGATGGAGGCGGGGCGTGGGAAGAAAGGTGCTAAAAAGTGCCCCCCCCATCCTCTGGGGAGAGCTCTAACGCAGACTCGGATCCTGCTGAGGCCGTGACCCCTCCTCTGTCTTATCAGACGACGCTCACCAGGACCGTTTGGACAGTGAGGATGAGTCCCCGTCCGGGTCCAGGTGCGACAAAGCGCTTGTTGGAGCACTTATCACAGCTGTGCGTGATACCCTGAAGATTCAGGAGCGAGCGGATCCCTCTGCTGATGTACCAATCCCTTTTGGGTCCCGCAAGCCAGCACGCGTTCACCTAAGGTATTCCCGTATCTGACTTATTTTGACAAGTTCATTTACAAGGAATGGGGTTGCCCCGCAACGGACCTTTTCGGTCCCCAAATACATGGCGGTGTGTTACCCCTTTGAGGAAAGCCTTCTCAAGAAGTGGTCGGCTCCCCCAGCCATGGACCCCCCAGTATCCAGGTTAAATAAAGTAACCACGATCCCGGTTGAGGGGACTCCTGCATTCAAGAATCCCACGGACAGGAAGGCCGAGGCGGTGGCTCGTTCCTTGTATACGGTTGTGGGGTCTGCCATGCGACCTGTACTGGCATCCGCACTTGTGTCGCAGACACTGACGGAGTGGGTAAAACTTTTGCACCGCAAATTGGGTGAGCAACAGGCCTCCCCTGTCTGCGTGGAACTAGCAGACCAACTAGTGCAAGGCCTTAAAGTGGAGTTGCCCCCCAAAAAATAAAACTACTTAAAAATCTTAAAAAAAATCAAAAAAAAATAATTGGCAAAAAAAAAAATTTTTACTCACCTCTAAATACCGGTTGCTAGGGGGTCCCTCGTAGTCTGCCTTCTTCATTGCCCGGGCTGGTGACATCACTTCCCCTCGCGCCGCACATTCACCTGGGACCTGTCACGTGTCCCAGGTGACTGTACGGCGTATCACGGCGCCCTGCGCCGCTCGCGCATGCGCAGTGGGTGCCCGGCTGTGAAGCCACAGCCGGGTGCCCACAGTATGCATGACGGCGCCGCGAGCGGAGCGGGGAGCGAGGGGGGGGCTTCGTTCCCCCGCATCGCTGGAACCCGGGACAGGTAAGTGTCCGATTATTAAAAGCCAGCAGCTGCAGTATTTGTAGCTGCTGACTTTTAATTTTTTTTTTTTAGGGGGTACCCCACTTTAAGTATGTCTGTGACACGGCCCTGGATACTCTCCCTCTGTTATCCAGGGCCTCAGTGTCAGCTGTGGTGCTGAGCAACCTAATTTGGCTAAAATGCTGGTCTGCTGACCAGGCATCCAAAAAAGCCCTAACGGGTCTTCCTTTCCTTGGCGACCGGCTCTTTGGAGCCTCATTAGATGACATTATTAAAAATGCCACCGGTGGTAAGCGTACCCTACTCCCACAGGCCAGGAAAGCCAAGGAGCCACGCCGCAGGCAATGGCCCTCTTTTTCCACTCACAAACGGCTTTTTCGTCCGCCCAGAGCTTCGATATAACATCCCCAGCCCGACAGGATGCCCACGGATGGTCAAAACCCTCCCTGGAACCGTAAGCCTAACAAGCCTGTGAATAAAAGTGCTACCGCATGAAGGTTTGCCCCCACCCATGTCTCAGGTGGGGGGTCGCCTTCAGGAGTTTGCAGCCCGGTGGTCCTCCCTGTTATCTGACCAATAGGTCTGCGATCTGATTTCCACAGGCTACAAGATAGAGTTTCTCTCTTGGCTGCCAAACAGATTCTTCCCCTCTAGCATACCCGGTTCGCCGGGAGGCCCTGTTGGGGGGCGGTAAGGGATTTGCTGAATTGCGGGGTGATTTTACTGGTTCCGGTCTCAGAACGCTTCCAGGGATTCTACTCAAATCTGTTTGTGGTTCCCAAGAAGGAAGGGGTACATTCGATCTTGGACCTAAAAGCCCTCAATCACTTTGTGAAAGTGCAGAGGTTCAGAATGGAATCAGTTCGCTTAGTAGTCGCTGCACTCCATCAAGGGGACTCCCTGGCATCCTTAGACATCCAGGATGCGTAACTGCACATACCCATATGCCTTCGTCATCAAAAGTTTCTGCAATTTGCAGACGGGGAAGCCCACTACCAGTTTGTGGCTCCTTTTTGTCTGGTATCAGCCCCCCTCGAGTCTTTACCAAGGTACTGGCTCCAGTTTTGGCGTTGCTGCGACAACGTGGGATCGCGATCGTGGGATACCTAGACGATCTCCTCCTGAGAGCATCTTCCTCCTCAGAATTAGAGGAGGATGTGGTGATCACCATGCAGACCCTGCAAGAATTTGGGTGGCTGTTGAACCTCAAAAAGTTGGTGATTGTGCGGACCCAGCGTCTGGAGTACCTAGGTTTGCTGTTGGGGTCCAGAGAAGCAAGAGTTTTTCTCCCTTCAGACAAATTGCAGACTCTCAGATCTGTGGTCAAACTGCTGATGAACCGTAAGTGGCCATCGCTCCGTTTTTGCATGCGAGTACTGGGACTCATGGTAGCCTCCTTCGAGGTAGTATGCCCAGTTTCACACCAAAGTCCTGCAGAAGGAGATTTTGACAAAATGGGACAAATCTCAGTTCCCTGTTGGGACAGGAGAGCCAGAGAAATCCATGGAAGACTGTGGGAGGGAGGGACGTTCCCTCCCACTGCTTGTAAAAGCAGTCTAGAGGCTAATTAGCCACTAGGATTGCTTTTACATGAAAGCCGACCGCTGGCTGAAAAGAATGATACCAAGATGATACCTAAACCTGCAGGCATCATTCTGGTATAACCACTCAAAGTCCAGCAACATACCAGTACGTTGCTGGTCCTTGTTGGGCATATATTGTAATTTTTTATTTATTTTTTCATGCAGCCTGTGGGCTGAGCAAAAAAGAGATTGATCAGTGGGTGTGCCCACCATTATAATACCTCCCTTCATCCATCCACTTCTAATGATGGGCATACATGCACCATTTTGTTTTTAACTGCAGTGGTGAAATCACCTCCTACAGCGCTGGAGTCATGGCTTTATGTATTGTGGGAGCAAATGCTATTGCTCTCAAGATAAATAAATCCGCGCTGCAACTGAATGGTGTACTTGCTAAGCAAATGAGGATTAACAATAAAACAAAGTAATATTACAGTATAACAGTAAAACACACCATACCTGCAAAGCAAATAAAAAAAAAATTGTAAAAAAATAAATCATTTTTTAACGCAATCGGTGCCTAAAATATATCTGTGCAAAAATATATAAATATGGTGCTCGCAATCATAATATAAGTGAAAAAGGAACAAATTCTATAAATATAATGAACAAAAACAAAGTCCAGGTAAAGTGACCAAAAAAGTGCTCCAATCCAAGGTGAAGGAAATACAAGAAATGTTTCAGAAAAATTCAGGAGTGCAACATCCCTTCATGTGTCCCCACTCACCAGATCCAGATGACCCCCAGCTTTGCAGTCTAGGGGTCGCTTCAAACTTAGTAGTAATATCCAGGTGGATTAAACGCCAGATCATCAGATCAAAAATTCTTTGGTGACCCAAAAAGATATAAAAAATGGAACTGATAGTGAAGTACCATTAAAAAATATTTATTGCACAGGGGAATGGGTACTTACAATGGGTACTTACAAAATTTTGAATCAGAACAGGCACAAATATGGAGCTGTAGATAGTAAAAACGCAGTTCCCTGCGTTCGTTTCCAATGAAACCGTAAGTGCGTTCCATGAGACCAGAAGTGACATCAATACCAGAAATTGCGTCAACGCGTTTCGCCCTCCCACAGGGCATCATCAAAGACCTAATTTCCGGCTAGCTGAGCCATCTTTACATAGAGGGCAATAGGGTACCTCCCAAAAACAGACCCAATCAGCATAATCATAGCTGCCATTTGATTAGTAGGGTAAAATGTTGCTCCCAGGGAGAGAGCTTGGTCCATAGGAGAGACAAACCATATTGATGGTTTGGTGAAATCACACGAAATACTTCCAGAACATTTTTTACGTCAATTCAGGCTACACCTTGGAACTAATACTATGTGTCTACATGCAACAAATATAAAAAAAGATCATTACAAAATTTGCAAAGAAAAATGTGATTATAAAAAAAATATAATAAATGTAAATAATGAAATGACAAAAGAAAATTAAAAATTAAAAATGAAAAAACTGTAATAAAAATAAACATAAAAATGAAAATAGAAAACAAACGACAAAATGGAAAACAAAATAAAATCCAAATGTAAATAAATATAAAATGAAAAAATAATAAAATTAAAATGTAACTGGAAATGTAGTTGTTCAAAACATTCACCAAGGCAAAAAACAGGATTGCCAGGACAGGAGGGACAATAATAGCGGTTGTCATGCCTATATCCGCACTTGCTACAGAAACATCTTCTTTGGGGGGCTCGTTAGGTAGGGGTACTAGGGAGAACATACAGAAAATGCCTCTCATGCAGCTGGCTTTTAATGCATTTGGATTGGGAAGGTGAGGTGAAGCAACGTCTGGAAACAGAAGGACTCTGATGATCTCTTCCTGGAATTTAAGGAAGGATCCAGTTTGTCCTGAAGCTCCGTATAGCACATGAGCATTCAGCAAAGCCAATTTAAATAAATACACTTTTTTGTACCAGGGTTTTAGGTTTAAGTTTTACTTTTTATACACGTGATATTCAATCTACAGATGTAAGTGCAATATATATTTTTTATTAATAAAGCATTAAAGAGGAAGGTAAACCCTGGTGAGTTTACTTCCTCTTTCATTCCCTACAAAGGCAAAGCATAATGGACTACTATGCATCGCATAGTAGCCCATTATGTGTCACTTACCTGACACAGGAGCCAGCGAAGTCGCCGCTGTCCCCTGTAGTCCGCCGCATCCATCTTGTTGGTGGGGTCTCGCAGCTCCGCCACTGTAATTCGGCGAAGCCGCGATGACGTCACTCCCGCGCATGCGCACGGGAGTAGACACGCGCGGCAGCCCCATTCTTGGAAATGCTGCGCTCAGTGCGCCTGCGCGCCGCTGTCTACGGCGCATGCGCCGTAGACAGCGGTGACCGTTTTCGGGCAAATATCTCCTAAACCATATAGGTTTAGGAGATATTGCTTGGACCTACAGGTAAGCCTTAATCTAGGCTTACCTGTAGGTCAAAGTGGTTTGTAAGGGTTTACAACCACTTTAAGGCTGTATTACGCTATGGTTAGTCTTTTTTGGGGCATGTACCTAAGAGAGAACGGACTCCATAGATGGTGAAAGGGAGAGATTTGCAACATCCAGTCTGCTAGAACCGGTGACATCTGCAAGCTAAAGGCCACAGCTGGGTTATAGCCACCTGCCCTTTATGCTTGCCATCTGGTAAGCAGATCTATATTACGGTGGCTGGGAACTCTCCTGTTTGAGTATAATCACTGTGGTGTCAATATAAGGATATAGTGATTTTATATGGACTTTTTACATTCTTGACTTAATTGATTGAGACTTTTTAGCGCAGCTTCTCTCTTTTAAGTTACTTTTTGTGTGTGTATCCGGCCTCGTGCTGCTGCTTGTTTATGCTATTTATCTTTACTTAATTGGGTCATTTTTAGCGCGGTTCTTTTTTTGTTTTTTTGTACCAGCGTCTGGCCATACGTGCAACTAGGTTCAATGCCAACAACTGGTCACTGAGGTCCACCCCTCCCATATTTTGATTATATTTGTGGACACAGATGGGTTTCTCCACAACACCAGTCACCATAGGAATTTGGACTGTCATGTCTGCCTGAAGGGAGGACAGAAAGAAAACATTATTATTATCCCTCCACTTCACAGCGAGCAAATTATTACACTTCAAGCAGGCTCTCTCCCCCAGGCTAAGATGGGAATCTACAATCCTTTGGGGTAAGCCCCGGTGATTAGATCACACGGTGCTACATGCTCCAGTCTGATGATCAAACAAGTGACTATAAAGTGGCATGCTCGTGTAATAATTGTACACATACAAATGGTACCCCATTCCGAATAAGGGTGACACCAAGTCCCACACAATCTTGCCAGCGCTATGTAATCTTGGCAGTTTGTCAGCTCTACGTGACTATCCCTTCCCTCGTAAACCTTAAAACTATATGTATATCCTGTGGCCCTGTCACAGAGCTTATACATCTTGACCCTGTATCTGGCACGCTTGCTGGGAAGATACTGTTTGAAAGACAAGTGGCCAGAAAATGTAATCAGGGACTCAACGCAGACAACTTAATCGGGAGTACACAAAGCTGCAAAACGTTGGTTAAAGTGGTTTATGAGGGACCAAATTTTGTAGAGCTGATCGTATCTAGGGTTTCCACGAGGATGCCAGAGTTCATTGTTGTTTAAGTGCATGAATCGCAAGATCTGCACATATCGTGCCCTGGTCATGGAAGCAGAGAACATGGGCGTATGGTGAATTGTGTCAGTGGACCAATATGACCGCATCACACTCTTTTTAGTTAGATAGGCCCAGAATGGTCTTAAATTCGGAAACTGTAATTGGTTTCCAATCTTTGGCAAGGGAGGACAACTGGGGATTAGCGGCGGTGAAGTGATCAGCATACAAATTGCATTGGTCTACAATAGATCTATAGAGATCTTCCATGAAAAACAGTGAATAAAAATCAAGTAAAAAAAAACAAAAAAAAAAACAAAAAAAAAAAAATCAAGTGACATAAAATCAACTGTATCCACCTGAATTCTGGGTTGGCCAGTGAATGGGGGAAGTACGGGTGCTGCAGAAGTGGTGGGCTCCCAATTAGGATTGGCAAATTCTGCAGGAAGGACACTATGGGTAGGACTTTGTCGTCTTGGTGGCAGCGAGACACTACTTGTGCTTGCCACCTTGCCAGCTTGAACTGCACTTATGGGACTCGCCACGATACCACGTGATACTGCAGTGCTGGATGTACGACCGGGGTGTACTAGGCTACTGGTGCTTGCCAGTTCACCAGAAAGATGAGCGGCACTAGTAATTCTTTGCTCCATACTAGAGCCCTGTGCTTCTTGCACCTCAACAACAGCAGAAGAAGATCGGCGTCTGGTACGCCTGACCTTGGCAGGGACCACAACTCTGTCGTCAGAGCTATCTGTCATGGAGCCACTGTCGTCTACAGGATCGTATTCTGAGCCTGAATCTGACAGATGAGTGGCTTCCTCTTCACTATCTGTCATGCTCAGAAACGTGTAGACCTCTTCACTAGTGTACCTTTGATTTGCCATTTTGGCCTCTAAATTTACT
This sequence comes from Lithobates pipiens, assembly GCF_037356315.1. NCBI lineage: Eukaryota > Metazoa > Chordata > Amphibia > Anura > Ranidae > Lithobates > Lithobates pipiens. Next base: position 185,038,808 of record NW_027507685.1, on the reverse strand, counting down.
GGTACAGTAGTAAGATTCACAGAAAAAAAGCTCCTAGGCTGTCATGAACTGTATCAAACGCTACCAAAAAACTGCTAGCGATCACAGGGATCAGGCCTGACTCTGCGAACGCTGCATTATGTGTTTTGTAAGTGACAGGGATCAATCGATGCTGCACTTGGCTGGGGTGGGCTGGGCGGAGGGGCAAAACGCAGGTGCTAGCAGGTATCTGGTCTGATCGCGCTAAAACAGCATTTTTGGGAACCCTAGACTGCTGGGGACGCTAGTATAGATCTGATCAGATATCGATCCATTCAGACACTATACCACTAAGGGAGGTGTATGCTGAGCGCAAGGGCGTTCGTGCTACTGGCATTAATCTGACGCTGCCTGGGGAGGTGCAGACCCTAACTGACTCTAAAACCTAACTGATATCACCCGCCGGGCGATCAGGGGGTTAAGCCTTTATTGGGTAATAAACAGCGGGTGCCCTGACACTATAAAAAAAACTAACTAACCAGCGCCACCTGTAACACATACGATGATCACTGGTGACAGGGGTGAAAGGGTTAACTAGGGGACAATCTTCCCACAAATAGGGCTTTCTTTTGGTGGTATTTAATCACAGCTGGAGTTTTTATTTTTTGCTAAACAAACAAAAAAAGATGGAAAATTTAGGGGGAAAAAAAATCATGTTTAATAGTTTGTTATAAAATTTTGCAAACAGGTAATTTTTCTGCTTCATTGATATGCGCTGATGAGGCGGCACTGGTGGGCACTGATAGGCTGCACTGATGGACACTAATAGGCACAGATAAGGTTGCACTGATGGGGACAGATAAGGCGGCACCGATGGCCACTGATAAGATGGCACGGATGGGCACCGATAGGTACCACTGATTAGATGGCACTGATGGGCACTGTTAGGTGACACTGATGTGCAGCACTGTCCAGGCACTATGGTCACTGAGAGGTGGCACTGGTAGGCGGCACTTGTAGGGGGCACAGGTGGGCACTGTAGCACTGGTGGGCACTGACAGGTGGAACTGGTGGGCACTGGTAGGCAGCACTTGTAGGGGGCACAGGTGGGCACTGAGGATCTGGCGGCACATCGCAGTGATCGGGACTGATGTCTCGCTCACTGCCGCCGGTGATCGGCTTTTTTTTCTCATCGCGCTGACAGCATGAGGAGAAAAAATAGCTGATTACCAGCTGTGTTGACATCACGTGATTAGCAGTCACGTGATAAGGAGTCGGGATTGACCCCTTACTCCGATCTGTGATTCAACGAGTCTCATAGTAACATGAATCGCAATAGACGTCGTCTCAGCAATGCAGGTCCGCGCTGTAGCCGTGCAGTAAAGTCTTAAAAAGCATCACCTATGGAGACTTTTAAATACCATAGTTTGGCGGCATTCCACGAGCGTACACAGTTTTAAAGCAGGACATGTTTGTTATCTATTTAATTAGCGTAACACTATATTTTATTTTTTACAAAGAAATTGTTTACTAGAGTGTGTGTTTGCATTACAAATCATTAAAGTGTATTTTTTCCCCAAAAATTATAACAACCGCTGCCCAGATACCATGTGACATAAAAGATTGCACCATATTATTCTCTAGGGCCTCTGCTACAATATATAAAATGTTTGGGGTTCTAAGTAATTTTGTAGCAAAAAAATCCTGATATTTATATGTAAACAAAAAGTGTCAGAAAATGCTGGGTGTATAAGTGGATAAGATATACAACAGTATAATATGCTTAAGAAAAATACTAGCAGTGAGTAAAACAGTACAGTGGTATAGTACCAAAGCTGTACATATATAGGGCAAGTGAGGGGTTAAGGAATGGGTTTTGTAGTCAGAGCGGACTGCGAAAATGTACATGGTCCATTTGTAAACAGACTAGAAATGGGGATGACTTTTAAATAGACTTTTAAACCTTTCTTGTGAGTGACAGAATGTTCATTAACATCTCATTCACCAAAAAAAATAATCTAATCTGGATTCAACTGTATTGTATAAGACAGATGGACATTTTCAGGCCTTAGCTATGGCCTGCTTGACAGTTAGAAAGATAGAGGTGAGCAGTTTCTGTTGTATTTTACGGAGTGTTTTGACTCTAAAATGTAGGAGGGTGGTCCAAGCATTCTTGTCTAAAGTATATGTTGATGGAATAAGGAAGACATAAGATGGTAGATTTTTGATAGCAAAACCTACATTTATTTCTACTGCAACCAACATATATATATATCATGTCACCAAGGTGACCACAGTTTCAAAGGAAGTTGCTTGAATAGGGAAGAAATGAGCTATTGTTGTGGGCGTTAAGTAGCACCAAAGGAGGCCTTTGAAGGCATTTTCAAGTGTATGCGTGTAATGAAGCAGAATTAAACATCTGCCCATGTTTGTTGCCAAGCCTCACCAGTTCTATGTATCCCCATTTTGTGACATACGTAAAGGAATGTGTGTAAAATGAGCAATATAAGCTGATAAAACATAGAAATAGTATTTGGGGAATTTAAAGACGGAGCCGTTCAAATAATACTGATTGCTCAGTCTATCCAGTGATCCTGCTTAGGGTATCTACATTTTTCTTTAGTAGGGATTTTGAGTCCTTGATCAAGTTCACCAAGATCTGAAATTAAATATGGTTTAAAAACCTAAAGCAAAAGTAACATTTACAAAGAAAAACATTAATCTTCTGTTAATTGACATTTCCTGGCCACTTTGTTCTGTTTGTAAAGCAGGCATGAGTGCCTCACAAAATCCGCACCAGATCCTTATCCTTGATGCAGATCTGGTACGGATGTTAAAGGGAAGCTCCCAGCGAAAAAATGCTTGGGGATCCCCCCCCCCAAATCCATGCCAGTCCCTTTTCCAAGGATGCAGGAGCAAAGGTTGTGGTAGCAACCATGTCCCCCCAATCCATAACAGGCCACTTGACCCCTCAGAAATATAAAAGATATGAAGCTGTGCTAAAAATTGATCTGTGAGACGCAAACCATGGGTGATAAACCAATGCACTCGCCACTGTTATATGGTTGATGTGCAACAACTGGTAAAAAAAAAACAGTATATTGTTGTGTAAATCAATTGAAAAAAAGGGAAGTGGTTAATACACTAATAAAGTAATAAAGCAGATGCAAAGAATTGAAATCACAGACAATGCAGAGCATCAGAAAAAATGAATGATAAAACCCAATTGTGTGATAATTTAAGTGATAACTAATGATGATACACATATCTAAAAAGTGGTTAAAAAAAGTGAGTGCTAATTAGAAAAAAATGTATAACTAACGATAAGTCCATATAACATAACTGATGAAAAAATTATCAGAAAGAAAAAAAAAGTCCATGCACAATGTATAGTCCATCAAGTCCAACCTATGTGTGTGATTATATGTCAGTATTACATTATACAGTATAAGTGATTTGTTCATGGTTCACTTGTGGTTGAACTGGATAGACTTGTGTCTTTTTTCAACTTATGTAACTATGTTACTATGTAACATGAATCCAAGCGTCCCAGAAACTGTGAAGAAATAGGAAAGTGCTTCCACCTCAGCACATGCTGCCTGCCGCTTACCTGAACGATATGGTCCCTGATTAGAGGGGACCCAGGAGCGCAATTGGCCTATAACCCAGCCTGAGGTCTCAATGGAATGTACCAACCTCGTCACTCTCAGCAGCCATATTCCTCATCCAAATGGAACAAGATGGTCAGATCCCTTTAATTCTTCAAATGCTGACTATAGCTGTATTTTTGGCAGAAAAGCAACATTGCTCCCTAGTTCAAAAATGTTCTCAGTCCTGTCTTGGAAGACAGAACTGAACCATTTTTTTGGGCAGTACCTATTTTTCACATGACTGTTGCACTGGCACTTCTTCAGAGACCAAGCTTAGTTTTTAATGTCCCTATCAGAACTACGTGGACACACAATTGGGTCAGTTTGAGTGAAACAAGTAACACATGCTTTACCAATACCATTTTGTCATTGTTTAGAATATGCTGATGTTACTATTCAGGCCATTCTGTTTGGTAAGTACAATGTTTGGCATGGGCACATGCCTTTGCCCTTGCAGTTTGAGTATCAGCAGTATACCTATTTGTTAGATACACCATGTTTTTGATATTTCAATACAATTCTAGGCACTGCAGCAGTGTTATATACAGAAATGCAAGTAAAGTGCTACCCCCAATGACTTAATCTCATGTCATAAACGAATTAAACGTTATCCATATATAAATTTCATTAAAACAGACCGTCCATCTTTTTTTAATTTTTTTTATTTTTTTTACTTTTTGATCTATTAAATCCTCTGCCCTTGTTGTTTTAACTTTGGATAGTAAAACATTTTTTTTCTGCCAGTAAATATCTTATGCAGCCCACTTCCTGTTTCTTGTCCGGTAAAAAGCCTAGGCTTATGACATCATGCACAGCTCTCTTTCTCACTCTCATGAGAGTTTACCAGGAAGGGGATGGGGATGAGTTAAAAGAGCTGCAGAGCTGGAGGTGTGCCTCTGTGTGTCTGTAAATCCAGGCAGTGAACAGGCAGCAGCTTCAGATGCCCATGGCTAAAATGGATGCAGACTCAGTAGAGGGAGATTTCTGCAGCATATTTGGCAAGCACAGAATCGGTATATATAAATTACTATGCAAAGTGGTTGGAGGGAAGCTTCGGAATGGGAAAGATGTTTTTACTACAAATTATTTAAGACTGCAGTTCCTCTTTAACAAAACACAAACAATATTATAAACAGTCAAATGTTTATATAACTCTATGTGAAAAAAAAAACACAAAAGTGGCAAATTGCTCCTCAAACAAAAATGTGCATTGCCATACACCATCCAATCTTCCTATGAGATTCTCTAAAGCATTGCCAATCTCTCTGTGCTCCGAATGAAAAAAGTTCATATTCACCATAAAAAAAACACACAGACGTGCCCATCACCACACCTTTTTGGGTGTCTTCTCAACTTTTTAGACGGACCCCACTGCAATAATGGAGGTCAAATGAGCTTTATTTGCAATCAAAGAACTCCTTAACGCATGTCCACTAGCCTCTCATGGAAAACACAGCATGGAAAGACATAAAATAGAGACTCAATAGTGCAGGCCGCAATTCCTTTTTTATTTAAAATTGAAATAAAAATACACTCACAGTGCATAAAGTATAAAACTGCATATAAACCACCATGTGTGGAAATACTCAACAAAACAGAATCCTGGCTCTGCCCAGTGTAATGTTGACACTGTCAGGCTGATGCATTGCGCCGTTATTTTATTTTACAAAGGTTAAGCGTTGGTAACCTTTATTTGGTTTGTTTATGACAAAATTGCGTCATTCTGGTCAGCGCTTTACATATATATCTTATATATTAGTGTATTGATTGCATGCTTGGGTGGGAGCATCTTCCAAATCTATTGTTTGTTATATATATTGTATTTATCGGCATATAACACCCACTTTTTTTCCCGTTAAAATCAGGGGAAAATCGTGGGTGCGTGTTGTACGCCGATCCCCGCTGATTGTGAGGAAAGGAGCGAGCGGAGCCGAGATGCAGAAAGCCAAGTATACTTCAGCTAGACTTGGCTCCTCTCGTAGTCCCGCCCCTGACTGTGAGCAGAGCCGAGTCTAGCCGAAGTATACTCGGCTTTGTGTATCTTGGCTCCGCTCGCTCCTCTCCACTCAGTCAGTGGAGATCGGTGCCAATTTTAAATCAAGGCAATGCTGCAAAGCCACTGGGCAAGTCAGCAATGATGGGCATTGCTGCAGATGTACACTGATAAGGCTGCATTGATGTGCATTTAAATGTAAGTTTTTTTCCTTAAAATTCCCTAAAAGTTTTTTTCCTTAAACTTGGGGTGATTGTTATACGCCGGTTTGTGTTATACACCGATAAATATGTTCATATTTTTTGCATGTATAATTGTGCAAGTTTTTTGCATATTTATTTTATTGCAGCAGAGCGGTGGTTTGCGTTGCAACTCCCTGCACTGAAAAAGCGAACAGCATGCAGGACTCTTTTTCAGTGCACATCACAGCTATGCCGTGGTGTGAATGGACACAATTATAGTTACATAGTAGGTGAGGTTGAAAAAAGACACAAGTCCATCAAGTCCACCTATGTGTGTGATTATATGTCAGTATTACATTGTATATCCCTGTATGTTGCCGTTGTTCAGGTGCTTATCTAATAGTTTTTTTTACACTATCGATGAAACTGTCTGTGGAAGGGAATTCCACATCCTTACTGCTCTTACAGTAAACAACCCTTAAGGGTTAAACCTCTTTTCTAATTCCAATGAATGGCCACGTGTCTTATTAAACTCCCTTGCACAAAAAAGTTTTATCTCTATTATGAGGTCACCATTGAGGTATTTGTAAATTGAAATCATATCCCCTCTCAAGTGTCTCTTCTCCAGAGATAATAAGTTCAGAATTATCATTTTATCTCTGGAGTTAATCCCCATTTTTGTTTGCTTTGTTAGGAGCAGCTTGGCATTCTATGCCATTGCTGAGCCTATCATCTCCTAGGACCCATAGGTCCTTTTTCACCCTAGAATTCCCCCAGAGGTTCACCCCCAAGTGAATAGATTGCATTCATATTTTTGCCACCCAAATGCATTATTTTATTACATTAAACCCCATTTGTCCACCCCATTAATTTGTTCAGATCTTCTTGCAAGATTTCCACATCCTGCAAAGAAGTTATTGCCCTGCTTAGCTTTGTGTCATCCGCAAATACAGAGATTGAACTGTTTACCCTATCCTTCAGGTCGTTTATGAACAAATTAAACAGAATTGGTCTCAGCACAGATCCCCACTTCCCACCCCTGACCATTCCGAGTATTCCCCATTGATCACCACCCTCTGAACCTGTCCTTGTAGCCAGTTTTCAATCCATGTACTTACCCTATGGTCTATGCCAACGGACCTTTTTTTGTTCAGTAAATGTTTATGGGGAACTGTGTCAAATGCTTTTCCAAAATCCAGATACACCACATCTACGGGCCTTCCTTTATCTAGATGGCAGCTCGCCTCCTCATAGAATGTTAATAGATTGGTTTGGCGAGAACGATTCTTCATGAATCCATGCCGATTACTGTTAATGATATAGTTTTCATTACTAAAATCTTGTATGGAGTCCCTTATGATCCCCTCCAAGAGCTTGCATATTGATGTTAGGTTAACTGGTCTGTAATTCCCAGGGATGAATTTTGGCCCTTTTTTAATTGCCTTGTCTTTGAGTTGGGGCTGTGTTGGAAGGCACTACCAATGCAGTCCCACCACATCTATCTAATGCATTTAGCCCCCGTTTACATTGGAGTGACTTATGCCTATTGCTGGCATTCACTCTGTTCAAATCGGTGCACTACCAACTTTGTGATGCCGCACCGATTTGAAAAAGTAGTTCCTGCACTACTTCTGGTGATTTCAGGTACGACTTGCATAGAAGTCTGTGCATGATTTGGGCAGCACAGTGGTGTAGTGGTTAGCACTCTCACGTAGCAGCAAGAAGGGTCACTGGTTTCAATCCCAACCATAACACTACCTGCCTGGAGTTTGCATGTTCTCCCTGTGCCAGCATGGGTTTCCTCCTACACTCTAAAGACATGCAGGTAGGTTAATTGGCTTCTGTCCAAAAAATTGGCCTTAGTATATGAATGGGGACCTTGGATTGAGGGTAGGTACTGATGTGAGTGTGCAATGTACAGGTATAGGGACAATTGTAGACACTCACTCAGGTTGAACTGGATGGACTGGTGTCTTTATTCAACCTTACTAACTATGAAATCACATGGATGTCTTCCAAGTCACATTTGAAGTCGCACTGATATGCGGCTTTGGAATTTTGCAATTTCAGATGAAGTCACGCGATTTCAAAGCTGTAGTCAATGTGAACGGGGGCTTAATCACATGCCTGTGAGAATTAGGCCTAAAGCTTCTTATTTTGTTGACACATCCTTAGCGTTATGAATGCATTTGACTGCGTAAAGAACATTGTAAACACTGTTTAGCCTAAATCATTATAGCATTGTTTGTTTTCAATGGACAATCTGTATTTATACCATCATACAATGATATTATACTTTTATTTTGGTACTATACTGACACAAGTTCATTTAAAATGTCCTGGGAAAAGAACTGAGTTTCTTATCGACAATTCTGTTCTGTAGCCTAGTACAAAGCTTTGTGCAAGGTGCCAGACGGTGAGTGGAGACCATCAGTCCCATCTTATACAGCTACACCTTTGTATTTCCACACGGCCGATCAGAGGGAGGCGGCAAGAAGATTGATGAAGACGATGAATTCTGGGGCTCCTGCCTCTGTCTGTGTTAAGAAAGGTGGGGGCTCGGCAGCTTTCTTCTTCAGAAACCTTTCCTGCCTCTTCTTCTACGCCGCAACCTTTGACACCGGCCGTCTGTCGGTAGCTGTCATCGACTTTGACAGTTTGATTGATGTCTCTGGCCACAGAAGTGTTTCGGTGCCAGACACTGCACACAAACACTTACAAACAAGTGTACAAATCTGGGCAAACACACACAAGCTAAGTAGATGCAGCAATACACAGATGTGCATCAAACGTGAACAGAAAATAGCTTGTCTGACAAAACCACAGAAGCAATAATAAAGTGCCAGATTGAGAAGAACCCTGTGTCTGCATTGTATTTCCTTTTTCTTCTCTTGGATTATTAACCTCCTGTCTGCTGATCACTCTTGCAGGACTTGGCATATTCAGGCATTTGACACAGGAAGAGTGCATAGCTTTGGATCATTTTAAATACATAGTCTTGATATATCATGATCATATGATCTTGAATTATCTGTTACATACATATTGGCAGCCAAGCCTCTCTTATTGCATTTGCCAGCCTAACTTCTTGGTCCAGTGCACTAGTAGCAGTGTTGTATGTCTTTGCTGCCAGCAGTGTTATCCACCATCCCTGCCAGCTTTGCTGTTCACAGTATGTTTTCCAAACGTAGGATACTCATTGAAAAATATGTGGGTATATGGCATACGATGATTTTTCAGTGGTTCGATTTTTTTTTTCTAGCTACTGGCATTGTTATGTTAGGACATACACATGAAAGTCTTGCATATGCGTAACTTAAGCTGAACAAAGATTTTATTTTTTTTAAACTACTTCACAACTCTGGGTTTATGTCTGGTCCCTTGCCAGTGGGAAGTTAGGTGTAGGTAGACTGGGTTGTGTCTGTGAACGCCTTCTCACTCGCAGATTTTTCCTTTTGTGGTTTGGTAGTGTCCCTTCATAACCCTTTGCAACCTAATTTGTAGGAAAATGAATAGGTCTTTATATGTCAGACACACCACACCCGAGGCTCTTACATCCATTATCGCACAGCACACGCCGTAGATGGCTGCGATCCTAAAAATCTGCTACTATTGTCACTTGCACGTTGCAGAATTTCAGTTTGGATGCTAGATATTTGGATCTTCATGAATCCATCATGTTTTATCTCATGATCCCTCCCTTTGTGCTTCCATGGTGGAAACAAGGGCAGACACAGAATATTCCCCCATCCTGGGAACTGAAGAGTTAAAAGATGAGAAAAAAGCTGCAATAGATGGAATCGAACTATTCATGTGTAAAAGCCGCTGTTCCCGTGTCTCACCAGTGAATGGAGAACACTGTGTAATTTCTTTTTAATTAGCAGTATGTAAAAGGTCACTGGATTTCCCAGCATGTCCCTGTCACCATTGTGACATAGAGTTACCTGCCATCAGACCCATTTACACCCTATCGTGTCGCCTCTGAACACAGAGATGTTTCTCGGTGCGACTCTCGTGTAAATATAAGAGGTGCCCTTTTGCAAACGGAGCCATTTCATGTCACATCAGACAGAACAGCTGTTATATTCACTGCCCGAAAATATATTGCAATAATAAGTATACAGTGTGTTTTCTGGAACGTTTCAAGCAATGTTGCCAGAGGGATCTCCACTGGTTTGGAAAAACATCACTCCCCATTTGATCCTTGACCACTTTTGTGTGATTCTTATTGTTTTCTTCTCTGTGCTTTGTTGATTTTCAGCTGGATTTGTCCTACCACAGTCATAGTATAGGCTTGATCTTCAGTAGGTTTTCCTTCTGTCAATACATCAAGTTGGCACAGATATGTGAAGATTAATTACCTCATACTGCATTTAATATCAGTTTTTTTTTTTTTTTTTTCATTTACCTAAGCTGTGTTATTTTTTTCCTATACTGCACTTGGAAAATGAAGAGGATTGACTGGTTGCTCTGAGAAACACAGTTCTTATTTCAGGCTTTTTCATGAATGAGATCTTCTGTTTCCATGCGATGGGGTCATTCTTCCCACTGGCCACCAGTGTAAGGGGCATTTTTCACACTGACCCACCAATGAATTGTCGGTGTAACAATAAAGTATACGGTTAAGTCTACAGGCTTGGAAAAATCTTTTTGGAAATGGATAGAAAACTGGCTAAAAGTCTGTATTCAGAGAGTAGCAGTTAATGATTCTTGCACTGAATGATGTAAGGTTATCAATGCTGTACCCCCAAGGTTCAGTGTTGAGACTTTATTATACTTTTTTTTTATATATATATTTCTAAATGATGTAGGGTCTGGGATTAAAAGTACCATTTCATTCTTTGCAGATGACACCAAGGTATGCAGTATAACAACATCCTTACAGAATGTCTAACATCCCGGTGTTGATAAATGTAAAGTTATGCACTTGGGGGCTAGGAGAAAAGCTGGGGAAATCAAAGGTGGAGAAGGATCTGGGTGTTCTGGTAGATCATAAGCTCAATAATAGCATGCCATACCAAGCTGTGGTTTCCAAAAATCCTTTCATACATTGAGAGGTTATGGACCCCAGAGAGAGAGAGATAGTTTTGCCCCTGTACAAATCATTAGTAAGACCTGGAATGTGCAGTTCCGTTTTGGGCACCAGTTCTCGAAAAGGATATTGGGGAACTAGAGAGTTCAGAGAAGGGCAACCAAACTGATAAGAGGCATGGAGGAGCTCAGCTATGAGGAAAGATTAGAGGAACTGAATGTATTCTCTCTTGAGAAGAGGAGATTAAGGGGGATATGATCAACATGTACAAATACATAAGTGGTCCGATTAGTGAACTTGGTGCGGAGTTATTCACTTTAGATCAGCACAGAGGATAAGGGGGACACTCTTTATGTCTGGAGGAAAGGAGTTTTCATCTCCAAATACGGAAAGGTTTCTTCACAGTATGCTGTGAAAATGTGGAATAGACTCCCTCCAGAGGTGGTTCTGGCCAGCTCAGTAGAAGGCCTTGATTATTTCCTAAATGTTCATAATATAACTAGATACTAATATTTATAGGTGAAGTTGATCCAGGGAATATCTGATTGCCTCTCAGGGGATCGGGAGGAATTTTCTTTTTTTCATTGAACTGGATGGACTTCACCAGATTAACTGTGTAACTATGAGTTGTTTTAACAGGGGTTCCCTGAGACTTGAAAATAAATTCAAATGCTCTCCTTGGGTAAAAAGGGTTTAGAAAGGCTAATCTGAAACATAGCATGAATCCAATATTCAAGGCAGATCAAAAACAAATGTGTCTATATTTGGCATCCAGACCCAGAGGCTCACTTTATAAGTCTATGGCTTATATAGAACTAATAAAAGTGAACTTGTGGAAAGAAACTGGAAACACAGATGTGACTTTTACACCAGCTTAGTGATCCTGGCACCTCCGCCAGACAACTCAGGCAGGTTCTGGACTTCCACTGCGACCGGATATTGTGGTCAAGAATACACCCCCTGACTGCTGATTTGACATTGAATAAGCAGCAGCACACTGCTGTGATAATTCTGCTGTCCCCTCCTGCCTAGTACTTGGCTGTACTCCATTTGAGTACTCTTGTACAGAGGATTACATAATTGAGAATTACATTTCGTGCAAGGCTGACTTTAGTTCTGAAAGAAAATGGTACACATAAGAACAGAACAATCTGCCCTGCATGTTTAAGTACACAGATTCATAAAATGAAGATCTCAGCAACCACAGGCATGTAGCTTTGGGGACAGCCAGGTGAAGTTTTTTGCTGTAAGAGTCAGTCTGCCCAAAGCAATTTTTTTCCTTTTATGCTCTTTCTTGCAAACTCTAAGACCCCATACACACTATTAGATTTTCTGCAGATTCTGGTCTTCAGATTTACCAAAACCATGTAGTGCAAGGGCCTGCCTGATTACATACAAATTTAAACTCTTATGCCCTCTACATACGACCGGTTCTCCTGACGGAATTCCACTGAAGCTGTCTTGCGTACACACAATCACACCAAGTTCTGACAATCGAGAACACGTTGATGTACAACACATACGACGGGACTAGAAAAAGGAAGTTCAGTAGCCAATAGCTTCCATCTCGTGCTTCAGAGCATGCGTCATTTTTCATACATCGGAACAGCATACAGACGAGCGGTATTCCCGTTAGGAATTGGTTCCGTCGGAAAAATTTAGAACATGTTGTCTTTCTAGGGCTGTCGGAATTTTCTACGTAAAAAGCCCGATGGGGCATACACATAATCGGCATATATGATGAAAAGATCCTGTCTGACTTTTTCTGTCGGAAATTCCATTCGCGCGTATATGGCTTTAAGGTTTGACCTCATATTATATGGTTTTGGTAAATCTGAAGACAAAAATCTGCGGAAAATCTAATAGTGTGTATGGGGTCTTGGTGAGATTTTTGTGTTTCCAGAGTCCTCGAATCCTGCTGAAGTCTTTATGAAGGACCCATGCTGTTCCTGTTAATTTGATTGTTTGGACATTGCAGTAGGGGGAGCTGAAACACAGCTTCTGTTGGCTTTGACATGCTAAACTCGAATTTCAACAGGAACAGGGTGGAGAATGATGATGGTGATCTCACAGTTGAAGTATCCCAGAAATAAAAGAAACCAGAGACTAACTAAAGACCCATACACACTATCAGATTTTCAGATTTTTTCCTTCAGATTTATCAAAACCATATAATATGAGGTCAAACCTTAGGAGTTTTAATGTGTATGCAATCAGGCAGGCCCTTGCACTACATGGTTTTGGTAAATCTGAAGACAAAAATCAGCAGAAAATCTGATAGTGTGTATGGGGTTTTAGCCTACCAGGCTCCACCTGTAACATAAATATTGGATCAGCTATCCCCCTACAATATGATTTGTAGCTGTGCGAAGACAATAATGAAGCTGACTAGCACCAGTGAATTGCAGCACATTGCAAACTTGCATTAAAGTAGAGTTCCACTGTTTTGTAAGTTTATTAAAAGTCAAACTACAAAAAGTGTAGCTGCTGACTTTAAATAAACAGACACTCACCTGTCCCACGGTCCAGCGACGCCTCACTCAACTCCCCCTCCTCTCTGTGGCGCCCTCATTACTACTGTGGGCTCCCAGCTGTATTAGCCAGCTGGGTGTGCATGCGCGAACCGCGCTGTGTTCTCCTAGTGGCCAAGCAATCTTCTGGGACCTGTGACTTGTCCTGGATGATTGGGGAGGAGGAGACAGTGAGACAGCAGAAGAAGGAAGTGGGATAGAAAGTACCTGTCAAAACCGGGTACCACCCCCCCCCCCCCCCCCCGTTTTAAATTGGTAATAACCCCAAAGCCAAAAACAGAATTTTAACAACTATTAGACAAGGTGGCTGCATTTGTTTTCTTTTTAAGGCTTTTTCACCTTTTGTCAGGGTCCAGATCTGAACCTGTGACTTCTGTGGTGCCTGGCTGTGGCTCTTCTCACTGTGCCACCTGAGATGTTGGACAGCGCCCTGTCTGATCTCTTAGGAAAATCTTTCCTTGTCTCTTGCTTCTGGTGAACCTTTAACTCTTTGCTCCCCCCATGAACTTCCTGATTTGAGCCATGTCTGTGCACAATAATCTGTCAAACTGGAATGTTTGACATATTATTGTGCGCTGCTCCAGCTGATCTCTTGCTCCTTTGCATACCTGAGGTTGTCCTTCTCTCCACTACCATTTGTTATCAACCTTTGGCTTGTTCCTCAACTACATTTCTGCTTGATCCCAACCTGCAACCACTTGTTTACTCACTACGCTTCTGACTGAACCCTACCTGCTATATCTGCTACTGGACTGCAGCTTACTTACCTCCTGGTGGGGCGATCCTGAGGACCGCGACTTGGTACTGACACACAGTAAAACCCATCTCCACCATCAGAAGCTCTGGTGAATACCGGTTAGTACTTAGACCCTACACCTCAAGTGACCCCTGGCCATAACACCCGGTGATCCACCCAGTAAATCACCTCCTGTATTAGAGGTGATTTACACTCTGGATGAAGGAGCACCAGAGATACATTTTGGACAGCAGTATGGTCTTTCTGGGGCAAGGGGAGTGTTAGCTGGAGTTCAGCTTCCATTTGTACCTAAATCTGCTAATCTATCTAACACTTTGCTGTTACAGCAAACTGCTCATTTCCTTTTTGGATCTTACATAAATAAAAGATGATCATTGTAAGCGCCCCTTACCGCTTTAATTAATTATCATTTTTGTTACCCTATGACCTCTCTGATTTGGTAAAGGCTGACTAGATGCGTGATACATTTGGAAAGGCATAATACACCTGCCTCTAGGACGCTTAATGATGTGCCTTTAAGATGGGTGCAGCTAGGGACAGTCGCAGACAATAGTGACAGGAAGCCTAGGACAAGACATAAGATAAAGACTGATATGGACATGATGCTTATGCTGACCTATTTTAGGAACATCACCCTTTCCATCACACCCCTCCCTATTACTTGTCTCTGCCTGTTTTATCAGATAAATCTAGTCAAGTCTAGTTCATTTGCCAGTCTTTCCATTTTCTCTCCTTCCCTCCCCTCTTTTATCTGCTCACACCCCACAACTATCCATCACATCTGCTACCAGTAAACTTTTTGGACTGTCTGCGAGAAAAGTCTCAACTTGTCTTATTAGAATAATGGGATATGTTAGCTGCCTTGACTCCTGACATACAAGATATGCCATATTGTGACTCTTAGTGTCACTCTGTCACAACAGCTGATAAAACAGGCAGACATTTTATATCTGGCTAGTGATTTCATGGACTAAACTTTAAATTGTTGTGGAAAGATGCAGAAAGTGTGGCCCCTGTTGTCATCTGCTCAATGTAGATTTAGCGTTAATACAAATAAACTGGTCTATAAAAACACTGGTCATAAATAAAGAATATTTTCTGTGATCATACATTAGGGTTCGTGATCCAACAAAACCTTTCCTAGAGTGCTGTGCTGCTGGCTTTTGTCACAGAGCTCCCAGGTCAGAAGACGAGGTCTTCCACAAAGGTCCTCCAAACCCCAATGCCCCCTTTAATCTATGTGTTGCATTGTCTTGCGGTAGGACTGTGCTAAAGTAGCTGCCCGGTGCAGTTCCATTGCACCTGTTAAGAAAGGCCCTTAAAACCAGGCAGACATTGAAGATACAGCTCTGTATTTATTAGCCCCTTCCCCCTGCCGCCTCCCAGCCTTTTAAGCGGTTCTAAATGCCAGGGTGGGCAGTTCCAATCATGTGACCGATGTGATTGGTAGTTGCAGCGGTCACATGATCGGAAAGTTTCCAACTGCAAATACGCATTGGGAGCTTTCCGGTACCTGCCAATTACTGTGCTGGGTGAGCACAGTAATGTGTTTACATAGGGCTGCATTTATTTGGCCTCTCAGCATTGAAGGTCACCCGTCGAGAGGCTGTATATATTTGTATGGGCGGCAGGTTGCAGAACTAGTGCAAAAGTATCTGTGTAACCGTGGTAATACGTTGGAAATAATACCCAGACTCCACACTGTGGAAACAGTCTGTAATGTTGCTTCAGACATTGAATCCTGCTTAGAGCAAGTTTACTACAGGGTGCTATATAGGTCTAGGACTTTGGTCCATTCCTTTGGTTCCCAGACTTCGAAGATCCCTCTGGGGATATGCCCACCGTATCAGGAGAAGCCTGCATCCATGTAGGGACCTGACATGTAGGATCTGTAATGTAAAATATGCAGCATATAGAATCAAGCCATTAGAGATTCGTATAGGTAAACTCTATAGAGACAGAATTTGGAGGCTTTTAGACCCTGCAGTGCCTCTAATGCCGCGTACACACGATCAGACTATCTGCCGGACAATCTGCCCTTGTGTGGGCTCTGGCAGACTTTTTTTGCCCAAAAGTCCAGCGGACTTGGAAGGTAGTTTTGACTCAAAAATTGTCGGCCGCACTGCGAGTCCGGCGGACAATCTGGCCGTCTGTGTGCTAGTCCACTGGACTTTTGAAATGAACGGACTTTCCCGCACACGGAGAAAAGTCCGTTTATTTTGAACGCGGCTCCACGTAACCAGGACTAGCAAAGGAAGTCTATGTCGGTGAGATTGACACATCGCTGGCCCCGTCACCTGGTATGGACTTAAAGGGGAAGCCCTACGCCAAAAAAACGGCGTGAGGGACCCCCTCAAGGTCCATATCAGACCCTAATGCGAGCGCGCAACCCAGCCGGTCAGGAAAGGGGGTGGGGACGAGCGAGCGCCCCCCTCCTGAGCCGTACCAGGCCGCGTGCCCTCAACATGGGGGGGTGCTTTGGAGAAGGGGGGCCCTGCGGCCCCCCCACCCCAAAGCACCTTGTCCCCATGTTGATAAGGACAAGGGCCTCTTCCCGACAACCCTGGGCGTTGGTTGTCGCGGACGGGGGACTTATCGGAATCCGGGAGCCCCCTTTAATACGGGGGCCCCCAGATACCGGCCTCCCACCCTATGTTAATGAGTATGGGGTACAATGTACCCCTACCCATTCACCTGGTGAAAAAAATGTAAATAAAACACAACACAAGGTTTTAAAAGAATTAATTGCACAGCTCCGGGGGTCTTCTTCCGTTTTGGGGGGTCTTCTCGCCAGACGACTCCGCTATCTTCTGCTCTATTGCTAGATCTTTTACTAGCGGAGGAGCCCGGCTTTCTTCGTCGCCATCCGGGGGTCTTCTTCCGACTTCGGGGGTCTTGTCCCCCTCTTCGGTTCTTCTTGCCGGGCCTCCGCTTTCTTCCTATAGCTCTTTTACTAGCGGTGGCCCGGTCTTCTGACCCTGCCGCCTCTTCTGACTTCAGGGGTCTTGCCGGGCCTCCGCTCCTTCTTCCAGCTCTTTTACTAGCTGTGGCCTGGTCTTCTGTCGCTGCCGCCCGCCTTCTCTTTTCTTCTTCTCTTCTTCCTTGAGATGTTGACTCGACGCTGTCTCTGGCTGTAATGACAGGGACGCGTTATGCGGCCACTTATATAGGGACGATGGGCGGGGTCACCAGGTGATGTCCCCGCCCCTTATGATGTCACAGTGCCAGCCTCCTCAAGAAAAGAGAAGGCGATGACAGAAGACCAGGCCACCGCTAGTAAAAGAGCTGGAAGAAAGAGCGGAGGCCCGGCAAAAAGAACCGAAGAGGGGAACAAGACCCCCGAAGTCAGAAGAAGAGGCGCCGGCGACAGAAGACTGGGCCACCGCTAGTAAAAGAGCTATAGGAAGAAAGCGGAGGCCCGGCAAAAAGAAACGAAGAGAGGGACAAGACCCCCGAAATTGGAAGAAGATCCCCGGACGGCGTCGAAGAAGAAAGCCGGGCTACTCCGATAGTAAAAGAGCTAGCAAAAGAGCAGAAGATAGTGGAGGAGTCTGTAGAGAAGACCCCCTAAGATGGAAGAAGACCCCCGGAGCTGTGCAATAAATTATTTTAAAACCTTGTGTTGTGTTTTATTTACATTTTTTCACCAGGCGAATGGGTAGGGCTCCCAGATTCCGACAACCAATGGCCAGGGTTGTTGGGAAGAGCGGCGGTTTGTCCGCCAGACAGTCTGATCGTGTGTACGCGGCATAAGCATTTTTGGAGATGCATGGAGGAAATGGTCTTGATTCTCTTCATATAGTTACATAGTAGGCGAGGTTGGAAAAAGACACAAGTCCAACCTATGTGTGTGATTTTATGTCATTACATTGTATATCCCTGTATGTTGTGGTCGTTCAGGTGCATATCTAATTGTTTTTTTTTTTTGTTTTTTTTTTATAATTGATGCTCCCCGCTGAGACCACCGCCTGTGGAAGAGAATTCCACATCCTAACTGCTCTTGCAGTAAAGAACCTTCTAAGTAGTATAAGGTTAAACTGATTTTCTTCTAGCTTTACTGAGTGGCCACGTGTCTTATTAAATTCCCTTTTGTGAAAACGTTTTATCCCTATTGTGGGGTCACCAGTACAGTATTTGTACATCAAAAGCATATCCCCTCTCAAGCATCTCTTCTCCAAAGAGAATAAGTTCAGTGCTTATGAGGATAACTTCTAATAACTAAGGTCCTCCATTTCCTTTATTAATTTTGTTGCCCTTCTCTGGACTATCTCCAGTTCCAGCACATCCTTCCGGAGGACTGGTGACCAGAACTGGACAGCATACTCCAGGTACGGCCAGACCAGAGTCTTGTAAAGTTGGAGAATTATCGTTTTATCTCTGGAGTTAATCCCCTTTTTAATGCATGCCAATATTCTGCTTGCTTTGCTTGCAGCAGCTTGGCATTTTGCATGCCGTTACTGAGCCTGTCATCTACTAGGTGGCCCCCAGAGGTTCTTCACCTAGTGAGTAGATTGCATTCATATTTTTTGCCAACCAAATGCATTCTTTTACATTTTTCTACATTAAACCTCATTTGCCATTTAGTTGCCCACCCCATTAATTTGTTCAGATCTTCTTGCAAGGTTTCCACATCCTGCGGAGAAGTTATTTCCCTGCTTAGCTTAGTATCATCCGCAAATACCGAGATTGAGCTGTTTCTCCCATCCTCCAGGTTGTTTATGGATAAATTAAATAGGATTGGTCCCAGGACAGAACACTGGGGGACCCCACTTTCCACACCATACCATTCCGCGTACTCCCCTTTTATCACTACCCTCTGAACTCACCCCTGTAGCCAGTTTTCAATCCATGTACTCACCCTATGGTCCATGCCAACAGACCTTACTTTGTACAGTAAAAGTTTTTGGGGAACTGTATCAAATGTTTTTGCAAAATCCAGATACACCAAGTCTACGAGCCTTCCTTTATCTAGATGACAGCTCACCTCCTCATAGAAGGTAATAGATTGGTTTGGCATAAACTATTCTTGATTAATCCATGCAGATTCTTGCTAATGATGCCTTTGTTATTACTAAAATCTTGTATATAGTCCCTTATCATCCCCTCCAAGAGCTTGCATACAATTGATGTTAGGCTAACTGGTCTGTAATTCCCAGGGATGTAACTTGGCCCTTTTTTAAATATTGATGCTACATTGGCTTTTCTCCAATAAGCTGGTACCAGTAGACTGTTTGAAAAAAATAGGAACAATGGTCTAGCAATTACTAGACTGAGTTGCTTAAGGACCCTCAGGTGCAAGCCATCTGGTCCCGGTGACTTATTGATGTTAAGTTATTCAAGTCTAATTCTGTCCTCTGTTAGCCATGAGTGTGCTTCCTGTGACATGTCATGAGGATAGACATTGCAGTTTTGATTACTGAACCCCCCCCCCCCCCTGTTTCCCTAGTGAAGACTGCAGAGAATAATAAATTCAATACCTTTGCAATCTCACCATCCTCAGTAACCAGATTCCCTTCATCCTTTATGGAACCAATATGATCTGACCTCCCTTTCTTACTATTTATGTACTGAAAGAATTTCTTGGGATTTTTTTTTTTTACTCTTCTCCACTATGTGCCTTTTGTTTTCTAGCTTACCCACCCTGATTGCACCTTTACATTTCTTGTGGCAATCTTTGTAAATTTGGAATGCTGATGTTGATCCCTCAGTCTTGTATTTTTTGAAGGCCTTCTCCTTTGCTTTTATATGCATTTTTATGTTGGAGTTAAGCCACCCAGGACTTTTCTTAGTTCTTTTAACCACTTGCTTACTGGGCACTTATACCCCCCTCCTGCCCAGACCAATTTTCAGCTTTCTGCGCTGATGCACAATTGCGCGGTCATACAACACTGTACCCAAATTCATTTTTTATAATTTTTTCCCCACAAATAGAGCTTTCTTTTGGTGGTATTTAATCACAGCTGGGGGGTTTATTTTTTGCTAAACAAAGATGGAAAATTTTGGAAAAACAAAAATCATGTTTAATAGTTTGTTATAAAATTTTGTAAACAGGTAATTTTTCTGCTTCATTGATATGCGCCGATGAGGCTGCACTGGTGTGCACAGATAGGCTGCACTGGTGTGCGCCGATAGGTAGCGCTGGTGGGCACTGACAGGTGGCACTTGTAGGGGCACAGGTGGGCACTGAGGAGGCAGGGCACATCTCAGTGATCGGGACTGATGATCATCCCAGTGATTATTTTTTTTTTTTGTTAGCGTGAGGAGAAAAAAATAAAAACCGCAGAGGTGATCAAATACTACCAAAATAAAGCTCTATTTATGGGGAAAAAAAAGGACTTTGTTTTTATTTGGGCACAGTGTCGCACGACCATGCAGTTGTCAGTTAAAACAACGCAGTGTCATAACGCAAAAAAATGGTCTGGTCAGGAAATGGGTTAAAACCTTCCAGAGCTGAAGTGGTTAATGCTTTGATTATTTTATTGAATATGAAATGTATTTCTGTGGCCTTTTGGACACGTGTGTTTAACAGATAGCTTTATTAATTGGTATTGGGGCACATTCACTGGTGGATTGTATTGGTATCAGAAGATTCTTGCAACTTAAATGACTGGTAAATGTGAATAGCATGTCTATCCTATTTAAATGAAAGGCAAGCTTACATCGGTCACAGCTGTTAGCATGTGGCTGCATACAAAGCAGTTACCTGCTGTACGGGACAGATGTTTAAGCCTGGATGCAGGCAAGTATGTGCTAACACTTTTCTGCTAAGGCCTTAAATGAATACAAAGCTTCCTCTGACGTCAGAGAGGTGGGTGGATGATGTCATAATCTCTGACCCAACCAGTCAGAAGAAGCTTTGTATTCATTCATAGAGAACAAAGCTCCATGTGAAAGGCAGAATGCCACTCAGCCTGATTCGATTTTGTTCTGGGAGTGGGAAAGGAAGTTCCCATCCCACCGCCGGAGCACAACCCTGTATGCTGTGTAACAAAGAGATGGCCCATGTCCCCACCTATAATTGGCCTTCACAGCAAGGAGCACATGGAAGGGCAAACGCATGTCAGACAAAAACAGAGAAAAATTCCCAGCTCAACTCACCAACCAGTCTGCTTACCAACCGAATGAACCTGTTCAACAGTATGTGTTAAAACCAGGAGTTTATTTAGCACGCATTTACAAAGACATGCGTAAGCTGCAAGGCCTCTAAACGGCACCCTGTGTATTGCTTGCAGTTCTAACCCTATTACATTTATGAAGGTCACCACAGTGGGAACACATGTCTTCTGATGGATAGATGAGGGACAGGTGGGCCTGGAGGTAGCCCAATCCTCCTTAAAGGCACAGGGGCACATTGGACACCCATCTGAAACTACATACAGTCTATATAGGGCTCAGGGTTGCGGCATGTCTTTTTGAACTAAATAATTAGTTTGAACTGACCCGGTCCAATCAAACTGTTTAACGTTCATTAGAAGCTGGAGATTTTCTTTTGTGGCTGGTATAATACTCCCTGTCCTGTCATCCGTGCCTTAAAGCTACACTGGCTGAAGAATCCTCTGCATCCAACACTTCCAAAAGTGTCGGGTGCCTGTTCATTCGTTGTGCACTATGATTCCACCCACAGGCCACTACAGGGAACACCCCCAGTCACCTCTGCCATCTTCCAGGAAGCCTCTCTCATTGGTGTCATCTTGCTCCTTCATTGATAAGCCAGCTTTACAGTATCCAGGCTCTAAACTTCAGTGTTTAGTATCTCACAGTTACACTGAAATGCACAACAGTAAGGTATAAAGTATCCACTTTCTGTGAGAAACTGCTTCTCCAGCTTCCCTTTAGTGGTGTGTAAAATTCTAGGCACTATATGATCAGATAATTTGAACTCTGATCTGTCCTTTCAGCTGAGCTCACATGACCAGACCTAGGCCTTCACACATGTGACCAACATTTAATTAGCCCTTTAAGCAGCAATTTCTCCAGGATCTGTACGTATTTTGGTCCTTCCATTACCCTTTGAGTACAGGTCCAAACGGTTTTGTTGGAATAAATAAATGTTAACAAAAAGCTAGACAGTTTAGTGTGTGATTCAACTACCCTGCCCGCCCAATTTGCCCTAATCGGTACTGTGTCATGTTATTTCAGTGTTCTGCAGATATAAGTTTTTAATGTATGTATTTATCCATTGAATTGAACCAATAAAAGAGTACACAGTGGATACAAAAAGTCTACACAGTTAAAATGTCAGTTTTCTGTGATGTTCAAAAATGAGACACAGTTAAATCATTTCAGAACTTCTTCTACCTTTAATTTCACCTTTAAACTGTACAACTCAGTTGATCAGTAAACTGAAATCTATTAGGGAACTAAAACTAAAAAATAAAATAATACGGTTGCATAAGTGTGCACACCCTTAAGATAGTACCTTCTTAAAGCACCTTTTGATTTTATTATAGCACTCTGCCTTTTTGGGTATGAGTTTATCAGCATAGCACATCTTGGTAATATTCGCTCACTCTTCGCAAAAACACTCCAAATCTGTCAGATTGTGAGGGCATCTCTTGTGCACAGCCCTCTTCAGATCACCCCACAGATTTTCAATCGGATTCAGGTCTGGGCTCTGGCTGGGCCATTCCAAAACTTTAATCTTTTTCTGGTGAAGCCGTTCCTTTGTTGATTTGGATGTGTGCTTTGGGTCGTTGTCATGCTAAAAGATGAAGTTCCTCTTCATGTTCAATTTTCTAGCAGAAGCTAGCTTTTTTTGTGGGCTCCTTGAGGGTAGGGACCGATGTGAGTGTGCGATGTACAGGGATAGAGACAATTGTAGACACTCACTCAGGTTGAACTGGATGGACTGGTGTCTTTAGTCAACCTTAATAACTATGAAACTATGAAGCCTGAAGGTTTTTTGCCAGAACCATTCATAATTCCCTCTAACTTGACTAAGGCCCCTGTTCCAGCTGAAGAAAAACAGCCCCCACGGGATGATGCTTGAACCACCATGCTTCACTGTGGGTATGGTGTTCTTTTGGTGACGTGCAGTGTTGTTTGTGTGCCAAACGTATCTTTTGGAATTATGGCGAAAAAGTTCAACCTTGGTTTCATCAGACCATAACACATTTTCCACATGCTTTTGAGAGACTTCAGATGTGTTTTTGCAAAATTTAACCCGGCTTGGGTGTTTTTCTTTGTAAGAAAAGACTTCCGTCTTGCCACTCTACCCCATAGCCCAGACATATCAAGAATATGGGAGATTGTTGTCACATGTACCACACAGCAAGTACTTGCCAGATATTCCTGCAGCTCCTTTAATGTTCATGTTCATGTTAATGTTTAATGTTCCATACACTGTGCTGTACATTACGTACACTGGTATGCTACAATCTATGTTGTATTATACCTACATGTTCTTTATCGCCACACTCCATACTCTAATTTGAATGTTCCACGTTGTACTGTTCAGAATATGAACACAAGTCCACATTATACCCCACTGCACCTCATCCATGCTACTGCCCTATGTACTGCGCTGTATGTAACATACTGCCTGCTGCTAATCATCATAGAGTTATTTAAATTCCACTGGCATTTTTTGGGATTTTCACATTTTACACATTTCATGAATAGATAATCTTTTTCCATATATTGTTTTGAACTGTGTATTTAGCTCTTTGCCTGGAGTTACACTTTTAAAAGGCTTCTGCATAAATAAATTTGGGTTCCCAACACAGCGCATAAGTATTTGTACACAGTCATTTATATTAGACAGCAATCTGTTCATGCAATTGCATACCTTTTTTATATTGTAAAGGGATATTCTCATAAGCAATATGTAGGCTGTCATTACAGACCTTCTGAAAATGCTAGCTATATTACTGCCTGAGTTATTGCCCCAAAAACAGCAAGTAAAGTCAGAAAAGCCGATCCAATTTTGTTCTGGAGAAGTAAGTCTGAAAATACTCAAGTCATTGTCTCAGCACGACAGCCAGGCAACTAGTATTTTCAGAAGGAGGGATCACCTTTGGCAGCTTAAAGATTCCCCTTAATCTGTGAAACTGAAATCTCAGAGAATAACAATATGCACACATGTACAGTATACAGTAAGTGCAGAGTATCCCTCCTCCCCTCTGAACCCTTCTGGCCTTCTGATTATAGAAACAAATTATCCCGCTGCAGGCATCTACTAATATATGTACCAAACAAGTTTAATTTGCTGAATGATTTAAGGAAGTTATATGTTTGTTCCCCCACTTTAAATCATTAGACATGCTACCGGGGGAAGATTAATGCTTTGTAATTATATTTAATTATACATTTCCAAGATAAAATGTCTCATGTTCAGAGATGGCCAAATGTAATAAAATGACCCTCTCTAAAACTCGACCTGGGATATATTGATCAAAGCGGATGTGTACATATGATAGGAGTACAAATATGACTTTTTAGCATCCAGGAGTTCACAAATTGTTGTAAATTTGGAGCATTGGCGGTATAATTTATTACGTGTAAACTTCTCGAGGTAGACATTTTCTTTTTAATATCATTTGAACCAGCGTCACGATATAGAAATAGTCTCCACCCACATAATGAACCCATTAGTAGTAGGTCATTATCTGGGTGAGACAAGCCCTACAGAAAACCTAGCATGGAGGCTTCTATTCTTGACCTGACAATGCTAGTAGGTTTGATATCATGGTGCCCTGCTTCAATAATTGTAGTCACAGACCTAAAATGCATACAGTGTTAAGAAAAAGAATGTGAACCCCTTGGAACTGTGTGTGTGTTTTTTATTTTTGGCAGTAATTTGGTTCACATTAGCTAATGCTTCTTATGTACAGCCATCTTAAAATGTTGGAGTGTCTTTTATTATTATACCGGATTTATATAGCTGCAACAGTTTGCCCCCATGTTGTAAGGCGCTGCAAAAACATTACAGTTACAATACAAATCAATACAGGAGGGATCAGAGGGCCCTGCTCATTAGGGCTTACAAGCTAAAAGGTCAATCCAAATAGCTCTAAACCACACCTCCAAACTCATTTTATTAAACTCCAGGTGTGCAAAATACTGATTCCAATTAGCAATTAGTCTATGGGTTCATTTACTTTTTCCTCCATTGTAAATGTTTAACCACTTACTCACTGGGCACTTGAACCCCCTTCCTAACCAGACCAATTTTCAGCTTTCGGTGCTCTCACATTTTGAATGACAATTACTCAGTCATGCAACACTGTACCCATATAAATTTTTTGTCCTTTTTTTGGTTGGAATTTAACCACTTGCCGACCTGTGCACACCGACGTACATTGGCAGAATGGCACGGACAGGTAAATAGGTGTACAGGTACGTCTCTTTAAATTTGCCGCCATGGCCTTATGTGAGCACCGGTTGGGACCTCCATGAGTTTGATCGCCGCTGGGATACCCACAATCGTCTCAAGGGAAGGAAGAATGGGGAGATGCTAATGTATATCAAGCATCTCCCCGTTCTGCCTAGTGACAGTGTCACTGATCTCTGCTCCTTGAGATCTCGAGCAGAGATCAGTGACGTGTCACACCCAGCCATGCCCCCCCCCCCCCCCCCCCCATGGTTAGAAACTCTCCCCAGGGCGCCCCCTAGTGGTTAACTCCTTCACTGCCAGTGTCATTTACACCGGAATCCATGCATTTGTATAGCACTGATTGCTGTATAAATCACAGTGGTCCCAAATAAAAATCGCTGATCGCCGCCATTACTAGTAAAAAAAATTAAGAAAAATGACTTAAAACTATCTCCTATTTTGTAAACGCTATAACTTTTGCGCAAACCAATCAAACGCTTATTGCGTTGTTGTTTTTTTACCAAGAATATGTAGAAGAATGCGTATTGGCCTAAACTGCAAACAAAAATAGTTTTTTTTCTATATATATTTTTGGGGGATATTTGTTATAGCAAAATGAAAAAAAATAATGGGTATTTTTCAAAATTGTTGCTCTTTTTTTGTTTATAGCGCCAAAAATAAAAACCACAGGGGTGATCAAATACCACCAAAAGAAAGCTCTATTTGTGGGAACAAAAGGATGTCAATTTTGTTTGGGAGCCACGCCGCACGACTGTGTAATTGTCAGTTAAAGCATTGCAGTGCCGAATCGCCAAAAGTGCTCTGGTCTTTGGCCTGCAAAGTGGTCCGGGGCTTAAGTGGTTAATCACAGCTGGGTTTTTTATTTTTTACACTATAAAAGAAAAAAGACATAAATGAAGAAAAATGCATATTTTACAGAATTTTCAGTTATAACATTTTGCAAATTAGTAATTTTTCCTCATAAATTTTGCCCAAAATTTATACTGCTACATCTCTTTGGTAAAAATAACCCAAATTGGTGTATATTATTTGGTCTTTGTGAAAGTTATAGAGTCTCATTTCTTGAGACCCTAACATGCCAGGAAAGTACAAATACCCCCCAAATGACCCCTTTTTGGAAAGTAGCAATTTCAAGGTATTTAGGAAGGGGCATGGTGAGGTTTTTGATTTCATTTTTTCCCACAATTCTTAGCAAAATCGAGATGTTTTTATTTTTTTCACAAAATTGTCATATTAGCAAGTTATTTCTTACACACAGCATATCCATAGCACAAATTACACCCCAAAACAAAATTCTGCTATCTTTCCTGAGTATGGCGATACCACATGTGTGAGACTTTTACAAAGCCTGGCCACATACAGAGGCCCAACATGCACGGAGCGCCAACAGGTGTTCTCGAGCATAAATTCAATAAATTACACATCTAATTTCCTGACTACTTCTTACACCTTTGAAGGCCCTGGAGCACCAGGACAATGGAAATGCCCCAAAAATTACTCCATTTTTGAAAATACCCCAATGTATAATCTATGAGGCATATTGAGTCTTTTGAACATGTCATTTTTTAATACAAATTTTTGGAAAATGTGGAAAGAAAATGTAAATGCATTTTTTTTTAACACAAAGCTGTCCATATATACAATATTTTTAACACATTGCATGTACATACCAAAAATAACACCCCAAAATAGATTTTCCTACTCCTCCTGAGTACGGCAATACCACATGTGGGAGGCTTTCACAGTCTGGGTATGGCTGGGTATCGCTGAGCATATCTGGGTACAACTCAGTATGGCTGAGTACGGCTGGGTATCACTGAGTATGGCTGTGGATGGATGGGATGGCTGAGTATGAATGGATGGATGGATTAATATTGCTGAGTATGGATGGGTGGATAAGTATGACCGAGGGATAGCGGGATGGCTGAGCGTGGATGACGGGGTGGATGGCGGGATGGCTGAGCATGGATGGCTTATACAGAGGGATGGATGGCTGGATTTGTCACTGAGCAGCGCTGTGGGCACTACACATCCAGCCCACAGCGCTGCTGTATCCAATCTCTCCCCTCTCTGCTCACACTGGATGGAGAGGGGAGAGAGGAACCGGATATCACGCTGGTTTGTTTACATGTGATCGCTTCGTCATTTGACAGAGTGATCATGTGGTAAACGGCAGCTGTCAGCAGCCATTTACCATGATCCGTGATGTGCCGGGTACGGTCGCGGATGCTCCTGCGTGCATGCCCGATTCTGGGAGGACATCATAGTATGCCCTCCCAGAGTTATCGAACTGCCCAGTAGCTGTCATTCGGCTATGGGCCGGTTGTTAAGTGGTTAATGGGTATGTTTAATAAAGAGATTCAAGAAATTGTTTATTTTTTTTGGATGCTATCAGCTTAAGCACATTGTGTTTGTCTGTTGTTGGGACTTTGATAAGGATCACACCTGATTTTGTGGCAAATTACTGCATAAAAACCTGGTAACTCCAAAGTGGGATTTACAATTTATGCACAGTGGCAAGAAAAACTAACATTCTGAAGGAACATACAGATATCCAGCTATTATTTTCAGAATGTTAGCAATGGTATCTCCATGACAGGATAACTTTAAGATGTAGTGTATGTACAAATGAGCAGAAAATTGTTGATTTTGTAGCCCAGGCTTGATCAAAGTGAGGAGGCTGTGAACTGTACCTATCATCTCCGTAACTGATGATCACTGTCATTTGACAGTCATTCCCTGATGAGCAAGGTGTTTTGAAAATGCTGCTTAGTAGGTTCAGGAGTGAGCCTGCTTGGGTGCCCCCATAGCAAGTCCCTTGCTGTGGGGGCACTCGGCAGGGGAGAGGTGCCAGGAGCACCGAAGGGGGCCCCGAGAATAGGAAGATCTGGGCTGTTCTGTGCAAATCCACTGCACAGGGCAGGTAAGTATGACAATAAATATTTTTTTGTAACTACTTTGTCTGCACTATAGCCAAAAGACAGCTACAGAGCGAACTTAATTTGCCAGAAGGGTGTCCATGGACGTCCTCCCGTGCATGAGCGGCCTGCGCACTCTGTGATCAGCGAGTCTATGGGACTCGATCCTGACCTCTTAACACGTAATCAGCTGTCAGCCAATGGCAGCTGATCATGTGACCTAAACAGAGCCGGTAATTGGCTATTTTTTCTCCTTATGCTGATAGCGTGAGGTGAAAAAAAAAGCTGATCGACAGCGCCTGCGAGAGGGACATCAGTCCCGATTGGGGAGAGGCTTTTGTGCCCACTAGCCTCACCTACCAGTGCCCACCAGCGCCATCCATCAGTGCCCACAGTGTGTCATCACCAGTGCTGCCTATCAATATCACCTACCAGTGTCCATCAGTGTCACCTTATCTGTGCCCATCTGGACAGCCTATCAGTGCCCATCAGTGCAGCCTCATCAGCGAAAATCAATGAAGGGGAAAAATACCAGTTTGCAAAATGTTATAACAAACTATAAAAGTTTTTTTTTTGTTTTTGTTTTTTGTGTTTTTTTGTCTATTTGTGTTTGTTTAGCGCAAAAAAAAAAAAAAAGTTTAAAATTTCCTTTGAGTATAGTGTAGCATGAGCATGCAATTGTCATTCAAAGTGCGACAGCGCTGAAAGCTCAAAATTGGTCTGGTCAGGAGGGGGGTTTAAGTGTCCAGTAAGCAAGAGGTTAAAACTAAAAGAAAAAATAGTAAACATTTAACTTTGAGGTCTTGGCATATCCAGCCTAAATGTTACGCTACCCACGAATTACATTTATTTCTTATTGTTTCAATTTCAGCGTATTATCTTCTTGTTTGAAATGTACGTGCCTAACGAAGTTGTGTTCCCCATTACAGGCCATGCAATGTTCAAGCTGACCTACCTCAATAATCACGATTACAAGCACCTGTATTTTGAATCTGATGCAGCTACCGTTAACGAGATTGTTCTAAAGGTGAGTTTTCTGTTGCTGCACATCCCTTTTTTTACAGAATGAAGCATAGATAGGCCATAGACCATGGGTTGAAGGAAAGAAATAGCACTGTCTGGGTTCATGACCGAATCGTGCAAAACAGGGGAATCCCCCCTGCCGAGACATTGTATTCTCCTGCCAGGAGAAGACCGTGATTATTGCTAGCGGCTCTAGCAGCCGCAGGCGATGATTGCAAATGAATCCGGCAGGCTGTTTGTCCCCAAGTTGATCAGTTAGGCAACTTGTTGTATTCAGCCCGCCCATACACGATTTGGACTGTCTATGGCTTTCCTTAGTGATTCAAATGCTATAACATGCAAGATCCTGCCTCCAAATAACATGAAATATTGATACGTGCACACTGGCACTGGTGGACATCTCAGGTACCAGCATTCTTGGAGGAAAAACAATATCATACGGCCTAGAAACATTCAGCCCAGCCAGTGGGCTTTCCCTCTGAGAAAGCTTAAGCCCCATACACGCTATCAGATTTTCTGCTGATTTTTACCAAAACCATGTAGCGCAAGGGCCTGCCTGATTGCATACAAAAATGAAACTCCTAAGATTTGACCTCATATTATATGGTTTTGGTAAATCTGTAGGCAACAATCAGCAGAAAATCTGATAGCGTATGGGGCTTTAGTTTCGATATGTCTGCCAGAGTCGGCTAGTCCTACAAAGCTTTAAGTTAACTGCTGTTTAGATGCTATTGTATAACAACACTGAGACAGACTGCCACCATAACTACTACTGGTGTGGCTAATTGAGTACTAAGTGAATCGATCAGCTCTTGGACTTGCAATCATACTACAAAGCACTCATGAAGAAGCATTTTCAAACAAAGTTTCTGCATTGTGTTTTCAGAGGAAATGATGTGACATCGCAGCTCCTCCTGTCTTGTGTGAGCTGATGTAGAGCTGACGCAGCTCTGTTGTTTAGCTTTGCAGCAACAGATCACTGCAGTAAGTAGCGATTTTTTGCTGAGTCCAACCAGAAACAGATCACTATCAGAGGTGACAGAGCTTGGCATACAAGGTTCAGTGCTGGGACCCTTACTTTTTAATATCTTTATAAATGATATTGGGTCTGGGATCAAAAGTAACATTTCTGTCTGCAGATGACACCAAGCTATACAGTGGAATAACGTCCTTACAGGTTGTCTCCAATTTCCAAGCCAACCTCAATGCATTGTCTCATTGGGCGACTATGTGGCAGATGAGGTTTCATGTTGATAAATGTAAAGTTATGCACTTGGGGGCTAAGAATATGCATACATCATACATACTAGGGGGAGTACAACTGGGGGGATCCGTAGGGGAGAAGGATCTGGGGGTTTTGGTAGATTATAAGCTCAATAATAGCATGCAATGCCAAGCTGCGGTTTCTAAAGCAAGCAAAGTATTTTCTTGTATTAAGAGAGGTAGGGACTTCACATAGATATAATTTTCCCCCTGTACAAATCATTAGTAAGACCTCATCTGGAATATACAGTTCAGTTTTGGGCACCAGTTCTCAAAAAGGATATCGGGGAACTGGAGAAAGTGGAGAGAAGGGCAACCAAACTGATAACAGGCATACAGGAGCTCAGCTATGAGGAAAGATTAGAGGAAACTGAATTTATTCACTCTTGAGAAGAGGAGAATAAGGGGGGATATGATCAACATGTTCAAATATATAAGGGGTCTATATAGTGAACTTGGCAGGGGCAGACTGAGCATCCGGGCACTCGGTTGCTGACCAAGGGCCCCGAGGTGTGGAGGGGGGGGCCTGGCTCAGTCTGCTCCTGGAGGTGCCCGCATCTCAACATGCAGAATTGAAGACTATACCCCCGAGGAAGCAGTGAACAAATCCTTGCTGGCAGTTGATCATGCAGCTATACGAGAGGAGAGGAGTGAGCTGGCGGGGATGGATCTTAGCGCAATCATGGAGCCCCGTCAGCTGTGCGTGGATGATTGCACAGACAGGCGCTCCGGCCATCTCTCCTCCCTGGGGTATTCAGCAGAGGGGGCGTGGCCACACATCACTGCTGTGCGGGACAGTTGGTATGGAGCTGGAAGCTGCAGAGTCATTGTGGAATTGGTCACCCACACTGACCTGCCTTGTGTGTGGCAGCAGGTCAGTGTGATAATGATAGCACAGCAGTTTGTGTATGAATGTGTGTTGTTCTTTTTCCTTCCTTCTTGCCATGTGCTTATTTACCAGGTGCTATTCACTAGTGCACACCAATATATGGTACATTGATTGCCACTCAGTGTATAGATATCAGTGTTACACACTGGGGCGCTCTGCAGATGCTATAACGCTAAAAATAGCGACCGGAAAGTGCCCTGAAAAAGCCGCTCATCAAACTCCAGTGTGAAGCCCCAAAGGCTTTTCACACTGGAGCGTTGCACTGGCAGTATGGTAAAAAAAAGTCCTGCTTACATTGGTGATCAGTGAGAATAATGTTCCTTACATTAACCACTTCAATACCGAGCACTTAAACACCTTCCTGCCCAGACCAATTTTGAGCTTTCAGCGCTGTCGCACTTTGAATGACAATTGCGCGGTCATGCTACACTGTACCCAAATGAAATTTTTATCATTTTTTTTCCCACAAATAGAGCTTTATTTTGGTGGTATTTGATCACCTCTGCGGTTTTTATTTTTTGCTAAACAAATAAAAAAAATACCGAAAATTTTGACAAAAAAAATGTTTTTTTTTTAGTTTCAATTTGCAAATAAGTAAGTTTTCTCCTTCACTGATGGGCACTGATGGGGGTTACACTGATGGGCAATGATAAGGCGGCACTGATGGGCACCGATGAGGTGGCACCAATGAAGTGGCACTGATGAGGTGGCATTGATGGACACCGATATGTGGCACTGATAGGCGGCACTGATGGGTGGTACTGATGGGCGACACGGATGGGCACTGATAGGTGGCATGGATGGGCATGGATAGGTGGCACAGGTGGGCATGGGTTAGTCGGCACAGGTGGGCATGGGTAGGCGGCACAGGTGGGCATGGATAGGCGGCACAGGTGGGCATGGATGGGCACTGATAGGTGGCATGGATGGGCACTGATAGGCGGCACAGATGGGAACTGATAGGCGGCATTGTATTATAATATATTGTACTAATGGATGCCAATCAATAATGCATGCCAATCAGTGATGCCCATTGTGGGCACTGATTGGCATCCATTATGGGCACTGATTGGCATCCATTGTGGCACTGACTGGAATACCTGGTGGTCTAGGGTGGCATACCTTGTCCTGGGCATCCCTGGTGGTCTGGTGGCGTCCCTGGTGGTCCAGTGTGGGCATCCTCGGGGGGGCTGTGCTGATAATCGATCAGCACAGACCCCCCCTGTCAGAGGAGCAGCCGATCGGCTCTCCTCTACTCGCGTCTGACAGACGCGAGTGAGGAAAAGGCGATCACCGGCTTTTCCTATTTACACTGTGATCAGCCGTGATTGGACACGGCTGATCACGTGGTAAAGAGTCTCCATCGGAGACCGTAGATTGTAGTTGCCGGGTGTCAGACTGACACCCCCGCAACAACGATCGCTGCGATGCGCGCCCCCGGGGGCGCGCAGCGGCTCATAATCCTGATCACGTCATATGACGTCCGGTCAGGATTATGCAACCACTTTGCCACCATCTATTTGTTATAGGGCGGGCGGCAAGTGGTTAATGATCAGTGGGAAGAATGTTCCTTACATTGATGATCAGTGGGAAGAATGTTCCTTACATTGATGATCAGTGGGAAGAATGTTCCTTACGTTGGTGATGAGTGAGAAGAATGTTCCTTACATTGGTGATGAGTGAGAAGAATGTTCCTTACGTTGTTGGTCAGTGGGAAGAATGCTCCTTACGTTGGTGATCAGTGAGAAAAATGTTCTTTACGTTGGTGATCAGTCGAGAATAATGCTCCTTAGGCCCCTTTCACACATGCGGATGATATGTCCGTATTTCATCCATCCGTTTGCGGATGAAATACGGGCATACATTCATCCCTATGGGATAGAGGGTGTCTGCGGATGAACATCCGCAGACACCCGATTTCCTCCGCCTCCGCAACAGTCCGATTCTGCAGACGGAGGAAAATCCTATTTTTCTATCCGTCTGCCGAGCGGATCGGATGAACACGGATACACGGTCCATGCTCATCCGATCCCCATAGAGGAGAGCGGAGAGCTGACAGGGCCATGTCCGCAGCCGGCTCAGCGGGGACAACGGAGCGATCCCCGCTGAGCGAGCGGATCATCACAGGGCGGATCATTACTGATCCACCCCGTGTGAAAGAGGCCTTACATTGGTGATCAGTTGAGAATAATGCTCCTTACATTGGTGATCAGTTGAGAATAATGCTCCTTACATTGGTGATGAGTGAGAATAATGCTCCTTACATTGGTGATGAGTGAGAATAATGCTCCTTACATTGGTGATCAGTTGAGAATAATGCTCCTTACATTGGTGATGAGTGAGAAGAATGCTCCTTACATTGGTGATCAGTGGGAAGAATGCTCCTTACATTGGTGATCAGTGAGAAGAATGCTCCTTACATTGGTGATCAGTGGGAAGAATGTTCCTTACATTGGTGATCAGTGGGAAGAATGCTCCTTACATTGGTGATCAGTGGGAAGAATGCTCCTTACATTGGTGATCAGTGGGAAGAATGCTCCTTACATTGGTGATCAGTGGGAAGAATGCTCCTTACATTGGTGATCAGTGAGAAGAATGCTCCTTACATTGGTGATCAGTGGGAAGAATGCTCCTTACATTGGTGATGAGTGGGAAGAATGTTCCTTACATTGGTGATCAGTGGGAAGAATGCTCCTTACATTGGTGATGAGTGAGAAGAATGCTCCTTACATTGGTGATCAGTGGGAAGAATGCTCCTTACATTGGTGATCAGTGGGAAGAATGCTCCTTACATTGGTGATCATAATAAACATTTATTTTGAACATGCCGAGCGGATCGGATGAACACGGATACACGGTCCATGCTCATCCGATCCCCATAGAGGAGAGCGGAGAGCTGACAGGGCCATGTCCGCAGCCGGCTCAGCGGGGACAACGGAGCGATCCCCGCTGAGCGAGCGGATCATCACAGGGCGGATCATTACTGATCCGCCCCGTGTGAAAGAGGCCTTACATTGGTGATCAGTTGAGAATAATGCTCCTTACATTGGTGATCAGTTGAGAATAATGCTCCTTACATTGGTGATGAGTGAGAATAATGCTCCTTACATTGGTGATCAGTTGAGAATAATGCTCCTTACATTGGTGATGAGTGAGAATAATGCTCCTTACATTGGTGATCAGTGGGAAGAATGCTCCTTACATTGGTGATCAGTGAGAAGAATGCTCCTTACATTGGTGATCAGTGGGAAGAATGCTGCTTACATTGGTGATCAGTGGGAAGAATGCTCCTTACATTGGTGATCAGTGGGAAGAATGCTCCTTACATTGGTGATCAGTGAGAAGAATGCTCCTTACATTGGTGATCAGTGGGAAGAATGTTCCTTACATTGGTGATCAGTGGGAAGAATGCTCCTTACATTGGTGATGAGTGAGAAGAATGCTCCTTACATTGGTGATCAGTGGGAAGAATGCTCCTTACATTGGTGATCATAATAAACATTTATTTTGAACATAGTGTATAGAAATTCTGTGACGAATGCAAGTAGTGTGGGCAGTGCAATATGTGAGTGTGGTCGGGAACACGTGGGAGGTTCCAGGGGGCCCCATGAGTTGTCAGTCCACCCCCGGAACTTCCTGTTGAGTTATTGTCTTTACGGTCAACACAGAGGACAAGGGGGCACTCTTTAGGTCTAGAGGAAGAGAGATTTCATCTCCAAATACGGAAAGGTTTCTTCACAGTAAGAGATGTGGAAAAGACTCCTTCCAGAGGTGGTTCTGGCCAGCTCAGTAGATTGCTTTAAGAAAGGCCTGGATTATTTCCTAAATGTACAGAATATAACTGTGTACTAACATTTATAGGTAAAGTTGATCTGGGGAAAATCCGATTGCCTCTCGGGGGATCAGGAAGGAATTTTTTCCCCTGCTGTAACAAATTGGATCAAGCTCTGCTGTTTTTTTTTTTTTTTTTTTTTTTTCCTCTGGATCAACTGTGGGTATAGAATTGGGCATATGGGATTGTATGATTTTTTTTTTTATGGTTGAACTAGATGGACTTGTGGCTTTTTCAACCTAACTATGTGACTTGTTGCTGCAAGTGTAGCAAGTCATACTTCTGTGATATTCATTTAAAGCAGTTTTATTGCCCGCTTGGTGATTTTTCCCTACAGGTAAGCCTATAATAAGGTTTACCTGTAGGTAAAATGAATATCTCCTAAACCTGCATGGTTTTGGAGCTTGTTACCCTATAAGTGGTGCATGCGCTCTGAATGTGCAGAGTATCGTGCCTGAACTTCAGAGCTCCTGCTGGAATGGAGTGCTCCCAGGCGCATGCGTGGGAGTGACGTTATCGTGGTTCCATCCACAGTGCTGGTGCCTGCGAACCCAGAAGAAATGTTGAGGGAACATGTCAGCCCCCTCAGTGGTGACTGGGTGTGGGGGGCTTCATTCTAAGGTAAGTATTTCATAATGCGCTAGTATGCAATCTAGTATCGCCTTGTGTTTTTTTATTTTAGCGGTTTAGTACAGCTTTAACCAGAAGTTATGTATCTAAAACGTATCAGTTTGTTACCGGAACCCCTTGTTGGGTAGATTAAAGCTAAATGTATGGTTATAATAAGGTAGAACCAAGGCATCTGCATAACGAAACCCAAAAAAGCACATAGAATCAAGGTGGGTGAAGGGGGAAAAAAAGGCTTTGTCACCCAAAGTGATTGTAACCCCTCATCATGTAAAACAACCAATTTGTTTTAAAATAGAAATGGACAGCAAAACATTTGTGTATAGCTATAAAGAAAAACATTACAAATACCTTTGTTCTCAGCTGCATAATTTCTGGAGGAGGAGGAACAGCAGCACACTGCGCTTCCCAATGAAAGGCTGTGCAAGGGGTGGGGGGTGTTAAGACAAGTCTGATCATCTAGACAACTGACCGCACTGTGCTTACATGCCTAGTGCGGTCAGTTCGTTTTTAATAGGAAAGCAGAGGGACTGGCAGGAACACCAGGGATTTCACACACAGGAAGCAATACAAAGAGAACAGGATAATTTTTTTTATACAAGGACATGGTATAACAGGCACATATCAGGAACAGGAACTGTTGGTTTTACATCTTCTTTAGGAAGCCCAGACTTCAGGTTTAGGGCAGATTTATCTCCATAAGTTTGCTTTTTTTGGGTTATTGTAAGGGTCATTTCTAGTCCATATTTTCAGAACTTAAGCATCAGGATAACACTGAATGACCAGAAATTGCACACGGCATAAGCCAGTAGTATTTATTGAAAGCACGTTTGTAAGGAGGGTGCAGAGGCTGGAGAATAGTCACGTTCCGGGTCAGAGCGTCTTTCGGCAATGTGTTTAGATTGGACGTATCCTGTCAATGTTCTGGGAGCCAAGAGGGCGACGATAAGCAATGTGTCGGGGGCTCTTAACCAGTAATGCGAGCTATGCAGATCATGTGTACACACTGAATACGAGATAATTAGCAACAGATCTAATCGAATGGTTAATTGCAGCTTTTAGATGCACTGAACAGATATTAATAGCCAGCATAAAGCAGACTTCATTATCTACCGAGTTAAGTGCTGCCATTTCAATTTGGATATAGCGGTAATGAGTACACCTTGTTAATTTAACCACTTCCCATGTGCAAAGTGTACGCTTGCCAATATGTTTCAGTCCACTATAGACACAATAGCGTCGATTAGCAAAACCGCCATCAATTTTTAAGCACATGTGTAATTAGTGTTTTGGGCGGCGTACTTTGCTTCTTAATATCGGAAGTCTGTTTGTTTTGTTTTCCTTGTGCCGATGTGCAGGAAAATCTGTGGAAAATGCTTCTTCACCTGTCGGTGCTGACTACGCTGTCACACACGCAGGTGCAGCAGGTGACCCAAAAAATGAATATTCACATAGACTGAATTAGTACACGAGCTGAATGAGAGCATGTTTATTGAATAAAGTATCTAAAAGAAAGTGTATTGGATTAAAATTCAGGAAGGCCCAGTCAGTAAAATAAAAATTTCCAACAGAGGTCCGGGTCTCTTGTTTGTGTGATGGCTCAGATATTTCATATTACAGTTCCCCCTCTACATTCATCCTTCCCTTTACACCACAGCGCCCCCTTTTATATTGCAGTGCCCACATTGACACCCCAGTGCGCCTTTTACATCATATCCTCCCCCCTTTACATTACAGTCCCCTTTTTTCCATCACAGCCCCTCTTTGCTTCAGTCTGCCCCTTTGTAATAGCGACTCTGTTACATCACAGTTTCATAATTGACAACATTGTAAAAAAAAAAATTCGGGACACTTTTTTGGCAGCGGGCGGAGTCGTGGTATAATTAGGGGGCGGGGCATGCATTTATAGGTTTGGCATAGGAAAAGGTAAAAATGATGCGCGCCGCGGCAAAAAAATGGGCGTGGTTTACGTAAAATAGTGGGCATGGCTTACATGGGGCGTGGCTCAAAGGGGTGTGGTTAGAGTCTGAGATGAATGCGGGATGGAGAGAGGGGGGGGAGAGGGAAAGGAGGGACAGCAGCCCCCCGCTCCTACACCACAATATGTGTTTTCCAGAGTTTGACAATCAGCAGATAAAGATACTCCAAATACCTGGTGTTGGCACTTCAATCATGATTGTTATGGTGTCAGGATGATTGAAGCGCATTATTTCTATTATTACATTGTAATATAAAATTAAATTATTCAACTCACCATAATGCAGAATCAGTGGTAGCCATGCGTGCGTCACTAGCCACGTTGCCTGCCATCAGGTGTCCCAAGCGGAGTCTGTACTTACATCAGATGCCCCTTCAAAGATAACTTCCTCACATCTGTGTCCATCAGCGGAGCCCCTCCTTACATCTAGTGCCCCTCTGACATCCACAGACCTGCCCCCACATACTCCACAGACCTGCCCCCACATCTCCAGACTGGCCCCCCACATCCACACACTGACCCCCCACATCCACACACTGGCCCCCCACATCCACACACTGGCCCCCGACATCCACATACCATGACTGTTACTGGCCCCCGCCCCGACATCCACATTGACAGACTGGCCCCCGACATGCCGCCGTTGCCGCGCGCAGACATTTAACTGTGGCGCCGCCCACCGCCCTTTACACTGACACAAACACACACTAGAAGCGGGGGTGGGCGGCGCCACAGGTGTAGACCAACTTCTGGTCTTCTTAAAAATGGCGGCCGGCAGCAAAAAAATGGGAAATTGAATTTCCCGGGACAAACCGAATTTCGCGGGACATTTCCCGGGACAAAATTTATTTGGGACAAATGTCCTAATCGCGGGAATGTCCCGCGAAATTCGGGACAGTTGGCAACTATGCAGTTTTCCTCTTTACAATACCCCCCACCCTACCATGTGTCTTTGGACTCTCCACATCACATTTTTCCTTCACACCTCACCTTTCATTCCTTACATTCCAGTCCACTTTACATGACTGTCCCCTTCTTTACATGCCATTTTTTCTCTTCTGATCACAGCGCTCCTGAAACCTTAACAATCTTATCTTTCACAGCAGGCAGAGGGCAGGAGCTGCATAACTTTTAATGTTAACGTGTTGCCGATTTGTTTCTAGCCCACGTCCTAGCAACAAATCACTGCCTTGTTATGCAGCTCCCACCCTCCAGCCAAACATCCCATGCATCCTGCCCTCTGCAAGGATGAAAGCTGTGGCCGTGGCGGGGGAACAAGCACATCGCCCAGATGGGACGCCCAGGCTGCTAAGTGGCACAGCTTAGTAAGACGGTCATTTTGTCTGGACCACGATCCCTTGTTTAGTGATGGGCATTATATAACATTGCACTGAGTCTGTAAATGGATGGTTTACTTAGACCAGGTTCACATATTTGTGCTGTTGAAAATAATAATAATAGTGCTGTACTATCCCTACACCCAAGTGCTGTCCTGTATATTATTCATCAAACACTTTCCTGAATAACGTGATCCAAAAAATATATAATCAAGTGATCAAACATGCCAAAAAAAGGTCTTCCTTTGCACTACTACAGTGCCTGGAAAAAAACATAAATAAATAGAATCAGGTGGAAAAACATGCAAACTTAATATCCTTGTGTTTTTTGAGTCACAAAAGTGTAATAGTTAGTAAGCTTGAATAAAGACACTAGTCCATCCAGTTCAACCTGAGTGAGTGTCTACCCCTATCCCTGTACATTGCACACTCACATTGGTCCCTACCCTCAAGTAGCCCACAATCCAAGGTCCCCATTCATATATTAGGGCCAATTTTTGGACAGAAGCCAATTAACCTGCCTGCATGTCTTTGGAGTGTGGGAGGAAACCGGAGTACCCGGAGGAAACCCACACAGGCACAGGGAGAACATGCAAACTCCAGGCAGGTAGTGTCGTGGTTGGGATATGAACCAGTGACCCTTTTTACTGCTAGGCGAGAGTGCTAACCACTACACCACTGTGCTGTCCATCAATGTGTGTCCTTTGTAGTGTGATAGCGGCACATTTCATCAAAGTGCCACCACTCCTGTGCTTCTTCCCACCCCCCATCCTCATGGTAGTATCCTCCTCTCACACTTAAATAAAGTTTGGCGAGCCACCCCTGGCCTCAATTAACAGGGAATCTTCCAGCTCCTATGCCGATTGTTAAACTCAGTCTCCTCTGTACATGTAGGTGGAAAAGAAGCTACATGGTGCTTTAAACTTTTCAAACCACATATTTTTTCAAATTCCAAGAGAGGTACTCACAATATTCTTGTGCTTGCAGCTCACCAATTTCTAACACACAGTAAGGCTGGCCATACATTATACAATTTTGTTCTATAGATTTTCTTTAGATTTACCAAAACCATATAATATGAGGTCAAATCTAAATACTTTCAGTTTGTGTGCAATCAGGCAGGCCCTTGGACTACACAGTTGAAGGTAAATCTAAAGTAAATGGAATAAGAAAATTGTATGGTGTATGGCTAACTTTAAGCTGCACAGCTGTTGTCAGCAGCTCCTTTTTCCTTGTGAGGCTGTTGCTGCCGCCTACATTGTCCTCTCCCCCATGCATGTCAGCATAGGGATCACGTGTCTTCCTCTGGGATTCAGGACGACGTCATTTGTGATGAAATGTGTCAGCGAAGGGACATGCTGACGTTGCTGTGCTTTCTAGAGCCTGGGAGGATGGGCATTTTACTATAGCTGGTTGGTTTGTAATTGCTGAGGCCGCGTACACACGCGCGGACTGTTCGCCCAACTTTGTCCGTCCAACAGTTTCGGCAAACAGTCCGCTCAAACTTAGCATGGACGGACATGGCCACACACGACGGACGAACAGTTTGCTGAAACCGTGCGCGATGACGTGAACGGCACGTACGACGGGACGAAAAATACGACGTCCTATACACTGCATTATAGCTTTCGGCGTGAAAATCCTTTCTGAGCATGCGCGCAACTTTGTTTGACGAACAAGCCTACACACGAGCGGACTGTTCGCTGAAACAAGGTTTCAGCGGACAGTTTTACGGAATTTCCGAAAAACCTTGTCCATCCAACTGTCCGCTGAAACTGTCCGCTGAAAGCCCACACACGAGCGGACTGTCCGCCCAAACACTGTTCAGCGGACAAAGTTGGGCGAACAGTCCGCGCGTGTGTACGCGGCCTTATGCATGTTAATGCAAACTTGATGTAAGTGCTTTACCTTTTAGATTTATTAAACGTTTT
This sequence comes from Lithobates pipiens, assembly GCF_037356315.1. Lineage (NCBI taxonomy): Eukaryota > Metazoa > Chordata > Amphibia > Anura > Ranidae > Lithobates > Lithobates pipiens. The sequence continues at coordinate 184,997,572 of NW_027507685.1, read as the reverse complement.
ACACTATGGCGATTCTTTATCTTTTTTTTTAATTCTACAAGCATGAACACTTGTAGTACACCTGTAAAGGCATCCTGTTCAAGATTGAGTTGTACTAGTTGCTATACCTGTAACCTCAGAAGTTGATATATGGTGGGACGGCCATATCCACATCTCCCTATACAAACAAAAGCCCCTGCTGGGTAATTGGCCACAAGTGAGATAGACCTCCCGAGATAGGAGGTCCACATTAGGTGATAAGCAGACATCTCTTGCGGTGGAGGTGTCTCCATCACCGAAAGGACTTTTTCGTCTTTGGACTATTTCTATTTTGCACCATGCTCTGCGCTGTTGGATCAACGCTCAACTTTGAACATTTATTATTTGTTACTGCCATTTTTGTATTATAGCTTATAGGATAAAGGTACCCATGCAGCCCATACTTTTCTAACATACTTTGAGATTTGGAAAAGAGCAGCTGATGGACGTTAGCGATAACAGAAGAGGACAGTGAAAATCTAACTAGATAAAATATTGTCTTTTATTACAAAAGTTCAAATTGTTTAACATACTTTTTGTAAAAGAAAACCATTAAGTCAATACATATATAATATGTAAATTATTACTCTTATACTGCTATGTCAAGAGCGATGCGTTTCACAATTTTAGCTGTGTCGGGACCTCTATATCATGACCACAGATAGAGATGGCTTATCCAAAGAGAAAGTCTTAGCTGTTATGCCGTTTTGATATAGTATGATTAATATGCATATTAACCTGCTTTAGGAGTTCTCATATAAAATATATATTTGTATTATTGTATTTTTTTACAATGGTTTAATTTGTGAATTAGCACAACTTTATTTACATCCACATTGTTAATGGACTTTTCAACTTATGCTCTGAATATCGTCATCCAGCTATTCAGATGTATTTTAAATATAGGGGTCTCCCAACAAGCTTTTGAGATCCAAAACAGCCATGTTACATTATACAATGTGCCAAACCCACAATTGTTGTCCCTTCAAAGCCTACGTTGGTGCAATATACTATTATTTGTCTGTCGAACGCCAGGGGATATTACAAAATAGGTACAGAGCCTCCATAGACTTGTAATCGGTACTTGTAATTATTCCAGAGGAGGAACGAGAATTGGGATATATGTCCTGTACTTAACCAAGATAAACAAGGTTTCCAGCAGTAAGGTTTACATGGAGGGGTGTTCTCTAGCAATGTCTGGCTTCCACAAAAATGGTATCTGTGGGGAAGCCAGATGAAACTAATCAGACTCTGGGAGTTCCCCACTATGCAAATCCACAAGGACCTTACTGCTGAATACACTGTTTATCTCAGTTACATGGAACATTATTCCAGAAGGGATGTGAGTATTTATATACTATATATACCGAGCACCGATCCAAAGTCTACGGGAGAGTCTTTGTCTATTTTTTCAAAAGTCCAGTGGAGTTCAACAGCTAAACTAAAGTATACCACATCAACATAAACGGACATGTGATATCTCTTTTGTGAGACCCCTATCTATGTGATACATCTGAATGGTTGCATGCAGATATAATCATATTGGCTTAAGGGCCACTGGATGTGTGGGACTGTACTCTGAATGTCTCAGCTAATACATTGCAATATTATGAGCATCAACACGCCTTACTACTCTGGCTGAATTTTTTTTTTTTTTTCTGCATTGAGCACTTTTAATATGGCAAAACTCTCCCAGTTTTTAGCTTCATAAGAGAAATACGATCACTATGTCAGAATTGATGCCGAGAATATATGATCTGGATGGATGGAGCTATGGCTATATGTTCTGCAAAGCATCTTTATCTGTGAACTACTTACTCCCGTTTGTCCGTCTAGATGAGACAGCACTGTACACAATTCTTATGGGTTCATTGATCTATGAGGGTCTCTTGGGAAAAACATGCTGGCCTTATTTTATGTGTTTTGTTATACTGTGGCATTTGTATTCTTTGTTTAATAAACAAATGCAATTTTTTCAATTTGTTTGACTACTTGTGGTAGTCAAAATATTTAGCGGTGTACTTTTGGTCTTTGGTTTGTGTACTGTTGAGTCCGGATTCTTAATAGTAGACTGTCGTCGCTTGGTTTTCTAACAGAACATCTTTCCTCTTGGTGATATATCAAAAGTCAAACTTCAAAAAGTTCCAGCATAAAAAGCATTCCAGAAATATGTTTCCTGACCAAGTACCGTCACTAAAGCCAAATTAATTTAGAGCAGCATAGTGTAGTTTACAATCTCTAAATGTGGTGGCTGCTTTGTTTTTACCAGGTGATCTGGCCAGTAATACACTTGCCGTCTGAAAGTGACAATGCTGCTCCTCTATCCAGAGCAGAGACATTCTGAAGAAAGCATTGTGTTGGATGGACTTGACTAATAAATTAAAACTGAACTCTCATCAAACTTTCTTTAAGTTTTGTCACTTCATAAATATATGGTTTGATTTTTTTGCTTTATGTATGATCAGAGGAGAAGTGCAGCATATATATATAAAAAAAAAAAGGTGAGATTACAATAATAGAAAAGGTGATCTGGCAATAGATGTAGTCCTGAAATCTTGGACAGTTGAAAGTCACACTGTTTGGAGCGATTGAACATTGGTAAGAAAGCAGGAGGGGGTAATTATAAAGGGAGGGGTTTGAGGTGAGTACCTGGGGTCACAGGTCTGCCAGGCGGCAGTCAACGTCTACCGTTATGTAATGTGAAACCCATGGGTCCCAGGTTTTCTTTAGTCATTGTATCCCAAATTTTTGCTGTCAGTTTTTAATTTGAAAACATCCAATGCAGTCATGTGAACATTCATTGCAAGTTAGTTGTAGGACCACTCTTTTGCTATATAGTTAGCTTTGTGGCCATTGAAACACGTCATCGGTTTAATTTATTGTTTTGACATGTCATCAGGTTTTAGATGAACTAATGCCTCAAATCGAAGAGACAGCTGGTGGTGCTTTTAAAAAGCTTAATGCCTGTGGAAAACAGATTAATTTGCTTATGTGGTGGATTGCATATCTAAGGGTAAAATGGGTGAGATGAGCGCCAACAAAATCAAGCTTTGTAAATTGTTTCAACGGCTAGCACATACTGGTAGCAGGGTCAGGTGGTGTTTCAGTGCAATAGCAATTTGACAATCTGTTTTCCATTTCTTAATCTATGATAGGAAGGTGTGCACCTGACATTTGTCCTTGCTAAAACATAGCTTTTATTTACCAAAAAACATGTAAGTTTCTCACGTTGCAATTTTAGCAGTTGTGCAAACAGCCTTCAATGGGCTGTTACTGTTGCTTTAAAGGAAATGGTATCTTTTTTTTTGGTATTCCAACCATTTCAATCTTTCTGTTTCAAATAATTTTTGAGAAAGCTTTCTAAAAAAAAAAGTGTCAGTTAAAAAGTGAAGGCTTGCATATGTTTAATAATTGTATCAATTTTGTTTTTCTTCCAAAGGTCAATTACATCTTGGAATCAAGAGCCAGCACAGCAAGGGCTGATTACTTTGCACAGAAACAAAGGAAATTAACAAGAAGGACCAGTTTCAGCTTCCAGAAAGAGAAGAAACCAGGTTAAAGTGCAGGGGATGTGGTAGTAGGCAAACATACAGAACCTTGGCAATGGTTGGCCAGTGGGCATCCTACCGTCATGTCTAAACAGACATTCTTAGGTGAAGGCTCTGGCACTGACGAATTTGCCCCCTATGAATTGTCTTCAGTCAACCTTTAATGTATGATTATTATTACTTTGCAAGCAAACAAGCTTTGGAAGGAAAATGCAAAGTGCAGGGCAGACTCCATCCATTCCCGTGATCCCATTTTAGTTGAACTTGTGAATGGGCAATATGTAAAGGAGAAAAAAAAAAATAGGTCCAATATGTTAAGACCAACTCATTAACGACTAGCTAGGTCCTCTTGTGGTTAAAAGGCTGGGACTATTACAGTTTTTTTTTTGTACAGTATGGAGATGCGCGAGAGTTGGCTCAAGATTACTAAGCTTTTTAAAATAAAGAAATGTCCAAACTTCTGTCTGTAGTCTTATTTATTGTGTAAATCAAAACATTTGAACCTCAGGTATTACATTTCTTATATCAGCCTTTTTCAACCTGCATGCAAGTCAGTGAGTGGCTGAAGCCACAGTTTTTCTTTGTGCACCATTACAACATTCCAGCTTCTGGCGTCCTGACAATCAATTGTTGATGAGGAGGATGTTGTGTGCCTCCACAGTAACCATATTTGCCCCTTCCCTGTCAGCATTGGGGTCACATTAATTGAATGAATAAAATAAACATTGTGATATTACTTAGTGCCAGTGTGCAAAGGTGAGTTTGTTTAGTAAAAATAAATGAATGCTAATATTGGGTTTTCTACATGTGTGGATGTTGCGGTGTTAGGTAAAGCTATTAGCTTAGTTATTTTACATTAGATAATGGAGTGCCTCAGGCTTAATTTAATTTTAAAGGAGGGGGAAAAAAAGGTTGAGTAATTCTGTCCTAGATCCCTGTTTTGTTTTTTGTCCCCTCTAAGATCAAATGTATCAATCTTACCTTTCTTCTGCCATTGTAGTTCCTGGGTAAATTGTGATAATACAGATCCTTCTTTCCCCAGCTACAGTTGCTCACAATTGATGGCATAAATATCTGAATTCTAGTAAGGTCAATCATCACAGATCAACCTGGAATAATACATTTTTATTAACAATCAAATGTAAATGGTGGAATGTTACTCATTTTTCCTTAACTTGCTTAAACTCACACTAACCTTCTGAGGTCCTCTCCACAATTGCTCTCTTTTTTCTGATGGGTGTGTGAGAGGTGCTGAGGAGGAATAAGGTCACCACTCCACTGCCTGTTTTTAACCTCTTTGAACCCACACCACCACATTGCACAGATTAAACACAGTTGTGTTGTTATTGCACGTGGCTCTTGATCAGCAAGGGGGTAGTTACTGCTGGCTGAACATAATAGGCATGATCATTTTTGCAGTGATGCAAAGCCTCATGGTTGCAGCATTTTTACAGTTGCCTTTGCTGTTTATAGTGATACTCTAGTCCCTTTTTTTGTTTTCATTTTAAAATAATAAAATATGTTTATTTTTATCTGTTCTGTGTAGTGCAGTTGCACAGAGCAGCCCTGATTTGTCCTCTTGGGTTTCTCTTTGGCACTTCTGGTTTCTCCTTCCTGTTGAGTGCTCTCACAACAAGCAGCTTGTTATTGGGGCCCGTGAGCTGCGCTATGCTGCAGCTGTGTGTGTCCATTTAGACATGGAGCTGTGGCCCAGTCCCATCTTTCTTCTCATCGTCTTACCGATTTTGATTTACAGCAGTGGAAGTAAATGGTGCTTTGTTGCTGTCTCAGCCACTGAGGAAGGAGTCCTGAACGGCCAAGTCTTTTGGTGAACAGTGCTGGATTGAAATGGGGATCAGTATTAGGGGATTGCCTTTACAACCACTTTAAGAGAAGGCACATTACACTTGAGTTAGGGGGTAAGCCACATTTGAAACTAAGGCCTGATGGTATTTTAATTTGAAACATATAGTGTCTTGAAAAATTATTCACCCCCAAAATCAATATCATAAAAATGTCCGTTCTTCCGAAATTTTTATTCAGAACTCTCCCGATTCATATTCCTGCATATTTTCTTAGGCTGATTCAACAAAAAGTAACAAAATTTACTTGGGGGAAAATAAAACCCAGACTTCACAAAAAAACACTTGTTCTCCCCAAAGCTTTGGGTGGTTTGGGATTCCCAGACTTTAACATATATTATAAGGCAGCTCAATTATCTCAATTAACAAAATATCACTCTTCTACAGAGATTCCTTTATGGGTCCTCATTGAAGCTGTAGACTGTGATCCTCTTCCTATAAACAATATATTATGGTCACAACCTGCGGATCGTAAGTCTATAAATAACCCCATTTCTAAGCACTCTCTATCTATATGGGATAGGTATAGAAATTCACATGGTCTGCTATCTCCACAAAATCCGCTATTATCTTTCCACAAGAATCCGACTTTTTACCCATCCTGGAAATATCCCAAAACCTTTAAAGCTTGGTCTAAGGCTGGTATCACTTGTCTATATAATTTAACTTCAACTACATCAATAAAATCTTTTACAGATCTATGTGAATTATATAAGCTTCCACAATCGGAAATATTCAGATATCTCCAAATCAAAGATTTTTATACTCCTCTTCTCAATTTAAACTTACATAATATTTCTCAATTTGAAAGATTTTGTCTCAAGGAACCACATGCTAAAGGTCGTACTACATCATTGTATAACCCAACTGATATCTAATTCTAATACTGTTATACCTAAATATGTGGCCAAGTGGGAAAAAGATTTGGATTGTACGATCGATTCTAGGTCTTGGTCCAACATATGGTCTTTCACAAAATCTTCCTCTATAAATATATTGGCGTCTGAATCATCATATAAAGTTCTCACACACTGGTATTTGGTTCCTGCGAGAATCGCCAAATTCTCAACAGACAACACTGGCCTCTGCTTTCGTGGCTGTCCAGAAAAAGGTACCTATATACATACCTGGTGGCATTGCCCAATTGTACAATCATTTTGGAAAAAGATCTTTCTGATAATTACAAAATTTCTTGATCGTCCAATTTTTCCAGACCCAATTATAGCTCTCCTTAATTTAAAACCAGCCTTTCTGAATCAGAAACAATTCAAATTAGTTCTTACACTCCTGATAGCCGCAAAGCAGACTATAGCCAATGCGTGGAAAACAGATGTGGTGAATATTGCAGAAACCAAATGTAGAACGAATCAATCTTTCATCCATGCTAAAATGGACGCTATAGATAAAAACCAGATGACAAAGTTTGATATCATATGGAAACCCTGGATTAAATATTATACGTCAGATAATATTGACAATCGAGTTTTATTGTTATGGTGATTACGATTTTTTATAGAATTACAACATTAGCTGATATATAAAATCTCCTCCGGAAAATTATTCCCTCCCCTTCCCCTCCTATATACCTTTTATGTTCTTCACTTACTATAAACATACTTTAGAAGTTATGGTCAAAACTTTAAAATCATATATTTTCTTTTAGACATATTTATATTTTCTTGGGATTAAAATGTTTAAAACTCAGCTATAAGAATGTTTTCAAATTCTAAAATATATAAGGCCATTTATTGTCATTCCCACGAGAATATCTTGAAATTCTTCTTTGCTTTATATCATCCGTACTTCAATATGTCTACTTTTTATCTCTGGTATCACATAATTTGTCTTATATTCTGTACATGTAATTTATTTTAACATAAAATAAAAAATTTTGAACGAGAAAAATGATTCACCCCCCCCTTTAAATTTTCCACATTTTATGTTACAACCAAAAATGTTAAGGTATTTTCTTGTGATTATATGCGATAGACCAACATAAGGTAGCACATAATTGTGAAGTGGAAGGAAAAGATAAATCTTTTAGAATATTTTTTTAAATAATAAATATATGAAAAGTGTCGTGTGTATTTGTATTCAGCTTTATTTACTCTGCTTTAACTTGATTTTAGTTAGGGTTGTCAATTGCCTTCTGAGGTAACCTAATTGGTAAATTGTGTTCACCTGTGTGTGATTTAATCTCAGTATGAATACAGTTTTTCTGTGAAGCTCTCAGAGGTTTGTTTGAGAACCTTAGTGAACAAACAGCATTATAAAGGCCAAGGAACACACCAGACAGTGATAAAGTTGTGGAGAAGTTTAAAGCAAGGTTAGGTTGCCCCAAAAACATCCTAAGCTTTTAATATCTCACTGAGTGCTGTTTAATCCATCATGTGAAAATGGAAAGAGCATGGCACAACTGCAAACCCACCAATACAAGGTTGTCCACCTAAACTGACAGGCTGGGCAAAGAGAGCATTCATCAGAGAAGCAGCCAAGAGGTCCATGGTAATTATGGAGGAGCTGCATTGATCCACAGACCAGGTGGGAGAATCTGCCCACAGGACAAGTATTAGTCACGCACTCCACAAATCTGGTCTTTATGGAATGGTGGGACGATGAAAGCAATAAGAAGTTCTGTTTGCAGTTTGCCAGAAGCCATGTGGGGGACACAGCAAATGTGGTAGATGGCCCTCTGGTTAAATGAGATACAAATGCTATTTTTTGGCCTAAAAGCAAAATGACTAACACTGCACATCACCATGAAACATGGTGGTGGAAGTATCATGTTGTGTGCATGCTTTTCTTCAGCAGGGACAGGGGAAGCTGGTTGGAGTTGACGGGAAGATGGATGGAGTAAAATATGGGGCAATCTTAGAAGAAAACTTGTTGAAGTCTGCAAAAGATTGGGCCCGGGGATGTTACCATGTCTGCTCCACAGAGTGGAGGCTAAGGGGATTCCAGTGATACTGATTGCCCCAGATTGTCCTCTGTGTCCCTGGTACGCTGACCTAGTACACCTGGTTGCGGCCGCTCCCTGGTGAATACCATTGTGAGAAAGACCTTCTGCGTCAAGGTACGATTCTCCATCCTGTTTTACCATCACTGGTTTTAACGGCATGGCTGTTGAAAGCCAGGTGCTAAGGACCGGGGCCTGTCGGACACGGTGATTTCAACTATGTTGAGGGCACGAAAATCTTGTTCTCAGAAGATATATTATCGTACGTGGAAGACCTATATCTCCATGTGTGAGGAGAAGGGGTGTCGCCCACGCACCTATTCCGTTTCCATGATCCTGCTGTTCCTACAGTGAGGAGTAGACCAGAAATTGGCTTTAAGCACCATTAAGGGACAAATCTCAGCTTTGGCTGTTTTTTTCCAACGACCCCTGGCATCTCACTCTCTAGTGAGCACTTTTATTCAAAGGGTCCGGCGTGTAGTTCCTCCGGTGCGTCCACCTTTGCTACCATGGGATCTGAACCTGGTGCTATTGGCGCTTCAGAAACCGCCGTTTGATAACATCAGGAAAATTCCCTTGTTGACTCTTTCTCAGAAAGTGGCCATCGGCCAGGAGGGTTTTGGAACTGGCGGCCTCGTCTTGCAAGTTGCCCTATCTGGTCATCCATAAGGATAAGGTGGTGTTGCTACCACAAACTTCTTTTCTACCAAAGGTGGTTTCGGCGTTCCACATCAATGAAGACATTGTGTTACCATCTCTGTGTCCTAAACCAACACATCTTAAGGAGGTTGCCCTTCATTCCCTGGACTTGGTCCGGGCTCTAAGGGTATATTTGTCTGCCACGGCTCCGTTTCGGAAGTCAGACTCTGTTTGTTTCAGTAACTGGTCTAAAAAAAAAGGTATGGCGTTCTCGTTGGCCACCATTTCCAGGTGGATCAGACAGATTGTGGTACAGGCCTACGCCTTGAAGGGGCAGGTGCGCCCCTTTCCTGTCACGGCCCATTCCACCAGGGCAATTGGAACTTCTTGGGCTTTCCGGCATCAAGCGTCAGTCGCGCAAGTGTGTGAGGTCGTCCATTCACACATTTCTCAAATTCTACAAAGTGGATGTAAGCGCATCTTCAGAAGCATGCTTTGGCCGCAAAGTTTTGCAGGCGGCTGTGTAATGTTGCAATTCTGCACTCTTTCCTTTGTTTTTAACCATTTCCCGACTGGCGCACGACGATGTACGTCAGCAGAATGGCACGGGCAGGCAAACTGGCATACAGCTACGTCCATTTGTAATTGCCGCCCTGCCCTCTACGCGCGCTGCCGGCCAGGACCCCTGTGAGTCCGGTAGCGGGTCCCGCGGACTCGATCGCCGCGGGGATGCCCGCGATCGTCTCACATGGAGATGCCGATGTAAACAGCATCTCCCCGTTCTGCCTAGCAACTGATCTCTGCTCCCTGTGATAGGAGCAGAGATCATTGTTCACCAGCACACAGCCCAGCCCCCACAGTTAGTAACATGCCCCTAGAACACACTTAACCCCTTCATTTCCAGTGTCACTTACACAGGAATCAGTGCATTTGTATAGCACTGATTGCTGTATAAATGACAATGGTCTCAAAAATATGTCAAAAATGTCCGCGATAATATCGCAGTCACAATAAAAATCGCTGATCGCCGCCATTACTAGTAAAAAAAAAAATGTATTAATAAAAATGCCATAAAACTATCCCCTATTTTGTAAACGCTATAAATTTTGCGCAAACCAATCAATAATTGATTATTGCGATTTTTTTTTTTTTTTTTAACCAAATATATGTAGAAGAATACGTATCGGCCTAAACTGAGGGAAAAAAAAATTTGATATATTTTTGGGAGATATTTATTATAGCAAATAGTTAAAAATAATGCTTTTTTTTTTTCAAAATTGTCGCTATATTTTTGTTTATAGCGCAAAAAATAAAAACCGCAGGGGTGATCAAATACCACCAAAAGGAAGCTCTATTTGTGGAAAAAAAAAAGACATCAATTTTGTTTGGGAGCCACGTCGCATGACCGCGCAATTGTCAGTTAAAGCGACTCAGTGTCAAATCGCAAAAAGTGGTCTGGTCTTAAGCCAGCAAAATGGTCCGGTCTGAAAGTGGTTAAGAAACAGTATGAATGCACTGTTCCATTTTTTAACCACAAGTTCTGATGCGGTTAGTTAAGATGGTGACTCCACTGTTAGGGAGCATCGGATGATTGTGGGTGAAGTTTTATTGCTGTTCCTACCCCTCGTTATGACACTGCTTGGGAATGTCCCTACAGTCAAGATTACTGGAGCTGTGTCCATCAATGAACGGAAGAGAAAATAGGATTTTTGTACTCACCGTAAAATCATTTTCCCTGAAGTTCATTGACAAACACAGCACCCTCCCCTCCTATTGATTTTCCGTTATATTGCTTGTTGACGTACTGAGCTGCAGGAAGCAGGCTGTGGAGTTATTACCAGAGGGACCACCCTCTGGGCGGAACTGTAAAGTTGTTTTTTTTTCACATGTATTACATAGTCTGCCTAGTTCTCTCTTGAAGGTGACGTAATAACCCTACGGTTAAGATTGCTGAAGCTGTGTCCATCAATGAACTTCAGAGAAAAGAATTTTACGGTGAGTACAAAAATCATATTTTTTCCATCATACATGTCTGTAAAATCCTTTTCTTTGAAAACATTATGGGACACAGAGATCCCTCCCCTCTTTTGAGGATTCGGCGCTTGCTTAAAAACTATAGTACTGTATGGGATGGGTTCTATAGGGGTGGACTTCCTGTCTAAGACTTTGGTCTACCAGTGTCCATTCACATAGAGATGACGTAGAACTCAGTAAGTAAGGAGTAATATAGCCTAACTCTGTGTCCCATGATGTATTCAAAGAAAAATATTTTACAGGTAAGCATGACGAAAAAAAAAAAAAGATTTTCTTAACACATCTGTGTCCTGGGATGTATACTAATTATGCCTTACTTACTGGGATGTCCCAGAGCAAATAGCCTTGAGGGGAGGAAGACAACCTGCCAAAAAATCAAATCAAAATAGCCATCAGACTTTATACCACAGCCTGTAGTACAATCCTTGGCTGCTCAAACATCCACCTGATAAAATCTTTGGAATGTATGCACTGAAGACCAGGTAGCAACCTTACAAATCTGTGGTACAGATACCTGATGGTAAAAATCCCAGGAGGTTCCCACACCCCTGGTAGAATAAGCTCTCAACCTGAATGGATGAGCCTTACGTTTCAGACCATAGTCCTGAATGAGATATATATATATATAAAATGTGTATTAGTATTATTATACACAACACAAATAATGGCGCACAGGTGCCATCCACGCATTCAACCCCTTTCAGGATGCTGGGCACATGTATTCCAATGCAGGGTGGGTGTTTTGTTTTTTTTAATCACCAGAGGCTCTAATGGGTTTGGGGTGCAGAGAATGTGCTTGGAGCCCACCCAGGTGTGTATTCACTATTCTCATACTGAGTCTCCTCTCCGACCCACTTCCTAAATGGCGGAGATCCATTTCTCGATTGGCCAAAAGAAGAAGCGTCCTGATTGGCAGCTGAGGAGGGAGGAGACGGAAGCCACCAAGCAGGGGAGGAAGAAGAAGCGCCATGATGCCGGCGGAGAGCAGGGGAAGCTGTCTGTGATTGCCCCCACATGGATGGAGTAAGTGCTCCAGCCAGGGGGGTGTAAACAGTTTGCCACCCTCCCTCCCCCATAAAAAAAACCCCACCAGCTGCCACTGTTCATATGCATTGGTACGCTGTCACACCATTGTCAATAGAACCTCCAAAATACATGTGCCCTGCAATGCATGATGTGCTGTTATAAAATGCAGCTGTTTCCTGCAACACACAACATTGCAGCACACAGCATTGTGGAAAGATTAGCCCTCATTAAAAAGTTCAATATTCACTTTGAAATAAGCCCTCATTGTTCTGCCCAAAGCGGCTGTCTCACCAATGCACACAAGACTCAAGATCAGAGAATTTAAAAAAAACTTCAGTTGCATAAGATTTTCGGGACGCAAAACGCGTCTAGTACTTTGCCTTATCAAAATAAGCTGAGGGCTACTTGGCAGCCACCAACTGTGGAAACAATAAGGCTGATTTTCTAAAGGAGTTGTTAACGTTCACAAAATAAATTGCGTGGCTATTCATTTCAATTAGGCAGAGATGTGAAAAGCAAATTCTTGTTTACTTATTTTATCTCCACACGATTAGCTAATTGAAATTAATATTTCCACAATTTGCATGAACATTCTCAGCCCCTTTAGTAAATTAGCCTCAATATGTCATTATGAGTTGTATGAAGAGCTGATCACATCTTGGGAGCTTTTCACACAGAAATCCAGAAAATACAAAAGGGTTCACAAACTTTATTCTTTTTGTCCTCGCTGTAATGTAAAATGGATTTACTGACATTTGGAATGTGTCTGCCTAACATCCTTTTCCTAATTAAACAAATTAAGTTATGCTTCATTGTTAGAATGAGAAACACATAATTTAATCTTTAGATTTTTTTTTATTCTTTTTAGGAGCAACTCAAACGTCTGCTTAGATCAGTCATGTTTCCTGCTTGTGAAATCAATCTTGTAGTATAAAATGCATGGGAATACTTGTACTTTATTGTATTTAATGCCAAAACTTTTCCTTTTTGGGGGGGGGGGGGGGTTTCACAGAACTTTTACATCATTCAATCATAGCTCGCAGCTTGGTCTGTTAAATGCTAAGTGTAAAGAGAATAATAAATGCAAATATTTTGCACACATGTATTTATTTAGCGGGGGGCCTCATTAACCACTTCAGCCCCGGACCATTTTGCTGGCCAAAGACCAGACCACTTTTTGCGATTCGGCACTGTGTCACTTTAACTGACAATTGCACGGTCATGCGACGTGGCTCCCAAACACAATTGACGTCCTTTTTTTCCCCCACAAATAGAGCTTTCTTTTGGTGGTATTTGATCACCCCTGCGGTTTTTATTTTTTGCGCTATAAACAAAAATAGATCGACAATTTTGAAAAAAAACATTATTTTTTTACTTTTTGTTATAATAAATATCCCCCAAAAATATATAAAAAAAACTTATTTTTTCCTCAGTTTAGGCCGATACGTATACATATATATATTTTTTTACCTTCTACATATTTTTGGTAAAAAAAAATCGCAATAAGCAATTATTGATTGGTTTGCACAAAAGTTATAGCGTTTACAAAATAGGGGATAGTTTTATGACATTTTAATTAATATATATTTTTTTTTTTTTACTAGTGATGGCGGCGATCATTGATTTTTATTGTGACTGCGAGATTACGGTGGACACATTGGACATTTTTGACACATTTTTGGGACCATCGTCATTTATACAGCAATCAGTGCTATATAAATGCAGTGATTCCTGTGTAAATGACACTGGCAGTGAAGGGGTTAACCAGTGGGTGGCAGTGTAGGGGGTTAAGTGTTCCTAGGGGTGTGTTACTAACTGTTGGGGGCTGGGCTTTCATTTAGTGAACACTGATCTCTGCTCTAATCACATGGAGCAGAGATTAGCGTCACTAGTTGCTAGGCAGAACGGGGAGATGCTGTTTACAACGGCATCTCTCCGTTCAGTCGCCCCATGAGACGATGGCGGGTATGCCCGCGGCGATTGAGTCTGCGGGACCCGCGGCCGGATTCACGGGGGTCCCGACCAGCACACGAGCGCGGCGGCGTGCTCGCGATGGCAGGGCGGCATTAAAGATTGGACGTACCTGTACGCCAATATGCCTGCCTGTGCCATTTTGCCGACGTACATCGGCGTGCGCTGATCGGGAACTGGTTAAGAACCTCTGCTGGGTTTCTATTATTGTCCCTCTTAAAGAGAACTACATCTCCATTTTGCCTTACGAGAAATGTATAAGAGGAAAATTTAATAATAAAAAAATACTAATAATAATAAATGCACATATTTTTGCAGTTAGAAAAAAAATGCATGTATTTATTTATTTCATTCAGATCCTATAAATCAATGCATCCACAATCAGCAGATCACGGTTGATATTTCAGGCTCCTACAGACTCAATGTACTGTAGCTGTCTGCCCATACCTCATAAGGGCAGGCAGTTAGGCCTGTTTCACATAGGCTTTAGCTTGTATAAGACAATATAAATGCAGTGCTTATACACTATTTATAGTCCATGTGAGTGGAGAGTAAGACAGGCTCATATAAGGGGCCAATAAGTGCAGGTCCAAGCCAAGAGCGCTGGGAAGGATTGGTCACCAAAAACAGAAGTTCATACTGACTCTTACCCTAAATGTAGTCAAATGTCCTTGAAAATAATCAGCTGAAGCTCTCCACACATGTAAGCACTGACGCGATCCAGAACAAAGTCTCACGACATAAGCATATGGGAATAGGCAAGGAGAGACTTCATTGCGCGGTATTACTGATGCAAGTATTTATTTAAAAATAAGCCAAAATACTCACAAACATAGTTAAAATCACTTGTAAATCCTTGTATCACTAGGAATGTTTCCAACTGGTAAGATGGCAAACTACCAAAGTGGCAACATCACATGACCAGACTCCTCCCAATACATTTTGTCACACACAGACGTCATCAAAGTTTTTAAAGTCCTGTTCAACTCTAGTTTTTAAATGTTAAATACAGATCCTAATGGGAGGGACGAGAGTATGGTTTGGAGGGGAAGTGCAAGCTTTTTTTTTTTTGCTTTTTTTTTTTTTTTTGCTTTTTTTGCCTCTTTGACGGGTGCTAGTTTCTTTCCAACCAGCTAGTATTTGGTAAATAGCACTTGGCTATACTAAAACTTATGTAACAAATATTTTGGTTACATTTTTATTTTTTTTAACTAGGTTTATACAGTATTTATCAAACCTTTTTTTTTCTGGAAAATACCACATTAACCTATAATGAATTGAGCTTTTCCATATCGCATGCAATATTTGAATAAACTCAGGTAGTAACTGCAGTGACACATCAAAAACAATAATTTTCAATATGCCATGTTCTCAACAGAATGCAATGTTTCTCTGCATTCCAAATATGTGCAATGTTACGAAGCATGTTTGCATAATATCACACCACATGTCACGCTTTGTGGTGAAATGAATGAGGTGTCACTATGTACATTTAGGATAAAGTCCTCACCCCCCGGAAAAAACACACATCATCCCCACCCCTACCGCCAGCTCGCTACAGCTGCAACAGAAAGCTGTCCGCACACTAAACTGTTGTGGAAGTGTGAACGGGCCCTACTAGAGGGTAACTCTTCTAATGAGGACATTAGACAGTTGCCACTAATACTAAGTGTAGATTTGCTCCAACTTTGAAGACATTTCCTCTCACTTCCTATTGTTTACTAGAAGTGAAAGGAGATTGCCCCAATGAGATAAAGACCGCCAAAAAATGGCGAGATGATATAAAAAATTAATAGAAAAATATATTGACGTTAGCTATACTTTATACGTTCACCTGTAGTGAAAAAATGTAAAGGCGAAAAACGTACACCCTCCCCACTCCCTGCTGTACTTGCCTCCGCCGATCCTGAGCAGTTAGTGCCACCACAGCCAACCTAGAGGTCCGGGAATTTGTAATTCCTGCTGTTCTCTGTGCAGCTCTTCCAGGACCGACCAGATAGATTCTGATTGGTCAGAGCTGTCACAGTAAATCAACCTGGTCCATCCTGGAAGTGCAGCATAGAGAAAATTGGTGATTTCAAATCTCCGGACTGCTGGACTGGCTTCGGGAGCACTGACAGCTCAGGATCACCAGAAACAAGTACAACAGGGACAGATAAACCAATTCTTTAATCGTTTACACTTGCAGTTTATCAGGTTTTTTGTTTGTTTTTTATACTGCCAACTCTAAGCTCTAAGCCAACTCTAAGCTGGAAAGGCAGCCATGCAGGGGGTATACACATGTTTTGTATTGTGGCACTGCAAAAACCACTATCGCAGCAGTGACATCCACTAAACACAACCTATTCAACTGAACAGTTCTTCCTCTTATGTACAAGTAATGCACACAGTTGCAGCACAATGGTGCAGACTTTTAGGGGTTAAAACAGGCAAGATGAAGCCTGTCAAACATGCTCTGAAAAGCAATCCACTGTAGATCACTCTTCAGAGAGCTACAACTAGTGTAAAGGAGCCCTTAAACCCTTGACCTGGAAAGCCAAGACCACTTTTTAAATTTTTTTGGGGATCTCATGCTTTCCAGTCTTATAGACCCCCCTCTCTCCATAAAGAGGACCTGTCATGCACTATTCCTATTACAAGGGATGTTTATATTCCTTGTCATAGGAATAAAAGTGATCAAAAGAAAATGTAAAAAAGGGAAATTGTAAAGATGAAAAAATAAAATAAACAAACAAAACGTAAAAGCACCCCGACCCCTTCTGCTCGCACTTAGAAGCAAACGCATATATAGGTCGCATCCACATATGTAAACGACATTCAAACCACACGCGAGGTATTGCTGTGAACGTTAGAGTGAGAGCACAAGACATCCTCTGTAACTCTAACCTGGTAACCTGTACAAAAGCATAGCCTATGGAGATTTTTAAGTACCAAAGTGTGGCGCCAGTCCACAAGTGTGCGCAATTTTAAAGCCTGACATGTTTGTGAAAGATGATGTTATGCCAAAGTAAAAGCCAAGATGTTATGCCAAAAAAATGGGCTAGATTTCGTGTTTTGGGGTATTTTTTGATTCATGAAAGTGTTTGTTGTAAAAAAAAAAAAAATATCATCTTTGAAAAATTGTTGCACAAATATCGTGTGACAAAAAAACAGCAATGACTGAAATTTTATTCTCTAGGGCAGTGATGGCGAACCTTGGCACCCCAGATGTTTTGGAACTACATTTCCCATGATGCTAAACTACACTGCAGAGTGCATGGGCATCATGGGAAATGTAGTTCCAAAACATCTGGGGTGCCAAGGTTCGCCATCACTGCTCTAGGGTCTCTGCTAAAAAATATATTGAATATTGTAGGAGAGTAATGACGGTTTTCACCCAGTATTGAAACGGTTAAAGCAGAAACCCTTCAATGTTCACAATACTGTCTGCACTTGCATGGCCTTTCTGCCTTAATTGTGAGGGCTTAGACCACTAAAACACCTTCTCCATTGTCTTGCTATGTCTCACACAGCAGCATCAATCAAATTGTTCTTTGGATATTATTGCTCAAGGCTCCATTCACACCAATGCATTTTGTTCATGCTTTTTGCAGAAACGCAGGACATTTTTTTAACATTGATTCCTATGGAACACGTTCACATCAATGCATTTTTGCGCCTCTCAGTTTTTGGAAAGGATCAGGGACTTTCTTAAAATGCAAAACGCTTTTTTTGGGTTCAATAGACTTCACCCACGTTCTCATCAGGCCATTTTGACATGTCAAATGGGCACCTATTGCCAGCAACGGCACCATTCAAATCAGTGCAATGCCAACTTTGCAGCTCCGCATCAAGTCCCAAAAGTAGTTCCTGCACTACTTTTGGCAACTTTGGGGGCGATTTGAATAGACATCTGGGCATGAAACTGCACAGATGTCAGTAAAATCGCTCCCTAAGTTGTACTGAAATGCCAGTTTGAAATCGTGCAAGTTAAGCTAAACTTTCACTAGTTCTAATCGACCCTCATGAGTCTGTATATACAAAAGTCCCCCCCCCCCCCAAAAAAAAGGTAGCAGATACAAAAATATCCAAAAGCTCCTGATGCTCCCATTTCAGATCTGGGAAGAATCCACTCACATTTAGAAGAAATCAAAAGCAGGGTGCTGGAGTTAGTGATATCAAAGCAACGCCATTTTATAATATAGCACGCTTACATGGGAAAAGCTCTTTATCCAGCCTAAGGTGGAGTATGGAAGAAACATCAAACAGCAAAGTGCACAAGGACTGTGGCTTATTGAGCGAGCGTAGCTCCACCCATTTTCCATGAAACACATGCAGCCTTTACATCCCTCCTCTTCCACTATGGCCTCAGTTATTGTGTTTCCTTCTCCATGGTGGAAGCGATGTAGGAACCAGGGGGAGCTTAGCTCTGTCCAATGGTAGAGGGATATTGGCTCACCTCAATCATTTTATTTTCTTCCAGCGACCAGCCCAGCCCCCTCCCCCTGTACTGGTGGGGGGTTGCTCCAGTGTCCACAGCCTCCCCAGTTCAGAGGAGCAATGGCCTGCAGTAGGTAGCACATCCTGGTGCCCGGAGTCCGCGGTGTATGGGCTCAGGTGGCTAGATGGCTTGCTGCAAGTTAGTGGCATATTCCACATGACGCTCCCAGCTGGCAGGTGACATCACGTCCGGCGGCGTGTCTTCCTGTCGGAGTGGGGTGACAGTGGTTCCAGTCGCCTGGAACGCAGGAGAATTTTAAAAACCTCATGGTTTTTCTTCAGTCCCCGATGCACAATCTGCAAGATGGATGAGAGACCCGCAGTCTTGGAGGAAGCAGACGCCCCATGCACCGGTCAGGCCCAGGTAAGAGGTGTACAGCGGTACCTCCATCTTCTCCTTATGGGCCTATGTTTGTATGTGCACTTCCCAAAGGGAGCCAGCAGCTGCAGGGCCTGAGGTGACTCTGCTCGGACCCTGCAGCTTGAACGGGGAGCTATTTCTAAGGGTCTGGCACCTTTTGGGGGCGCACAGGTTTTCTTTTGTCCTGGTAGAGGGCTGATGGTGGTGTATTGCTACAGTAAGGACGCTTGGGTGATTCTGGTTTGTCTTTTTCAGGTTAAAGCATCAGCAAAGTCTAAACCTCCGCCACCAGCTCAGAAGAAATGTCCATCTTGACAAAAAATGCTCTCAGAGATTCATGGCAAAAACCAATGTGCAGGACCTGTAAGCGGATCTTGTTGAAGAAGAGACATCCCTGTTTTCCTCTGTTCAAGAACTGACTTGAACAGTTAGTTCTGTTCAAGAATCCCAATCAGCCCCCTAAAAACAAGAGACAATCTCATCCCAGTGGGGGGAAAGATTTTCGCCTTTTCACTCACAGTGGGAAGACAACTTCAAGCCTGTTCATAAAAAAAAAACTTTATTACCCAGGGGTACAGTCTGGAGTTTTCAGAAACCCCTCCGAGCAAGTTCTATATATCACCAATCTTCCGAAAGACAAGGAAAAATCTTACGCAATGACAAGCCTGTTTGAGGATCTGATACAACAGCAAGTCCCAAAACTAGGAAGGTCGGGTTTCTATTCACACATCATCTTAGTGAAAAAACCCATACTGAATTTGAAGATTTTGGACTAGTCGATCCGCTACAAACATTTTCGGATGAACACAATCTATTCGATAAAGCCATTGACCCCAAGTCGCTTTATGGCACACCTGAATCTAAGGGATGCCTATCTGCACGTCCCAATACCCCAGGCTTCCCAACAGTTTCTCCATCTAGCTCTCAGCCTGGGGAGATCAATATGGCATCTCCAGTTCAGCGCTCTGCCCTTCAGACTATTTTACTGACATATAATCACACACATAGGTTGGACTTGTGTCTTTTTTTCGACCTCACTTACTATGCAACTATCATCCTCCCCCAGGATCTTTAAAAAAGTAATGGCAGAAGCTCTGAAGCTAAGAGGGATATTGATCGTCCCTTATCTGGATGATCTGTTACTTTTTGCAGAGTCCAAAACCCAGGCCCTGGCAAACCTGCAGACAACTCAGGCTCATTTCAAGAGCCTTGGTTGGCTACTAAATCTGGAAAAATCGAATTTAGACCCAGCATAGGAGATGAAGTTCCTGGGTTATACAATAAACTCAGTACTTCAGAAAGTCTTCACCCCACAGAAGAAGATTAAGAAAATCCAGTCTGCGGTAAGACGGATTAAAACCTTGTTGCGTCAGTTCCGACAGCTATGGCAGCTTTGGGACTTCTTACAGTGTCCATTACAGCCATACAGTGGGCCAGACTACAATTCCTGACCACTCCAGATGAACATCCTTCAACAATGGTCACATCAGAAGGCTCTAGATAAACAAATCTGGCTCACCTCAAACGTAAAATGGGTGCTCTGGTGATGGCGGGATTCGACCAACTGAACAAAAGGTCTCCCCTGGGTCTTTTTCTGGACAAACGTTTAACGATGGATGCGAGTGCTTCGGGTTGGGGAGCCCACTTTGACTGCCAGACCGCTCAGGGTTCCTGGTCCAAAGCAGAAGCCCAGAAGTCCTCAAACTGGCTAGAAGTGAAGGTCACCTGGGCAGAGCAAAATGTGGTTTCACCGTCAGCAATCCAACTAAAGGGGTCACAGAATCTGCAGACTTAGGCCACGTACACACGGGCGGACTGTTCGCCCAACTTTGTTTGTCAAACAGTTTCGGCAAACAGTCCGCTCAAAATTAGCATGGACGGACATGGCCACACACGGCACTTTTTGAGCGGACTGTTTCAGCGAACTGTTTGACAAACAGTTCGCTCAACTTTTGAAATGAACGGACTCGCCCACGTAAGGCGGAGGCAAATCCGCCCATTTCGAGCGCGTGTACAGGTAGGCGGGGCCCGCGAAGGAGACGTCGCGGGCTCCGCCGCCTGGAATGGACTTAAAGGGGAACCCCAACGCCGAAAAAAATCGGCGTGGGGTCCCCCCAAAAGTCCACAACAGACCCTTGTCCGAGCACGCTACCCGGCCGGCCAGGAAAGGGGGGCGAGCGAGCGCGCCCCCCCTCCTGAGCCGTACCAGGCCGCGTGCCCTCAACATGGGGGGGTGCCTTGGGGAAGGGGGGGCCGCGCGGCCCCCCCACCCCAAAGCACCTTGTCCCCATGTTGATGAGGACAAGGGCCTCTTCCCGACAACCCTGGCCGTTGGTTGTCGGGGTCTGCGGGTGGGGGGCTTATCGGAATCCGGGAGCCCCCTTTAAGAAGGGGGCCCCCGGATACCGGCCCCCCACCCTATGTGAATGAGTATGGGGTACAATGTACCCCTACCCATTCACCTGTGAAATAAAGTACAAAAAAAAACACAACACAGAGAAAAAATATTTTATTGCACAGCTCCGGGGGTCTTCCGTCTTCGGGGGTCTTCTCGCCGGACTCCTCCGCTATCTTCGTGTAGCTCTTTTACTAGCGGAGGAGCCCGGCTTTCTTCCTCCCCGCCGCCGGCCTCTTCTCCCGACTTCGGGGGTCTTGTCCCCCTCTTCGGTTCTTCTGCCGGGCCACCGCGCCTTCTTATAGCTCTTTTACAGGCGGTGGCCCGGTCTTCTGTCGCCGCTGCCTTCCGTTCTTCTGTCGCCGCCTTCCGTTCTTCTGCCGGGCCACCGCGCCTTCTTGTAGCTCTTTTACAGGCGGTGGCCCGGTCTTCTGTCGCCGCTGTCGCTGTCGCCGTCGCCGCCTTCCGTTCTTGTTCTTCTTTTTCTTCCCCAGGAGATGTTGACACGTCGCTCTCTCCGGCCGGAATGCCAGAGCCGCGTTGTGCGGTCACTTATATAGTGACAATGGGGCGGTGTCACATGGTATATGTCACATGGGTTGGTCACATGGGTTGATGTCACATGGGGACTATGACATCGTAAGGGGGCGGGGTCACCATGTGACCAACCCATGTGACATATACCATGTGACACCGCCCCATTGTCACTATATAAGTGACCG
Organism: Lithobates pipiens; assembly: GCF_037356315.1. Lineage (NCBI taxonomy): Eukaryota > Metazoa > Chordata > Amphibia > Anura > Ranidae > Lithobates > Lithobates pipiens. The sequence goes on along the minus strand of NW_027507685.1, from coordinate 184,975,561 downwards.
CACAGCGCGGCTCTGGCATTCCAGCCGGAGAGAGCGACGTGTCAACATCTCCTGGGGAAGAAGAAGAACAAGAACGGAAGGCGGCGACAGCGACAGAAGACCGGGCCACCGCCTGTAAAAGAGCTACAAGAAGGCGCGGTGGCCCGGCAGAAGAACCGAAGGCGGCGACAGAAGAACGGAAGGCAGCGGCGACAGAAGACCGGGCCACCGCCTGTAAAAGAGCTATAAGAAGGCGCGGTGGCCCGGCAGAAGAACCGAAGAGGGGGACAAGACCCCCGAAGTCGGGAGAAGAGGCCGGCGGCGGGGAGGAAGAAAGCCGGGCTCCTCCGCTAGTAAAAGAGCTACACGAAGATAGCGGAGGAGTCCGGCGAGAAGACCCCCGAAGACGGAAGACCCCCGGAGCTGTGCAATAAAATATTTTTTCTCTGTGTTGTGTTTTTTTTTGTACTTTATTTCACAGGTGAATGGGTAGGGGTACATTGTACCCCATACTCATTCACATAGGGTGGGGGGCCGGTATCCGGGGGCCCCCTTCTTAAAGGGGGCTCCCGGATTCCGATAAGCCCCCCGCCCGCAGACCCCGACAACCAACGGCCAGGGTTGTCGGGAAGAGGCCCTTGTCCTCATCAACATGGGGACAAGGTGCTTTGGGGTGGGGGGGCCGCGCGGCCCCCCCTTCCCCAAGGCACCCCCCCATGTTGAGGGCACGCGGCCTGGTACGGCTCAGGAGGGGGGGCGCGCTCGCTCGCCCCCCTTTCCTGGCCGGCCGGGTAGCGTGCTCGGACAAGGGTCTGTTGTGGACTTTGGGGGAACCCCCACGCCGATTTTTTTCGGCGTTGGGGTTCCCCTTTAAGCCCATTCCAGGCGGCGGAGCCCGCGACGTCTCCGTCGCGGGCCCCGCCTACCTTCACACGCGCTCGAAATGAGCAGACTTTCCTCCGAGCGGGAACAGTTTGCTCATTTCGAAAGTAGCCTACACACGGGCGGACTGTTCGCTCAAACACAGTTTCAGCGGACAGTTTTTCGGAATTTCCGAAAGACTTTGTCCGTCAAACTGTCCGCTGAAACTGTCCGCTGAAAGCCCACACACGAGCGGACTGTCCGCCCAAACACTGTTCAGCGGACAAGGTTGGGCGAACAGTCCGCCCGTGTGTACGCGGCCTTACTGAGCAGAAGGAGAGTGGTAAAAGCAGAGTCTGAAAAACAAGGTCTTCTTGATGGTCACCAAAACATGGGGACGACCTTAAATAGCTCTGTTCATGAGCCAGGAGAACTCAAAAGTGCTGATGTTTTTCTCACTCCACCAAGGTCAGACCATAGGCATACAGTAGATGCTTTTGCCCATCCCTGGCATTACAAGCTGTGCTACGCTTTTCCCCCCTTTCACCATTGGCCCTCAGGAAGTTCAGAGAGGAAAACGCCAATCTGATCTGGTCACTTCCTTCATGCCGAAGAGGCCTTGGTTCGTGGCTCTACTAAATCTAGCCACAAAACCTCAGTGGAAAGTTACCATCCAGAAAAGATCTGCTAACACATTGGACCCTGAATCATCCAGAATCAGACCAGCTACAACTGACCGCTTGGTTTCTGAAGAAGACCTCCTAAGAGACAAGGGCCTGTCAGAAAAGCTAGTGAAGACCCTACTGTCCAGTAGGAAAGTAGTGACACGGTCCATATACCTGAAAGTATTGAACAAGTTAAATTCCTGGTGCTCATCTAAGGCTTTCCAGGTCAAAGGTATAGTTTGTCTTGAAATTCCTCCATGATGGAATGGAGAAGGAGCTTGCAGCCAGCACCCTAAAACCCAGTTTCAGGTTTTTTTTAAAGACTCTGTCCAAAGAGGTGTTAATTTCAAGATTTTTTAGGGCACTTGCACAGAATAGGCCGGTAGCCCTTAAAGTTTTTCCCAGTTGGGATCTGTCGATTGTTTTGCAGGGTCACATGAAGCATCCTTAAAAAAAAATGTAGTTCTTAAAATGATTTTTCTAGTAGCCATCACGTCAGCCAGAAAGGTCAGTGAACTTCAGGCCTTGGTGGTCACAGAACTCTCTCATACAATGGATGTAAGGAGATGCCTGCTACATTACCGAACAGTCACCAAAGAGTTTCTCAGGACCCCGTAAAAGGGAGAAAGCTTCCAAGAGCACCCTGGGTAGGTGGCTTAAATGGGCAATCACAGAGGCCTACAAAGCTAAGGGAGAAGTACCCCCTTCAGGTATCGCTGCTCACTCACGGGATCAATGGTAGTTTCCTGGGCTGAAAGGGCCGGTGCTACGCCTGAAAAAATATACAAGGCTGCCACCTGGTCCAAATTCTCTACATTTCTCTGACACCATAGGTTGGACCTGCTGTCCTCCGCAGATCAAGCCTTCAGTAGGAAGCTGCTGCAGGAAATGGTCCCACCCTAGGGTAAGTTTCTCCTCTCCAAGGTTTTCCTGAAAGCGATTTGAGAAAGATTTATGCTCTGTACACCCGGTCGGACATTCCGACCACAAAATCCATCGGATTTTGTCTGAAACTTGTGTTGCATACACACGTCAGACAAAATTGTCGGAAAAAAACATTTGTTCGCAACGTGGTGACGGTCGTTGCGTATTACGGGACTTTGTAGAGGCTAGTAGTAGTAGCCAATAGCTTTGGTCTCGTAATTTGATCTGAGCATGCGTGGCACTTTGTCCGTCGGAATTCTCTACAAACGATCAGAAAAAGTTTGATCAGATTTTTTTATTGGAAAATTTGAGATCCTGCTCTCAAATTTTTTCCGCCAGAATTTCCAACTGAAAAAGTCATATAGATCCCACACACAATCATATTTTCTGACAATATAGTCCGGTCTGACCATTTCCATCTGAATTTCCAACCGTGTGTACAGGGCATTAGACTTAATGGTGATGGTATTTCTAAGAGCCTTTCGGGACATCTGTTACTACCCTCCCTGTTATCTTAGAAGGGGTTTAAGTATCTGTCATGGTTGTTTGGTGGTTTTCTGTGATTTGTCTTTCAGCATATTGGAGAACGCACAACAACTGAAGCCATGGCGGAAGAGTAGGGATTTAAAGGATGCATGTGTTTCCTGGGAAATGGGCGGGGCTACACTCTCTTCAAGGTTGTCCTGAAAGGCTCTTCGAAATACTGTCAGCGGTAAGTCTAAGTCTTTCTATTTTGCGTGTAAGCCTTCTCTAAATTAGATACAATACGTTTTTAAGACACATCAGATTGAAGCTGCTATTCTGTGATGCGTGCCATCAGGATTTCTATCATCATCTCTGATTCACATCCACAATGTGGATTACATGCAGCGCCAATCTTCCCTATAACTAAAGATGAACAATTAGGGCCTATGCACACTGGGCTTAAAAGCGTCAGTTCTTTTGATAGAAGAAAGACCATATTGTCCTAATGTGCATAGACACATTAGCTGCTTCTACAGGTATTGCAGTGTTTTTTAAACCCTATGTGCATGGACCCTTAAAACAAATGAAACGCACAAACCTTAAGTCCTTTTTCACACTGGGGCCGCTCATACAATAGTGGTAAAGCACCACTCATTTTAGGCCCTTTAGCTGCTAGCGGGGCACTTTTGACCCCAAAGAAGGGGCTAAAAACGCCCATTTAGTGAGACTTCCAAAGCACTTTTCAGATGCTTTGGAAACACTGCCTATTCAGTTCAATGGGCAGGGCGTTTTGGGAAAGCTGTACACAGCGCTCCCAAACTGCCCTAAAGATGCTGCTTGCAGGATTTTTCCTAACATCCCACAAGCCCACCACCCCAGTGTGAAAAAAAAGAAACTGAAATTAATGGGAGGCAGTTTTCAGGCGCTATTTAGAGGCTATTTCTAGCACTAAAATGCCTCCAAACTACCTTGGTGTGAAAGGGGTCTTATATTAAAAAGGTACAGAACTATTCTATTACTATTTTAATGCAACCTTGAGTCTAAGTAAAAACGCTGAGTGTCAAGGTCTTTTAAAACTGGAAGATGCCAATAAAACAAGAAAAAAAAAATAACATAATTTCCAGCTACTATGCATGGAAAATTCTCCCCACCCGTCCAGGAAGTGCAGTATATACATCAACGGCATTGACATAATTATCACTGAAAGAAAGTTAAAGCGGGAGTCCGCCGTTTTTTTTTTTTTTTTAAAACCAGCAGCTACAAATACTGCAGCTGCTGACTTTTAAAATAATGACACTTACCTGCCCAGTGCGCCCGCGATGTCGGCATCCGAAGCCGATCTCTCGATCGTCTCTCAGGTGCTGCCGCCGCCATCTTGGGTATGGGAATCAGGAAGTGGAGCCTTGCGGCTTCATTTCCCAGTTCCCTACTGCGCATGCGCGAGTCGCGCTGCGCAATAAGGATGGTCCCCGCTGTCTCTGGGATCCGTGTGTTTCCCAGCAGGCAGCGGGGGACCTTCGGAAAGGGGCGTAGCTTCTGCAGAATCTACGCCGGAAGTGGGTGCAGATACCTGTACTGTACAGGTACCCTGCACCCCTATCCCCCCTGAAAGGTGCCAATTGTGGCGCCGGAGGGGGGGAGGGTTCCAATGAGCGGAAGCTCCACTTTAGGGTGGACCTCCGCTTTAACTGTATATTTGAAAACATTCCTCTTTGACCCCTTCATGCCTAAGCCTTTTTCTGACATTTGTTGCTTACAAGTTAAAATCCCTATTTTTTTCTAGAAAATTTACTTAGAACCCCAAACATTATATATATATATATTTTTGTAGCAGAGACCCTAGAGAATAAAATGGCGATTGTTGAAATTTTTTTGTCACACTGTATTTACGCAGTGGTCTTTCAAATGCAATATTTTTTTAAAGAAATATACTTTCTAGATCTAAAAAAACAAAAAATAAAAACAATTTTTTTGTATAATGTGAAATATGATTTTACGTTAAATACCTAACATGTTAGGCTTTAAAATTGCGCACACTTGTGGAATGGTCAAAAATGGCGGTACTTGATCTCCAAAGGCGACGCTATAAACATTTCTACCAGTTACCAGTTTTGAGTTTTAGTTGTGCTAGAATTATTGCTCTAGCTATCATGGTAATACCTCATATGTGTGGTTTAAACACTGTAACATAGTAAGCAACAACATGGCCCTCCTCCAAGGCAGCGACAAGTTTTTCCTCTTTAGCCATAGTTCTGTCAAAACAGCCACATCATCCTGTACCATACTGTATACGCCGCTAGTGTTGTGTCAAAACAGCCAACTTGTCAAAATCTGCAATTACTGTTCCTTGAGAGTAACCGGAAGTGACGTGGTTGGAGATTTCAATAAGTTCGCCATTTTCACAGAACACCAGCTGGTCACCCAGGTCTCCCAGGGGTATGGGAGAGGCCAGGCGAGCCATGGAAGGCAGCGGGAGAGGGGGGACTTCCCCTCTCGCTGCATGTAATAAGAGCCGAGCGGCTTCTTTGAAGATAGCCGACCATCGGCCCAAAAAAAAATGGTATCGGGGGGATGCATGCAGCTGCATGCATCACCTCGGTACAACCCCTTCAAGCCAAAGGCCACATATTTGCATTATGTTGGCATCAAGGGGTTATTATGCTCCTGACGCTGTCACATTCCTCTTCTGTACATACTGCCCCCATCATACCCTCCACACTCCTCTCCTGTACATACTGCCCCCATCATACCCTCCACACTCCTCTCCTGTACATAATGCCAACTATCTTTCTCTCCACACTGCTCTCCTGTACATACTGCCCCATCATACCCTCCACACTCCTATCCTGTACATACTGCCTACTGACATACCCTCCACACTCCTCTCCTGTACATACTGCTCACTGTCATACCCTCCACATTCCTCCTCTGTACATACTGCCCACTGTCATACCATCCACACTCCTTTCCTGTGCATACTGCCAACTGTCATAGGCTCCAAAAACTCCTCTCCTGTACATACTGCCAACTATCTTTCTCTCCACACTCCTCTCCTGCACATACCACCCTCATAATACCTTCCACACTCCTCTCCTGTACATACTGCCCCTATCATACCTTTCAGACCCTCTCCTGTATATACTGCCCCCATCATACCCTCCACACTCCTCTCCTGTACATACTGCCCACTGGCATACCCTCCCCACTCCTTTCCTGTACATAGTGCCCACTGTTATACCCTCCACATTCCTCTCCCTAACCTGCACATACTTCCCAATTTGATACCATCCATACTCCTCCCCTATGCCTCTTATAGACAAAAACAGTTCTTTAAAATGATATTGAATATCTTCAATGTTACCAGCTCTAGAATGGGCACACCTTCCATCTTCACCCTGTCTTCCTTCCGGGTTCTGTGCCTTCGGTCACTTGCCTTGGCGGGGCTGTGTTGCTGTTACTTCCACGCATGCTCATTTGCATCCTCTCTCTCTCGAAACCCCCCTCTATCTCTCATCCTCCCTCCCTTACCCCTCACCCCTCTCTCATCCCCTTTCTCTCTCTCTCTCTCATCTTCCCTCTCTATTTAATTGAATTTGTTATAAACAAAAAAATTTGTTTGCATTTTTAATTATTTTATTTTTTTAATAAAAAGGCCCACCATAATCCTCAGCACCAGGCCCATGATGTTCTTAATCCAGCCCTGCCCATCATTGGTATTGGTAAGAAGAATAGTGCCCCATTTGGTGTTCATTGGAGAAATAAAGCCCCAAGGGCCCAATAAAGGCAAACTAAGGGCTGCATCCCACCCACAGGCATTTAAACCCTGCAGGTTAGGGAAGGGGAGCCCCAGCCCAAGAGTACATTTTACCATAACAGGTTGCATGTAGATGAGATGCCAAGTGCCCAGCCACAACACAGGATTATTGGAGTGCAGAGGAAAGTGCTGACTGCTGGGAGAGCAAGGAAAAAGGCAAGTATTACTGCTTATTCCTATTCTAGCCAGAATCGGCCTTGCAGAAGTAAAGGGGCCTTTGTGAGACAAAGTTCATCTTAAAATATTTCTGATACTGAAACAGCAACATAAGTACAGTTTGATTGGCTCAGTTCACGTTATGTTGTAGGAATGCACAGCCAACACATTACTTGGGTTGGTTTCTTGGGTTACACTTAATTTGAACAGGCTGATTACTGCTGTGCATGTTGGGGAACCACCACATGAATCCAATTTTAAATAACCACTGTAGTGAGAGCTTGTGAAAATGATGGTAAGTCACCAAACTATGATGTGCTGCTTTGGGGAGAACTACATTTTTATGATTGTAATGGTTGTGTCTCCCTGCAGAGTGAGTGACCTTTGTGATGTAGGAGCACTGAACCTTATGCGGATGCGTTTTAATAGCATGGGTGGTTTGTGGCCCTAGAGGCTGCTTACCAGCAACTGCTTGCTGGACCCCTAGAAGTTTGGAAAGGATGGGAACACCACACCATCTTGTACAAGCTTTTTTTTAAAAAAATCTGTTTTGTAACAGCCAACATGTTTTGGGGGCTCATCACCCCCCTTATCAGGGCTAAAAACAGGATGATGCAGGAACTTTGACTAGAATGATCTGAGTGCAGAGTGACTGATGACATGAGTCGTAATACGAATGTTGGCCAGTGCCTTGTGTTTCCACAACCAGTGCCCCACAGCCTTGATCTTGTGCTGGTCTACAAGCAGGCAACTCGCCCCTTATGTATATATTTACTATTTTTCCATTGCAAACAATTGCATTGGGTAATATGGATAATATTTGCATTGCCTGAGCATCAAAAATGCTCACAAACAAATGCAACATCATTCTAAACTTAATTGACTGCCATTGTGCCAACTTGTGTCATCAACAACTAACTTGATTTTATCTGAATGTTATGCTTAAGCCGTGTACACACGATCAGACATTCCGACAACAAAATCCATGGAGTTACAGAATTGAGGGTTATTAGGGACTTTGACGAAGCCATGTCCTGATAAGGTCATGTGATTCCATCCCTAGGTACTTTAAATGAAACCATGGCTTGGTAAAGTCATGCGTTTCCATCCCAATTGGTTTGAAGAGGAGAAGAGCAAGGGGGACGGGACTTTATATGAAGTACAAGGTAGCAATTGAATAAATTGGTCAGTGTATAGGAATTTAATTGGTTATGACAGTAATACATACATAAAATGCAGGAACATGGATATAGCATTGATATCAAGAGATCAATATTTAGACTTGTTAAATAACATCGATAGCTCATGGTAACATAACAATAAAATTCCAAAATTCACCAAAAGAAGATTGAATGAAATGATTATCACAATAAAGCCTGCAGGACCTATTGCCTCCTTAGGTCAATAAATGAAAATAATATAGTATTGACTTGAGACTCAAATAAATAATGGTAGCAACACAGCAGTTGGTAGCTCTACGCGTTTCGTGGTTTTTGAACCACTCATCAGGAGAAAAGCACGTGATGAATCTATAATAAATTAGTAATCAGATTAAATAATAAATAACAAACAAAGGAAGGGTAAGTAAACCATGCACCAAGTACATGTTCACTTACTCAGATACACAGATTGGTGACAGGGCGACGCAACCGTCCAACTAACCCTCCAACATTTGCTTACTACACATGGTTTGGTAGATACTTGGTGAGAAACGAATCCCACCAGTAGATGCTTCACTCATTATTCCTATCCTCATAACACTTTCTCCCGTATAGATCATATCTTAGCTCAATCTAGTATCCTGCCATAAATTATTTCTTCCAAAATCATTCCCTTCCCATGGACCGACCATTGTGCAGTATTCACTACTATATCCTCCACAGTTCCCAGATCACACGACACCACTTGGTGTATTAATGACTCTATTTTAACTCATCCAACCCACCAAATTGATATTGAGAATACGCTCACTGATTACCTTTTTATCTAACGACACAGAAGACATTTTTGCCCTTACGCTATGAGAGGCTCATAAAACTGTCATTAGTGGTAGATTGATACAACAAGCTACAATACTTAAGAGAGAACACAAACTATTGTTTGTAAAGCTCGAGAATGCCTTTAATACATGTCACTTAGCTTTTCAATCTTCCCCGACTGCCATTAACAACTCTAAATTGGAAAAGGCCGTCTTGATCTTGATCTTTTTTTGACTAATTCCTGCTGATACACATAAGCAAAAGGCAACATATCCAATATCTTAAGGCCAATAAATCTGATACCCCCATGGCTAGAAGTTTAAAGTTCACACAACATACACAGACACCCATCAGACTGAAAATATCTTGCAAAGCGTATACTAGTAACCCAGTAAAGATACTAGAGATTTTTCATTCTAACTTGACCAAATTATACTCCTCTGATCAAAATTTCAATAAGACAAAAAAAGACACTCTGTTTTCCAATATCACGCTTCCTACTTTAGATCAAGAACAGTGAGATATTCTTGAATGCCCTATTACAGATCTAGAAGTTTTAAATGCTATAAAATCCTTAAAACTCCATTAGAGACCAGGTCCGGATGGGTTCTCAGCAGCTTATTATAAACAGTTTGCACACATTTTAATGCCAGTTTTGACCAGAGCCTTTAACTCGATCCTGACTGGACATTCATTTATAACAGGGACATTGACCTCTATTATTGCTATGATCCCTAAACCACACTCAGACTCTACTTCCCAGGCTAACACTCCTAAATCTGGATATTAAATTAATAGTTAAGATTCTGGCCACTAGATTGAATAATATCATCGGCTGTCTAATTCATAGGGACCAAACAGGTTTTATGCCAAAATGTCAGGTAGGCGATAATATTAGGCGTACTCTTATTCATGCAGCTAAAACTAGACACATCCTGGCTTGCCCTGTTTCTCTATACATAAGGAAGGCATTTGACTCTCTCACTTGACTATATATGCAATATACCCTTCAAAAATGGGGTTTCGGAAATAATTTCCTGACTTGGATCTCATCTTTGTATAATAACCCAAGAGCATATATTAAATATGCTGGCTACAAGTCAACAATGCTAGATATAAGACGAGGTACTAGACAAGGTTGTCCCCTTTCTCCGTTACTATTTGCCCTACTACTAGAACCTCTAGCACAACTAATTAGATCTAATTCTGATATTAAAGGTATAGAATTAGGTGGACACCAGCATAAATTATGTCTCTTTGCAGATGATATTCTTATTTGTTTGTCACGTCCTCATATATCTGCCCCAAATTTACTTACTTTTTTAGATAAATTCGTCCAAATCTCAGGATTTCAATTTAACCCCACTAAATCAAACACGTTAAACATCTCTTTATCTCAATCAGATCTACAACTCGCTCAATCCTCCTTACCTTTCAATTGGGTTCAAAAACAACTTTCATATTTAGGAGTTCAACTCACAATTTTCCTTAAAGATATATTTACGGCTATCTGCCTCTCCTGAAACAAACTTCTGGTTTAATGAAGCTATGGACTCCTCTCCCATTGTCATGGATGGGAAGAATCAATGCCATAAAGATGTCAATACGGCCAAAAGTTTTTGATTTATTTAGGATACTTCCCATTTCATTGCCATCTTATTTTTTAAGACTTACTCAACGTAGAGTTATGTCCTTTATTTGGGGTACCACTAAGCCTCGCATACCCAAATCTACACTCTACTATCATAAAATGGGAGGTGGATTAGGACTACCTAACTTCTCCTCTTATTTCAGCGCTGCATAAATCGCAATTCTCCCCAAGTATCATGCTACAGTTGAAACGCCCTTAGGGGTTACCATTGAATCGGTGGATAGTAACCCCATTTCAATGGCTAATGTGTTATGGCTCAGACCCATTGATAGATCTCATCTCTCTAACCCCATAACGAAACAAACTTTAGCTATTTGGGATGCATTTAAAAGCTCTCATAATCTACAATCCCCATATAATCCCCTGCTTTCATTCCTTAGTAAGTAATCCTGCCTGAATATATCCAAAATCATTTTCTGCATGGTCTTCTACAAATTTGATTCACTTATATAAACTTACCTATATTCACACATTTCCTGTACTATGTGAATCTTTTGGGCTTCCTAGAAATGAAATGTTCCGCCATTTACAAATTAAAAACTTTTATGAACCATTTCTACATACAGGTTCATCACTTAAGCAAATGTCTCAATTTGAACGGATATGTATAAGCAACCCACAGAGGACTAATTTCAATCTTATACCAACTACTTAATGTGAATCCAGATGAAACATTACCCTCATACACAACTAAATGGGCACAAGACTTGAATCGATTATTTGATAACAAAGATTGGTCTAGTATATGGTTAGCCACAAAAAAATCCTGTCCAAATTGTTTTGCCTAGTACCAGCCAGAATAGCAAAATTTGTTCCCACATATTCACCAAATTGTCTTAGAGGTTGCGACACACCAGGCACACATTCCCACATTTAGTGGCAATGTCCGGTGGTCCAAGAATTCTGGAAAAATATAATTTTAATGGCATCTAAAGCTATAGAAACCTCCATTCTTCCAAATCCTGCCTTGACACTTCTAAACCTTAAGCCTGCCACACTTACCCACATTCAGTTTCAATTGCTTATTCTTCTTAATAATGCAGCCAAACAAACTATTGCTAAAGCATGGAAATCGCAATCTCTAATCTTAGCGGAAGCTAAACATAGAATGAATAGAGCACTTATATATGCAAAGATGACAGCTATTGAAGATAATAAAATTAATACATTTCGTAAAATTTGGCAACCTTGGGTGAGACACTACTTTCCCACAGACTTTGACCAATCTCTATATATAGATTACTTATAAAATTAAATATATATGTTTGTCGTGAGCCAGACCACCACCCCGGGTGATTATTATTATTTTTTTTTCCCCATTCTTTATTATTTTTTAGTCTTGTTTATTAAATTCCTAACCCTGTAATTTGGTACGTCAAGTTGCGACATATTTATTTATCCTTATTTTTCCTCTATTACATTTATAGTCTAGGGTTACTCATTTCTCTTTCTGTCCGTGCTAAATACTCATTACTAAAAAATTATATTTAGACTGATCATTTGATCTACACCTTTTTCTTTCCTCTTCACTATACAGTGTGCAAAGATCAAATACAGCAAGAAGTTAATTCTATATTTACTGTTATTATTATTATTATTCAGGATTTATATAGCGCCAACAGTTTGCGCAGCGCTTTACAATATGAATTATAATACAAAGTACTTAACATGTATCCTATGTATCTATGTTTATACCTCTTTTTTTTCTCTCCCTTGTAAACTCTCAATAAACACATTTGACAAGAACATTTTGGAACCATCTGCCCTTAGAAATTAACATATAACTATCCATGTTAATAAAATCAAATTGTTGGTGCTATTTTTTGGATATAAATGCTAGGGTATTTTCCTGACTCATTAGAACTGAAGCCAGTGGCTTGGAGAACAAAATATCTTCACATGCACTCTCTCAAGAAAACACAAAGAAAAACTCTCTAGCAATACACACCAAACCGAGCATGGGCACCTTGTCCCCTAGCCTCTGTTCTATCAGCAGATGGATTGGAAAAAAAGAAGGATCTGAGAAGACAGGATCAAACAACCTTTTTATATAATGCGGAGGATTAACAACTTAGGTTTCATAGTGAGTATAACAAACATGATTTACTGCATATATAGACTGATTTTACTGTTGTAGGTTTAGTAACACTTTAAACTCAAAACCAAAAATGCAATGCATTGCAGTTTACCAAACATTAGCTGTGATGGCTGCATTAGGTTTCTTAGTTCAATTTTTTTAGGCTTTTTTCTCTCCGTTGTCACCTGGTGATCTGGCCAATAACACACCTCCTGTATTAGAGTGCCCCCATCAGTGGCTGCTCCATAAGGGGGGGGGGAGGGTGCTGCTCCCCCATTTGTGCATCCGGCCTCCTAATATATACATATATGCAGGGCACCAGACGCATGGATTCCAATGGGTTTATTTTTTTTGAAGAACATGATTAGAGCTTGAGGCTCTACTAGCCTTTAAAAAAAGGGTGGCCACTGCACCCCAAGCACACCCACATGTGGGACAATAGTGAATAAATAGTACTCCCCAGCCAAGCGTGTCTCAGGACACACTTCCTGTTTCTGTGCGGCCGGGAGGAGAATGTCTCCTGTGCTCGCCATAAGGTAAGGCAGCTTTCTCAAATGAAAAAGTAAATGGGATAAGTGACGCTGTTACTCGATTAATAGTGTTAAGATCTTATTGTCCATTCAGAGGAATGCAGTTCTAATTTGGAGATGAAATAATAATGATTAAAAGCATTTTTTTTTTGTTTTTAACTTCTTTGCAGTATACCTAAGGGGGTTTCAATATCAGATTCGCTATATATATATTTTTAGGTAACCCCAAATATATGATTGCATTTTTATGTATACATTATGTGTGCAGAAAAAAAGCAAGAAAATACATGGATATTTGTTTGTATTGAATAATTTTCCTCATTTTTCCTGGCCTTTTCTGTATATATTTTCCCACTATTTTTATTTTTTATTTTTAGTATATCTATCCATGTATATATAGGCCCAAACTAGGGAATCACCCCCCCCCCCCCCCCTGCATTTGCAATAATTAAAAGGTTAAAAGTTTGCAGTTGTGTTTCAACTTGATAGTAAATATTTTTACTGCAGTTGCTAGATGGCAGCAAAATTGTCCAGCACATTTAAGGCTGAACACAGCCTGAATTCCCCTAAGCTTGATGAAGGAGCACGCCTGTTTGTCTACACGCAGTGCGCATGCTCCGAAGCGTCGTCGCTATTGGCAGTGACGTCACCACGCTCGACGCTTGCGTTCCACTGTGGACCTGAGCCAAGCCTCAATCTTGGTGTATGCCGTCAGACAGGGAAGTTCTGCGGGTCAGGACCCTCCATCTGATGGGAAAAACATCTACAGGCTCTCTAATGTTGGCTGACGCTTTTGTGCTGGAAATTCTCAAAACTATATGTAAGTGGATGTATGCACCTGTGTGTTTCAAATAAATGCAAATGTTTTTAATCTGGTGGCGCCTTTCCTGTCTCTCTTTTTGCTGCTTTATCAAATGGCATATTATCAGTGAATCCACGGCTTCCATCTCCTGTTCATCTAGGGGGTGGATTGTTACTGCCACCATCCATCTCCCACGGGGGGGTGTTGGTGTTGAGCACTGGCCTCCACTCTGGATGAAGGACTACAGAGGAACCTTTGGACAGCAGTATTCTTTTTTTTAAACAGAAAAGGACAGCAGTATTCTTAATCTGGCGGGAGGAGTGTGTTAGATGTACTAGCTTATTTAGATACACTAACAAATTGAAGCCAAAATCTAGTTTACACTACTAAGCCTAGATAAAAGCGGATCATTGTAAGCACCCCTGTTAGTGGCAAATGGTTTGTCTTAACTCTATAACTGCTACATTTACAGGAGAACTTGTTCTGCTGAAAAACAGATTTACTGGCCAGATCACCAGATGAAAATGGAAAGAAAGCTTAAAAAAAAAAAAATTTGCCCCCAGCTACATCACTAGCTTAGTCTCTAAATACCAACCTAATCATTCTCTTCGTTCCTCTCAAAACCTCCTGCTCTCTGGCTCCCTCGTCACTTCCTCCCATGTTCGCCTCCAGGACTTTTACAGAGCCTCTCCAATTCTATGGAACACCTTACCCCAATCGGTCTGATTATCTCCTACTCTATTAGCTTTTAGACGATCCCTGAAAACCCTCCTCTTCAGAGAAGCCTACCCTACCTAACAACTGCATTTTCATTTTCTCCATCAGCTCACCCCCCCACAGTTATTACCTTTTGTTCCACTTGATCCTCCTTTCTAGATTGTCAGCTCTAACGAGCAGGGCCCTCTGATCCCTCCTGTATTGATTTCTATTGTAAGTGTACTGTCTGCCCCCATGTTGTAAAGTGCTGCACAAACTGTTTTATATATATATATATACATATATATATAATTCCGGTCAACCATTAGCAGGTTTGTTTATTACCTAGTAGTAGACAAAAGCTATGCACACCGATCCCTTATCTCAAGGTAACAAGTTATCAAACCTGATATCTGTCAGATTAGGATGTCTGGTAAGGTCTGAGGGTACCCAAAGACATACAGATCAATGCTCATTCCTGTCAAATTCATATACTGCAAATGACCATCATCTATCAACAAAATGATGCTTACAGCCGCAACAGTTATTACTAGAAATCTGAAGCCGTTAACTATTCTATAACCATTCCTTGTAAATAAATGGGTTAATTTATGCAAGAGAGAAATAAAGACCAAGATGTGAGTTATGCAAAAAATGAATGGAATTAGGATTGATTTAGTACTTACTGCAAGCTATTGTTTTCATTACGGTAAAGGATTGCTCAGCAAACTAATGAGATTTCTGGGAGATTGGGGTCTGCTGGCTGCAAGTCCCAGCGGGTGCATCGTGTACTCCGAGGACCGGCACGAACAGACAGAGTGTCTGTCATAACATGGGTGTTATTACTGCCTGACTAATATATAAATGCAGCAATGTGAAGCCAGTGCCAGGATGCATGGTGAAGAATAAATATCTGAAACCATTTTCCCTAAATACTTCAACTTATCTTATTTACTTCTATCTGATGACCAGACAGGTCATCCAAAACTCGGCATTTGTCACTGGACTGGCAGGTAGCTGTAGAAATCTTCCAGTGGGGTTACAACTGTTCCAATGGGGACACCTGTTCCAGTGGCACTGGCAACAGCCTATAAGGAGAGTTCCCTCACTACGGTGAGGGGGAAAAAAGTATATGATCCCCTGCTGATTTTGTACGTTTGGCCACTGACGAAAATTATCTGTCTAGAATTTTAATGGTAGGTTTATTTTACCAGTGAGAGACATAACAACAAAAATATCCAGAAAAACATATTTAAAAAAAGTTATAAATTGAGTTCAGTGAGTAAAATACGTATTAGACCCCTTCGTAAAACATGACTTAGTACTCGGTGGCAAAACCCTTGTTGGCAATCACAGAGGTCAGACATTTCTTTTGCACACACATCAGGAGGGATTTTGTCCCACTCCTCTTTGCAGATCCTCTCCAAGTCATTAAGGTTTCAAGGCTGACATTTGTTAACTCAAACCTTCAGCTCCCTCCACATATTTTCTATGGGATTAAGGTCTGGAGACTGGCTAGGGCACTCCAGGACCTTAATGTGCTTTTTCTTGAGCCGCTCCTTTGTTGCCTTGTGTTTTGGGTCATTGTCAGGCTAGAAGACCCATCCACAACCCATTTTCAATGCCCTGGCTGAGGGACGGAGGTTCTCACCCAAGATTTGATGGTACATGGCCCCATCCATCATCCCTTTGATGCAGTGCAGTTGTCATGTCCCCATAGCAGAAAAACACCCCCAAAGCATAATGTTTCCACCTCTATGTTTGACGCTGGGGATGGTGTTTTTGTGGTCAGAGGCAGCATTCCTCCTCCTCCTCCAAACACGGCGAGTTGAGTTGATGCCAAAGAGCTCGATTTTGGTCGATTTCTGACCACAACACTTTCACACAGTTTTCCTTTGAATTATTCAGATGTTCATTAGCAAATTTCAGACGGGCCTGTACATGTGCTTTCTTGAGCAGGAGGACCTTGTGGGCACTGCAGGATTTCAGTCCTTCACGGCGTAGTGTTACCAATTGTTTTCTTGGTGACTATGGTCCAAGCTGCCTTCAGATCATTGACCAGATTCTCCCGTGTAGTTCTGTGCTGATTCCTCACCATTCTCATGATCATTGAAACTCCACAAGGTGAGATCTTGCATGGAGCTCCAGACCAAAGGAAATTGACAGTTATTTTGTGTTTCTTCCATTTGCAAATAATCACACCAAATGTGGGCAAATGTACAAAATCAGCAGGGGATCAAATACTATTTTCCCCTCGCTATATGTTCCACCTACGTCCAATTGTCCAAGACAGGCAGTAAAAGTGAAACAGGACACAAAAAAAAAAAAAAAAATAGTTTTATTAGAATTATCTAAATCACTGCCAGTTAGCACAGCCAGGTCTTCAACCTTTACTGCATACACAGCTGGGTCAGGGACGAACCCCCAGCTTGCCAATTGGATAAGGAAGGAGCAGCAGCACTCTGATGAGCTATCTGTTTACTCTGCTCCTCACCGGTAATCTTTAATATGTAAGCACATGCACACTGCAGCAAAGCATCACTGGCCCCTAGTGCAGTCATTCCCTCTCCTATTCCTATGGTTCTGTTGTACAAGGAATTATAGATGGCTGATGAAACCAGCTATTTAGGTACTCACACTAATTGTATGTAAACATGCATTAAAGAAGAAGTCCCAATTCCATTTGTTTTAATGTGCCCTAGGGGGCAAAGTACATGTAGTACTTTGTCCTGTCTTCTTTGGTGCTATCCAAGGTTAGCTGTGGGATTGGACAGGTTACCCTCCCTTTATCAAAGCAGCCATCTCCTTGCTAGCTGTGGAAAATAGCACTTTTCTCCAACTCCAAGCAACTTGCATGTTTTGACCTGAACATTTTAGTTAACAAGCCACCCTACCCCACATTTTTTATCAAATGCTTTTTTCAGGCAAGTTCTTAGAGTCTGAGAAAACTGCTGTTCATCAGAGCAGTCCTATCCTTGCTAGCTGCTTTGTTGGATAGTCATGGAGGCAGGAGGGTGCCCTGTCTGACCTCACAGCTGGCCCTATGCCAGGTATGTATAACACTAAGTATTTTTTGGTTCAACCCAGTGGGTTAAATGAGAAAAAAAAAAACATACAGGTCACCGTAGTAACTATCTGATAATAGTGTGGTGATCTCCCTGCTGAGCTGTTGTGTTCTGACTACATATCACCGCGAGTTTTCCAGCATGCTTGTTCAACAGAAGCCGGTCCATGAGTTGTACACATGGTCTGAAATTCGGTCGGTGACTCCCGAACCAACCGTTTTCGGGTGATTTTCAGCCCATATGTACCTAGCTTTAGACATCACATAGGAAGATAGGACAATGCATTGTCCTATATGCACGTTTTCTCCTTGGGAACAGAAGACACATACAAAAAAGGAAGCAATATTTTGTCTTTAATGATTTTGTAATGAATATATATCCAGATTAATTATTGGTTTTTCTATCTACCTAGAGTTCAGCTGTAACCTTAACTATAAATTATACCTAAACCCTTTTATAACCTAATCGTCCCCAGAAACCCGCTCATCTTATCAGGCACTGAATCACCTCAGTCCCTTCAATCCTCCTCATTAAACCAATTGCATCACACTGTCATTATATTTTAGGACACTAATAAATTAATATTGCCAACTCATCCCTCATTACTCAAAACCAGATATTTGTATAGTAGGTTAGTGAATGAGTCTGCATTTAACAGTACATTGTGCACTTCTTATAAGAATTCTAATCCATTCATAATAAAGTATTTACCATCCTCCTGACCAATGTTCTAGTCTGATGTGTGTGTATATGTATATATAAAAATATACATACATCTATCAAAGGAAGAGGTTAAGACAAGCTGTGCTTTTCTGTACACAAACACGCCGTGTTTAGAATCTGGGTGCTGTGCCAACTGTGCCGACAATGTCACCTGGACGTCTGGTGCTCTGCCAGTTCATTCATTACACAGCGGGAGAAGAGAGTTGTCACTGTTGTATGTTATGCAATGTAATGAAGTGTATGTGTCTGTTGGCTCTGCAATGCCAATATGGAGATATTAATTATTTGTAAAATGCCTATATTTGATTGCACTTAACAGATTTAAAGATGTCTGCATTGCGCAAGTTTTACAATTGGCCATAAAGCAAGATACACTAAATTTATGAACGCCAAGATGTGAGGCAAGGAGCTTACTATAGACAGTATTTGAAATCTGTGCCTACAAAAGGTCTTTTGGGCAATTTACATCTGCATCCAGCTAATCCAATCTAATCTCAGGAAGCCAATGCCAAGGAAAGAACCCTATTCCCAAAATGCGATGGCAACTACGCTGGGACATTTATTTGATGTGTACAAAACCCCCACCCCACTTCCACTATTCTCTGACTGGTGCAGAAAGCTGGAGTACAACTTTACATATTAGAAGGGATAATAAAATAGAATTGAAGGCAAACATTTTCATTTAATTTTCATTTAATTTAATTAAAGTGGCAATTAGCCCCGCCCCCTGCAAACTGTATCTAAACTAACAAGGAGAAAGCGAAGAGAGAGCCTCTGCTCCCGTGTACATTGCGGGATCGAGATTGGGCTCCTGAAAGTACAAAGAGGGGTTGGGGGGAGGCTGAGAGTTGCATACTAAGAGTTTGTACCTTAATGCAGAGAATACATTAAGGTAAAGAACCTTCAAGCTTTAGAACCGCTTTAAGGTATCTGTAAAGGTGGCATTCTTCCCATTGACCACCAGTGTAATGATTCTCTTCTTTAATACTCACGAATCTAAAAGGGATTCTTCTCCACTAATGTAGCTTTTTGCAGATCATTAATATAAGGGACACTACTACAATATTCACAGTCCGAGTTTCTTTTCTGCCAGTTTTGAGATCTTGTTTCATTTCATTGTAATGAATGAAAACAATAAAAGAAAGTCAAATACCCCAATTATGATACATTCCTTATTATTTTATTATATCTCCATCTCTTATATCCCCAACTTGCTGTCCATGTCCTGTGAATTGAAGATATAATATTTTTTTTAAAGTCAGAGCTCCCCAAGACCTGAAAGCTTTTTCAACAGGGGCGTAACTATAGGGGGTGCAGCAGTCGCGACCGCAACTGGGCCCTGTGATGCAGGGGGCCCATGCAGCCCCCTCTACATATGGCCGGCAGCAGCATAGGCAGCTAGCACATACTATTACATACCCCCTCCATATCCCCCTGGGGACAGGGACCCCTTCTCATGTGGGGACAGGCACCCCCACCTCCCCTGGGGACAGGGACCTCTTCTCACCTGGGGGCAGTAACTTCATCTGCCCTGGAGAAAAGGACCTCATCTCTTCTGGGGATGGGGAACCCATCCTGCCTAGGGACAGTCCCCCAATGGGGCACCTAAAAATGTAAAAAAATAAATAAAAACTACTGATACCAGTGGTGGACATACAGGGCTCACAAAGGTCATATCTGTGACCACGCCCTGGAGTTCCACTGCCGGACTCGGAGTGAAGGGCCCTGGCTGGGGTTCAGGGGGGCCCTTCATGGTTTCTTGCATCGGGGCCCTGAAGGTTCTAGTTACGCCACTGTTTTTCAAGGTTTGCTCCTGTTAAAATGGTTTATACCCTGCATGGTACACTCTGATATTTGTGTAATGCCCTGCTCCTAATGAGCAGACGCTATTGTTTTTGCAAATTTAAGTTGTCTGAAGCTGCAGTTTGGCTCAGGCTAATCATTTCAAAGTTCTGGTTTCTGTACCAGTTCAGCTGGGTTGTGCTAGTTTCCACTTGGCCGTAGGTGTCGCTGTCACCGCCGGTAAGTGCTGGAAATGCAACAGGCTGAAAGCATTGAATACTCCTTTTGCTCAGAAATAGCCCAGTGGGAGTGGTTTGTTATCCCAAACTCATGGCCCTCCTGGCCTGGGGTGTGTGCTGCCTGTTCCTGCGTCTCGGGGCCGGATGGCCCAGGGCTTTGCAACTGAAAGGGTGGGCCTGAAAGTCTAGGGGCCTACTGATACAGGGATGGTCCTGTGCGGTCTTGCCTGCTGGGAGAAGCCAAGTGACTGGATGATCCAGGGGAGGACTTTTTCAGGAGAGGACCGAGCGGCAAGACTGGTATCTCTGTAGACTCAGTTGGAGGATAAAACCCGGGCCACTAACCTCACAGTATCGTTGGGTCGGCTGAAGGAAACTGGTATTGTGTGACAGCTCTTTGCTTGTCTTATGGAGCCACTACAGTTTGCAGGGGGCGGGGCTAATTGCCACTTTGCTTGTCTTATGGACACACAGAGCCTAGAGGCGATTCAGTTCGCATTGTGCGCTATATAAGTATTTCATTCATTCATTCATTCAGCTCTTTCATTTTTCAAGAAGTTCATTGAAATTGACAAGTCTCGGGCAGAGACTTTGTTGGAGCATCTTGCCGGCTGCTAGGTCAGTGAGAGAGGCCTATCCGGTGATTGCTAGATCCAGCCTGTGGAAGCTGTTTGTCCTCTGGATCAAGAAAATACAGTGGTGTGAAAAAGTGTTTGCCCCCTTCCTCATTTCCTGTTCCTTTGAATGTTTGTCACACTTAAGTGTTTCGGAACATCAAACCAATTTAAACAATAGTCAAGGACAACACAAGTAAACACAAAATGCAATTTGTAAATGAAGGTGTTTATTATTAAAGGTGAAAAAAAATCCAAACCATCATGGCCCTGTGTGAAAAAGTGATTGCCCCCTAAACCTAATAACTGGTTGGGCCACCCTTAGCAGCAACAACTGCAACCAAGCGTTTGCGATAACGTGCAATGAGGCTTTTACAGCGTCCTGGAGGAATTTTGGCCCACTCATCTTTGCAGAATTGTCCTAATTCAGTTACATTAGAGGGTTTTCGAGCATGAACGGCCTTTTTAAGGTCATACCACAACATCTCAATAGGATTCAGGTCAGGACTTTGGCTAGGCCACTCCAAAAGCTTAATTTTGTTTTTCTTCAGCCATTCGGTGGTGGACTTGCTGTTGTGTTTAGGATCATTGTCCTGCTGCAGAACCCAAGTTCGTTTCAGCTTGAGTACACGAACAGATGGTCGGACATTCTCCTTCAGGATCTCTTGGTAGACAGCAGAATTCATAGTTCCTTTTATCACGGCAAGTCTTCCAGGTCCTGAAGCAGCAAAACAGCCCCAGACCATCACACTACCACCACCATATTTTACTGTTGGTATAATGTTCTTTTTATGAAATGCAGTGTTCCTTCTACGCCAGATATACTTGGACACACACCTTCCAAAGAGTTCCACTTTTGTCTCATCGGTCCACAGAATGTTGTCCCAAAAGTCTTGGGGATCATCAAGATGTGTTGTGGAGAAATTGAGACGAGCTTTGATGTTCTTTTTGCTCAGCAGTGGTTTTCTCCTTGGAACTCTGCCATGCAGGCCATTTTTGCCCAGTCTTTTCCTGATGGTGGAGGCATGAACGCTGACCTTAACTGAGGCAAGTGAGGCCTGCAGTTCCTTGGACGTTGTTGTGGGGTCTTTTGTGACCTCTTGGATGAGTCGTCGCTGCGCTCTTGGGGTAATTTTGGGCGGCCGGCCACTCCTGGGAAGGTTCACCACTGTTCCATGTCTTCGCCATTTGTGGATAATGGCTCTCACTGTGGTTCGCTGGATTCCCAAAGCTTTGGAAATGGCTTTATAACCCTTTCCAGACTGATAGATCTCAATTACTTTCTTTCTCAATTGTTCCTGAATTTCTTTGGGTCTCGGCATGATGTGTAGCTTTTAAGGATCTTCTGGTGGACCTTACTGTGTCAAGCAGCTCCTATTTAAGTGATGCCTTGATTGTGAACAGGTGTGGCAATAATCAGGCCTGGGTGTGGCTAGAGAAATTGAACTCAGGTGTGGACAACCACAGTTATAGTATGTTTTAACAAGGGGGCAATCACTTTTTCACACAGGGCCATGATGGTTTGGATTTTTTTTCACCTTTAATAATAAACACCTTCATTTACAAATTGCATTTTGTGTTTACTTGTGTTGTCCTTGACTATTGTTTAAATTGGTTTGATGTTCCGAAACACTTAAGTGTGACAAACATGCAAAGGAACAGGAAATGAGGAAGGGGGCAAACACTTTTTCACACCACTGTACCTCTGACCCGCAGTTACCAGGTACCTGAACTCCCCTTAACCCTCTATTGAAAAACTTTTTGTTTGTCTCAAATAAATCTTGGAAAAAAGGACTAAGTGTTGAGCTAACGTTCTTTGATTCCCTAAATAAACAGGACCCCTGAGACGGACGAAGTGAGCAGGTGAGGTAACGGTAAGCCCAATAAAAAAATCCAGCAGCTCCTTCGTGGGTCAGTGCTACATTTTCTAATCTACACTTCACATAAATTGTCTAGAAACTGCTTCTGCCTGTTGTCTTCCCTCAGACTTGGCAGACAACAGATTGCATTTATGGTCATGGACCCTTCTGTACCCAAACAAGCATACTTTGTCTATAGTTACAGAAGGCAGATTTTTTTTCCCAACAGGTAGAAAAAAAAAAAAAGGAAAATAATATTTAGGATCAGAGTGGGAAAGGGTTGGACCTCTATATTTTTTTCTGCCTTTGTCCCCTTTGGTGAGACATTGCTTCCTGCCCTGTCATCAGGAAAGGAGATGAGGGAAGATGCAGACAGCAATAAAACCTTCATACAATAGTGGAGATAAGGACCACCAGATTGCCTTTTGTTGCAATTGGTTATAAAGTTATTGTATAAATATCTTCATAGGCTGCTGAGATACGTGAACAGATTAAGGCTTGATTCACACTAACCCGTTTTTTGATGCATTTTGCAGAAATGCAGGGAAATTTTTTTAACATGGGTTCCAATGGAACATGTTCATATCAATGCATTTTTGTGCCTCTGCGTTTTTGGAAAGGGCCGGGGACTTTTTTCATGCAAAATGCAGCGTTTTGCATGTAATAGAAGTCAAAGGACCCACATCAAAAACGCAAGTACTACCTACCAAAACATGGCCGTCCACCTAAACTGACAGGCCGGGCAAGGAGAGCATTAATCAGAGAAGCAGCCAAAAGGCCCATGGTAACTCTGGAGGAGCTGCAGAGAGCCACAGCTTAGGTGGGAGAATCTGTTGACAGGACAACTATTAGTCCTGCACTCCACAAATCTGGCCTTTATGGAAGAGTTACAAGAACAAAGCCATAAGAAGTCCTATTTGCAGTTTTCTGTGCTGGGGACACATGGCTTCTCGCAAACATGTGGAAGAAGGTGCTTTGGTCAGATGAGACCAACCACCACGAAACATGGTGGTGGCAGCATCTTGTTGTGGAGATGCTTTTCTTCGGCAGGGACAGGGAAGCTGGTCAGTTGATGGGAAGATAGATGGAGCCAAATACAGGACAATCTTAGAAAAAGAAACTGTTAGAGTCTGCAAAAGACTTGAGACTGGGGCAGAGGTTTACCTTCCTGCAGGGCAACGACCCTAAACCTACAGTCAATCGCATTTATCGCAATTATCGCACGAGGTTGCATATGAATGCAACATGTGTATATAGAGGTGTGTATGCTGCACAGGTTGACATTGGGAATATCGCACAGGATTGCAATTTTTAATTGTTTATGATCGCAATTTTAAAAGCATAAGATTTCATTATTATGTTCACTAGATTTTTTTACACAGGAATGGAATATCTCACCACCAATATTTACTGCAGTCAGTGATATTAGGATTTAGTACGATTATCATTTGATTACATTTGGATAGCGCAGTGTTATATTGGTACAAAAACATATATGGTTAAATAGACAATACATAAGAAACGTGACTTTGCGAGGAAGACTTTCATTAGAAACGAGAATTGCACCCATACTGACTGCCAGCACAAATATATACTTTGAGTAAAAGACACATACACAACTCTCATTAAGCACAAAATATATTTTAAATATGATTTTGGATTACAAAATCCTTTTTTAAATAAAGTATTTGCCTTAAAGCAGTATTAAAGCCAAAAGCAAACAGTACAAATACTTTGATGTGCTGGCTTCATTTGTTTTTAGACTTCCTTATATTTTCATCTGGTGATCCAGCCACCAAGTCTATTTTTTTTTTAAAGTACAAGCTCTCCAGCAGAATGTATCGATTTGGGTGAGGCAAACTACTAAACACTGGCAGGTGTTATTAAAATAAGCATTTATGTATAAATGCAAAACCTTTATCTTAAAAGCGAAAAAACTCTGTTTGCTGTAACTACTTATAAGGTGTTAGCTGGAGTTTGGGTTGAATTTGTTAGTGTATCTAAACCCCCCCCCCCCCCAACTGACAGTGGCTCCTGCCCCGATTCCCCCAGAGTTGGGTCACACTAATACAAGAAGTGTCCTACTGGCCAGATCATCAGGTGAAAACAGGGGAAAGCCAAAGAAAGGAAAAACTAATACAGCCACCACATCTAATGATTGGTAAGCTGCAATATAATAAATTTTTGATTTTGGGTTTAATACCGCTTTAAGATCTATGATTTCACATAACACTCACCTTTTTGAGGCACCTAGACTTGCAAAGGGGCTAGCAATATTTTTCTTCATTTCTAGGTAAAGCAGAATACGGATATCTCTTTCCTTTAGGTTTCATGGTGCTTGGATCCTTAATTCATCTTTGAAAGCAACCCTCTTGGAGTAACCAAGATCTGCATGGAGACAGAAAAATGAATTAGCAATTGTAAATGTCGGATGCTGACCTTCAGTGATTTTAAGAAACCTGACAGATCTAACTACAGATGTAAGTACATTAACTAAGACTAAAGCCCCATACACACTATGAGATTTTCTGCTGATTTTTGTCTTCAGATTTACCAAAACCATGTAGTGCAAGGGCCTGCCTTATTGCATACAAATTTAAACTCCTAAGGTTTGACCTCATATTATATGGTTTTAGTAAATATGAAGGAAAAAATCAGCAGAAAATCTCATAGTGTGTATGGGGCTTAAGCCTAGATATCCAGGCCAAATTTACCACTACCAGTTTGTGTTGGTTAAAACTCCATGTCTAATTTGCACAATTAAATAATTTTTTTATATATTTTTAAACCAAAAAGCAGGATTTTATACATTTGATAAATGAACAAACATGTGAACATGTATTTATTATTTGTTAATGTTTTAATTGTATTTGCAGCCACACGGTTCCAGCTATTACCTGTTAAAAAGAAAAAATAGATACCGTCAGCACAGGGCATCGTGCAAGTCTATAGACTGCAGACAGGAATGGGTTACTCTGGATTTACTCAGGGTACTCAAATAATTCCTCAAAATACAAAAACATAAAGAGGTCTCTCTTGTATCCCTTCCTTCCTTCTATATTTTCCTCCATGCACTTCTCTTAGTCATGAAGGTATCTGTCCATATGCCTGGGGAGCACCTTATAAACAAAATGGGGAATTAATTATCAATGGATCATCCAATATTCACATATCTCCTCAGGCTACAAATCAGCTCATGTCAAATCTGATTGATTTGCTGCTCACCTCTGCTTAATATTCTAACATGAACTTATTTTATCTATGTGACAATTTTGCTTCCTCTTGTCTAAGAGCTTACATCTGAGATACATTAGATTTATGCTATCTCAGTGGATGTTGATGCAGAGCCTGAATGGCTAGATTTAGCATTCAGCACACTAGGTATGTGCCTATTATTTACCCATTATCGGTAGAAAATACAGGTATCCCCTATATTTACACATTGTGACAATTTGCAAGGACCCAAAAAAATAAAAAATTTGATTATATATATACATTTATATATTTTTTTTATTTGTGTAAAGGTCCTTGGCCAGGGGTGCCGCTTTATGTGCCTACAGGTTCCAGCTCTGCAAATCAAGTCTTGAGTAACCATGTGGATGCACAATGCCCCATACACACGATCGGGCATTCCGACAACAAAATCCATCGTTTTTTTCCGACAGATGTTGGCTCAAACTTGTCTTGCATACACATGGTCGCAAAAAGTTGTCGGAATTTCCAATCGTCAAGAACGTATGGCGGGACTATAAAGGGTTCAGCACCACTACAGCACCCTTTGGGCTCCTGCTGATTTTGTGTTTATCGCGTGTTAGTAGAAGTTTGGTTAGAGACGATTCAGGCTTTTCAGACTTGTGCTTCAGATCGTTACCTCTTTTCAGTTTGTGCTTGTGGGTTCGCATCTGCTTTTCAGTACGTGTACTCCATTCGCATTTGTTTGTCAGTGTGTGCTATTTATAGTAGTACTGTATTTGGTATGCAGTGCGCTCTGGTCCACGCGTTGCAGTTTTTAAGTTCGTTCTTTCAGGCCTTATTGTTTTTCAGTGCTTTCTGTTAGTCCGTTCTGACCAACAGACCGTTTTGAAACCATGTTGTGTGTACATACTCGTCGTGGAGTTCATGCTGTGTAGGGGCTTGGTGTCAGGCTTTTAGCCTTGACACAAGCCCAGTCCATGAACAGGGTGAGGAAGAATTCATGGAGCAAGAATTGGTTGCCCCAGCGTGACCAATTCTCGCACATGCCTTTGCTTTGTGAGATCCGGGAGAATAATCCTGAGGATTTCAGGAATTATCTCAGGATGACGGACCCTGTTTTTCACCATCTGTTGGCTTTGCTAACCCCTTATATCAGCAGGCAGGATACCTGCATGCAGCAGGCCATCACTCAAAGTTAACACACATTATGCATTCAGCTTTCAAAAACACCCCCCCCCCCTTAAATTTTTGCAATGGGCCATCATATGGGGTGAGGAATCTGATAAGTGGACCTTATACTTTTGTCTTTAAAGAGGAAGTAAACCCATCAGGGTTTACTTCCTCTTTGATTCCCTGCAAAGATAAAGCATAATGGACTACTATGCATTGCATAGTAGTCCATTATGTGTCACTTACCTGACACAGGAGCCAGCTAAGTCACCGCTGTCCCCTTGTGTATGGAGCCTCCATCTTCTCGGTGGGTCTCGCTGCTCCTGGGCTGTCATTCGTCAGAGCCGCGATGACGTCACTCCCGCGCATGCGCATGGGAGCTGCTGCTCGCAGCATATCGCCGTTAAGTGCGGCGTGCTCAGTGCGCCTGCGCACCGCTGTCTACGGCTCATGCGCCATAGACAACGGTGCCTGTCTTTCGGCAAATATCTCCTAAACCGTGTAGGTTTAGGAGATATTACTTGGACCTACAGGTAAGCCTTAATCTAGGCTTACCTGTAGGTCAAAGTGGTTTGTAAGGGGTTACAACCAATTTAAATATTCATTTCAAAAAATGTTATACTTGTGTTGGCAAAAAATGTTTGTGTCTAATCTGCTTGCAATGTTGATGTGCATTTTTTTCTTGTTTGACTCCAGTTTCCTTCAATCCCACAGGAATGGCAGTGGCAGACTGTGGCCTCCCACTTTGTCACCCATTGGGACTTTCCCAATTGTGGAGGTGCAATTGATTGGAAACACATCCACATCATCCCACCCCCTAACTCAGGGTCCTACTATTATAATTACAAGGGGTATAATAGTATAGTGATGTTGGCATGGTGTCAGCTACCTATGAGTTCCTGTATGTGGACGTGGGGAATAATGGCCGGATATCAGATGGTGGAGTGATCGCCCAGACGGAGTTCTACTGGTGTCTCCAGAGTGGTAGTTTGGGCTTGTCACCTCCAGAGTAGAACGTGGAAGGACTCCCCTTCGTCTTTATCGCGGATGAAGCGTTTGCGCTGGGGACCATCTTATGTGGCCATTCCCGATGAGGACCCTCACCCCAGACCAGAGGGTTTTTAATTACCGGCTGGCCAGATCCAGAAGAGTGGTGGAGAACACTTTCGGGATAATGGCCAGCCGGTTCCGCCTATTTTTGACTCCAATCCACATGGTGGAATATAAACTGAACCATATAGTGCTTTCCTGCTGCATTTTGCACAATTTTCTCAAAAAAAACTCCCAAACTATGTGGCCTCAGTTGGGCCTGAGGCAGACTTTTCAGAACTTTCCAACCTGACGCCACTTGAAGCTGGCCGTCCTGGCTTGCCCCCCCAAAACACCCACAAGGTCAGAAACAGATACACTGAGTAATTCACGGGTAGGGGGGCCATTGATATGCCAGACAATGTCTGATAGATTTTTTTTTTTATAAATTTATATTTGAAACTGCAATAATATTAGTTTTCATTTACTGCTTGGGTTTGTTTTAGCTCTCTCCTAAGTTTTTATTTAGAATTTTTTTGGGCCTTTTCCTTCAACAGTGCAAACCAAATATCTTTGAGAGATGAGGTGACAGTCTCTTCTTCAGATAATATTATTATGTTGTGGGTCTGCTACACACACCTTGTTTTTGTTGTTAATGTATGTAATGCATTACTGACAAAAATATTCCTCATTTTTAGCACCATGACAGAAATGTGTGGAGTCATGAAAATGGCATGATTGGGGTAAATTAAAAAGCACTGTGGGTGTTATTTACTAACGGAAAATCCAATATGCACTACAAGTGCACTTGGAGTGCAAAGTGGATTTGCCTTCAGTAAATAACACCCATTGACACAGAAAACACAAACTTTACTACAAAAAATGCTTTTGAGCATTGAAAGAAGAAGCCACACATTATTGATGATAATAATTTTTTTTACTCAAAGCACATTCACATGTTCGTTTAGAAAACGATTTTACAACAAACCAACATTTTTGGTGTATATAACATTATTTTTGGTAACATTAATATAACTAGCCATTTTTTTTATAAAACAGGCATGTTTCAAAGCATAACATACACAACTCAGGAACTTACAAAGTTCAACTTTGAAAAGGGAAGACAATATCAGACATGAGTATGTCCAAACTGTGTTGATATTGCCTTCAGAAGATGGGGTGTCACCCCTGTAAAAGCCAAATTTGGAAGATGCACACAAATTGTGATTCATAATGGGCATTTTCCTCCTGATCCCATGCCTAATGTCAACATGTGCTATCTCCCATCATGGGGGATCAATGTACGTGTTTTAGGGGTGCAACCCCTTCATCTTAGCCACTTTAGTAGCAGGGAAGGAGTTGCACCCAGAAAATGCATACATTGATCCCCCATGATGGGAGATAGCACATGTTGACACACAGTGTGCATCTTCCAAATTTGGGTTTTGAAAAAATATAAAACTGTTTTTTAAAATCGCAAATGGATGCTAGCTAGTTTTGTGTGTTTCAGATTCTCCCTAAAACATCAATGATGTTCTTCATTTTTTGTTGAACATCATTGATTTTTTTCTTGAGATTTTCTAAATCACGATTGCACCCCATTATCTCCCCGATGAGGATCTGGGCACTTTAACTGGTAAAATTACATTATTCTTCCACAACATCCACATCACCTAAAAATAAACAAAAAAACACACCATGTATTATAAAAATGCAGACATACATCTATTACCTGAAGCGGTGGTCTCAGACACTCCCCTGTTGTGGTGACAATTTCGTCAATTTCAACAACCTCTCCTTCCTCCTCCTCCTCCTCTGCTTCTGGTGTTGGTATTTCCCCTTCTTTGGGAGGTGTGGGGTCCCTGGTGTCCTCAGACATCCCGAGTCTTCTCTCCCCTATGAGGATGTAAAAAAAAAGGAATACTTAGCACACCGATATTTGAGGGAAGAAATTTGATTATCACACATTGCGTGGAAGTGTCATACAATTGTCTTTTTTGGCAAAGTTCAAAGCTGAAAACATTATTTTTTACACTTTATAAAGCTGGAATACTTACCTGTTTTGTGCAAGTTTCACAGATGGAAACACTCCTATAGTATCCACTGGAGCACATGTATGGGGCACCCTAATAAAAAGGGTGTTCTGGTGTCCCACACTAGTGCTCCTGAGTCCAGATGTGTAAACAGCTGCTGAGTAGGGATGGGCTGTTGGTTCGAGTTGAACATGAGTTAGACTCGAACATTGGCTGTTCGCCCCTTCGCCGAATAGTGAACAATTTGGGGTGTTCGTGGCAAATTTAAAAGCCACGGAACATCCTTTAAAAGTCTGTGGGAGAACTCAAAGTGCTAATTTTAAAGGCTAATTTAAGTTATTGTCATAAAAAGTGTTTGGGGACCTGGGTCCTGCCCCAGAGCATGTATCAATGCAAAAAAAAAGTTAAAAAAAAAGTTTTCAGTAGCAGTGATTTTAATAATGCTTAAAGTGAAACAATAAAAGTGTAATATTGATTTAAATTTCGTACCTGGCATCTGGTATGGATATTAATGGAACCCTGCACCAAATGTAAAAAAAAAAAAAAATGGTGTAGGGGCCCCCCTCGAAATCCATACCAGACCCTTCAGGTCTGGTATGGATTTTAAGGGGAGCCCTGCACCAATTATTTTTTTCTTATCTGAACACGCAACCTGGCAGGTAGCAGGAAAAGAGGAGGGGCGAGAGAGGGCACCCTCTCTCGAACCATACCAGGCCACATACCCTCAACATTTGGAGGGTGCTTTGAGGTAGTCCCCAAAGCACCTTCTCTCCATATTGATGGGGAGAAGGACCTCATCCCCACAATCCTTGTCCGGTGGTTGTGGGGCCTGCGGGCGGGGAGCTTATCGGAATCTGGGAGCCCCCTTTAGCAAAGGGGACTCCCATATCCCCCCCTGTTGAAATGGTAATGGGGTAAAAAAACACACACACAGCTTTGCACAAGTCCTTTAATAAAAACAAAACAAAAGAAATTCCAGTGATGTAATCCTTCTAAGATCCATGAACGATACAGCCTCCTCCATAGGAGCCGCCCAGCAGAATGACGTGCGACTCGGATGACAGTTCTTAAATAACCGATGACAGGGCCACCCGTGATGTGTGGACAGGTGACCCTGCCCCCCTCTGATGCAAGAGAATGCTGGGGTTACCCAGTGACATGTACGGGTGACCCTGTCCCCTCTGACGCAACGGGGATTTCTCATTTCCCCGCCCCCTCTGACGCGTCACAAGAAACCCCATTGCGTCAGAGGGGACGGGGTCACACGTACATGTCACTGGGTAACCCCGGTATTCCCCCTTGCATCAGAGGGGGCGGGGTCACCCGTCCACATGTCACAGATGGCCCTGTCCTCGGTTATTTAAGAACTGTCATCCAAGTCACACATCATTCTGCCAGGCGGCTCCTATGGAGAAGACTGTATCATTCATGGATCATAGAAGGATTACATTGCTGGAATTTTTGGTTTGTTTTGTTTTTATTAAAGAACAAGCTGTGTGTGTGTGTGTTTTTTTTTTACCTTTTTGGTCACTTTTTTGGGTGAAATGGTAGGAGTACAATGTTCCCCATTACCATTTCACATGGGGGAGGGCAGGATCTGCGAGTCCCCTTTGTTAAAGGGGGCTTCAAGATTCTGGTAAGCCCCCCACCCGCAGACCCCCACAACCACCAGGCAGGGATTGTGGGGATGAGGCCCCTCTCCCCATTATCATGGGGACAAGGTGCTTTGGGGGGCTACCTCAAAGCACCCTCCCAATGTTGAGGGCATGTGGCCTGGTATGGTTCTCGCGGCCTGCCAGGTTGCATGCTCAGATAAGGGTCTAGTGTGGATTTTTGTGGGAACCCCACACCATTTTTTTTATTTTTGCACAGGGTTCCCCTTAAAATCCATACCAGACCTGAAGGGTCTGGTATGGATTTCGAGGGGGGCCCCTACGCCATTTATTTTTTAAAATTTGGTGCAGGATTTGGGGGCCCCCCCCCCCAGGCAAAATTTTTAATTTTGGTTCGGGGTTCCCCTTAATATGCATACCAGACCCAAAAGGCCTGGTAATGGACTGGGAGGAATCTACATGCCGTTTTCAATGACTTTCATCGGTATTGCCAAGACCCCAGAATTCATTATAGCCACGAGTACTTTTAAATTACTTTTTTTGCTTTAGAAATGACATTTTGTGCAGGGACTTTTCTAAACACAGGAAACATCGCTCTCTCCGGCCGGAATGCCAGAGCCGCGCTGTGCGGTCACTTATATAGTGACAATGGGGCGGTGTCACATGGTATATGTCACATGGGTTGGTCACATGGTGACCCCGCCCCCTTACGATGTCATAGTCCCCATGTGACATCAACCCATGTGACCAACCCATGTGACATATACCATGTGACACCGCCCCATTGTCACTATATAAGTGACCGCACAGCGCGGCTCTGGCATTCCGGCCGGAGAGAGCGACGTGTCAACATCTCCTGGGGAAGAAGAAGAAGAACAAGAAGAAGAAGAAGAACGGAAGGCGGCGACGGCGACAGCGGCGACAGAAGACCGGGCCACCGCCTGTAAAAGAGCTACAAGAAGGCGCGGTGGCCCGGCAGAAGAACGGAAGGCGGCGACAGAAGAACGGAAGGCAGCGGCGACAGAAGACCGGGCCACCGCCTGTAAAAGAGCTATAAGAAGGCGCGGTGGCCCGGCAGAAGAACCGAAGAGGGGGACAAGACCCCCGAAGTCGGGAGAAGAGGCCGGCGGCGGGGAGGAAGAAAGCCGGGCTCCTCCGCTAGTAAAAGAGCTACACGAAGATAGCGGAGGAGTCCGGCGAGAAGACCCCCGAAGACGGAAGACCCCCGGAGCTGTGCAATAAAATATTTTTTCTCTGTGTTGTGTTTTTTTTTGTACTTTATTTCACAGGTGAATGGGTAGGGGTACATTGTACCCCATACTCATTCACATAGGGTGGGGGGCCGGTATCCGGGGGCCCCCTTCTTAAAGGGGGCTCCCGGATTCCGATAAGCCCCCCGCCCGCAGACCCCGACAACCAACGGCCAGGGTTGTCGGGAAGAGGCCCTTGTCCTCATCAACATGGGGACAAGGTGCTTTGGGGTGGGGGGGCCGCGCGGCCCCCCCTTCCCCAAGGCACCCCCCATGTTGAGGGCACGCGGCCTGGTACGGCTCAGGAGGGGGGGGCGCGCTCGCTCGCCCCCCTTTCCTGGCCGGCCGGGTAGCGTGCTCGGACAAGGGTCTGTTGTGGACTTTGGGGGGACCCCCACGCCGATTTTTTTCGGCGTTGGGGTTCCCCTTTAAGTCCATTCCAGGCGGCGGAGCCCGCGACGTCTCCTTCGCGGGCCCCGCCTACCTGTACACGAGCTCGAAATGGGCGGATTTGCCTCCGCCTTACGTGGGCGAGTCCGTTCATTTCAAAAGTTGAGCGAACTGTTTGTCAAACAGTTCGCTGAAACAGTCCGCTCAAAAAGTGCCGTGTGTGGCCATGTCCGTCCATGCTAATTTTGAGCGGACTGTTTGCCGAAACTGTTTGACAAACAAAGTTGGGCGAACAGTCCGCCCGTGTGTACGCGGCCTTACACTTTTATTGGTTCACTTAAGTATTATTAAAATCACTGCTCCCGAAAAAATGTGAGTTTTTAAAACTTTTTTTGCCTTGATACATGTCCCCTGGGGCAGGACCCAGGTCCCCAAACATTTTTTATGACAATAACTTGCATATTAGCTTTTAAAATTAGCACTTAACATTTTTCACGTTAGAGTCCCATAGACTTTAATGGTGTTCACGTGTTCGAACAAATTTTTTGCCTGTTTGCATGTTCTGGATGCAAACTGAACAGGGGGGTGTTCGGCTCATCCCTACTGCTGAGTGCTGAGTGTCCTCTCCTTTACACTGAATCAAGTTTGCATTTCATTCTAATTACAAACCCCTCTAGACAACAAACTTCCTTTGACTAGAAATAGGCATGAACAAATGTAGTTAACTGCAACTTGCCAACTTGCCAAAACATCATATTTTAAGTGGGCGAACGATGTTTACTACGACTGATTGAACCCATGAACATGAAAGTGGCCATTTTAAACTGTACAACACTAAAGAAAAGCACATGGAGCAGTATGCAAGCAATACTAATAATAATATGAACACATAACAACAACTACTTACTTTTTTGAAGAACTCGCTTGATCTTTCTGTACTGATCGTGCTCCCTCAGTTTCAGGTCTCACCAGCGTTTCCTCAGTTGATCCTTGGATCGCCATACCCCAAAATGCTTCTGCAGACTCTTCACAAATTTAGTCATGGTCTTGGCCTTTCTGATATTTGGGTTTGGGTAAGATCCATACTTCCCATCATTGTCATTCCTCTTCAATATGTCTACCATCTCCAACATCTCTACAAAGGTCATATTTGAGGCCTTAAATCTTCTCCTCCAGGATCAGGACGTTTCTGGCTCCAGGCTTTCCTTGTCGTCCTCGTTGCTGTAATAAGCACGCACCTGCTTTGTCTCCGCCACTGCGCCAAAGAGGTGGGGAATAGACTTGAAAGAACGTCAGGGGCGGGCTGAGTTTGACGCATGCGCACTGTATATAAAACGTAACACGTGTGCGTCATATGTACGATCTGTGAGTGGAGGACGAAGTATCGGAAGCGACGATCGTTAGAAGGAAGGTACAGTTTAAACTTGGAACATCAGTGGCCTATACTGCTTCTAGATTGAGGTCTATATTGGGTCAAGATTAGGAAAGTTTAGCTTGACATTAGGGTTTGTCTTGTGTTGTATCTTGCAGAAAAAATGGATGGGTTCACAGTTTTCTGCCTATTTTCATAGACAAGTACAGGGATCTGCCCTGTCTATGGCAGGAGAAACGCCCTCATTATAACAATAAATTAAAGTGGCAGGCAGTGCTGGAGAAACTGCTGGAGTTGGAGAAGCTGGTGGTCCCCACGGCAAACATCCCTTATTTAAAATCCAAAATTGGTGGCCTGAGGAGTACATATCTGAGGGAGTGCAACAAGGTCCAGGACTCCATGAGATCCGGAGCTGCAGCAGATGACGTTTATGTCCCCAGGCTGTGGTACTATGAGAGACTGCATTTTCTGTTAGACCAGACTGAAATCAGGGAATCCCTCTCAACCCTTCCTTCCACGCTTCATCCACCCCAGCTGAGGCTTTGGATGCCCACCCTGGGCCTTCCATCCAGAAAGAAGTGGAGGAGCCCAGCTTGAGCCAGGTTCTACATATTTTTTGAGTAAAAATTAATGATAATGTTTATTGATCACTAATTGCTGATTTAATAAAGTGTTTTACATATCAATAGACAGTAGTAGCCAAAAATAGTTTGGACAAGAATGAAAAATGTTGGGCTCAGAATGATAGTCTTTTCTATTTGTTAACATTCAATTTGCAACAGTCATGAGCGGAAAATTGTGTGTGATTGAAGAGCCAAAAACTAAAAGTATGTCCCTTTTTAATACACAGGAAGACCTCAGCCAGGAGGAGGGAGGGGGATGTGGCAGCGAGGAGGTGACTGTGGAATGTGGCAGCCAGGAGGAGGTAGGGGTTGGTGGCAGCCAGAAGAAGGCAGGGGTTAGTGGCAGCCAGAAGGTGGGCAGGCCTAGGAGCCTTACAGAAGCTCAGGTCCCTCCCCTCCGCCTTCCAACCAAAAGGCCCAGAAATAGGAAGAACGTGGAGGAGTCAGCGCTCAGGCTGATTGGAGAGACTTCAGTGGCCCTCAAAACCACCCCCACTCATCAAGAGGCCGAATCACCCAAAAACCAACCTGTGTGAGTTGGAACATCCTCCTCCTCTTTCTGCCACACCTCCAACACCACAGCCACAGCCTGGAAGAAAGTGTGGACGGAAGACCAGAGAGTGATAGCCTGGGTTCAGTCTGGTCTGACAAAAGATGCAGGCTCTTGTATGACCACAGCCATATATGTCATCTGCTGCTGTTCCTGATCTCTTGGACTTCTGGACCAGACTGTACTCCCTTATATATGGACTCCTCAGGCCACCAATGTTGCCTTTAAATAGTTGATGTGTGCCCTGGGGTACAAAGGCTTCGCCAATTTCAGCAGTTTGTCAGCGTTGCCTTCCTCTTTATTTTCTTATGACCCTTAATAGAGGTGCATTTATTTTTCTGAAATACTTGCCTATGTGTTTTACTTCAAAAAGCACAGTTTATTTGTGAGTAGGCAGGTACATTTCTTAAATACAATGTGAAATTAATAAGGGACACTAACCAACCTCCTTGAGGTTTAAAAATACAAGATAATAATGATGTTGTGGAAACTTGACATGCTCAAAATAAATTACAAGATGGAAGCGCTCGGTCTGGTAAAACTAGCATTCGTAATGGATATAGCACATTCATCATGCTGCAATATTAAAAATTGTTTAATGCAGCGCATTCTTTTTCTTTATAATGCTAGAAGAATGAAGTTGTTTTGCTGCTCATATTCACACAGACTTCTCACAAACTTCTTTCTTTATTTTTTCTCCTGATATCATGAATTTAATACTTTTCTTTGTCAGATCTCCCGAATAATTATTTTAGTTTTATGTTTTTAATATTTTTAAGTATTTTGTGCTTGTTTTTTTATTCAAGATATCCATCCAAAACAAGCACAAAATACTTAAAAATATTAAAAACATAAAACTAAAATAATTATTCGGGAGATCTGACAAAGAAAAGTATTAAATTCATGATATCAGGAGAAAAAATAAAGAAAGAAGTTTGTGAGAAGTCTGTGTGAATATGAGCAGCAAAACAACTTCATTCTTCTAGCATTATAAAGAAAAAGAATGCGCTGCATTAAACAATTTTTAATATTGCAGCATGATGAATGTGCTATATCCATTACGAATGCTAGTTTTACCAGACCGAGCGCTTCCATCTTGTAATTTATTTTGAGCATGCATGACACTTTATTCGTCGGACTCGTCTACACACACGATCGGAATTTACGCGATTGGATTTTGTTGTCGGAAAATTTGAGATCCAGCACTCGAACTTTGTGCGCCGGAAATTCCGATGTAAAAACTCAAATGGAGCCTACACATGATCGGATTTTCCGACAACATGACCCAATTGCACATTTTTCATCTGAGAGTCCGACCATGTGTATGGGGCATAAGTCTAAGCAACCTTAACAGTGATTTTTGCGGCATTATGATTAATAAAATGATTGGTAAATATAGAGATTTCCTTATGTATCCTAAGATAGGGAAAGTTCATAAAAAAATGGGGAAATTTAGTGTGCATACAAAATAAGAGCAGAAAGAAAGAACTTTTTGGGGTTATAGCCTGACAAATACCGTATTTATCGGCGTATAACACGCACTTTTTTCCCCTTAAAATAAGGGAAAAATCGTAGGTGCATGTTATACACCGATCCCCTGCCGATTGTGAGCTCTTCTGCCTTTTCTGCCGGTCTTGGCAGCTTTCGGCTGCTCTCGGCTATTTTCGCCCATTCTCTGTGGCTTTCGGAAGCCGCCGAGAACGGCCGAAAGCTGCAGAGAACAGCCGAACATGGCAGAAAATAGCCGAGAACGACCGAGAGCTACCGAGTGCTGCCGAATTACACAGGACATCCGCTCTGTATCTTGGCAGCGCCATATTTAAACGGAAAGCCTGAAAAAGAAACTGACAAGGCTGCAAATGACTGACAAGGCTGCAATGGAAGGCTGCAAATGACTGGGAAGGCTGCAAATGACATGGAAGGCTGCAATGGAAGGCTGCAAATGACGTGCAAGGCTGCAATGGAAGGCTGCAAATGACTGACAAGGCTGCAATGCAAGGCTGCAAATGACACTGACAAGGCTGCATTGATGGGTATTTAAATGTAATTTTTTTTTCCTTAAACTTCCCTCCTAAAAGTTTTTTTCTTTAAAATTCCCTCCTAAACTTGGGGTGCGTGTTATACGCTGATAAATACGGTAGATGGAATTTCCCACCCAATATAAAAAAAAAAAAAAAAAAAAAAAGATTGGATTTTTCAATGGATAAACAGGAGAAATTTAGTTTATAATATGAGATAGAGAACAGGCCTTCCCTCGACCCTTTCCTTCTTTCTTAAAATACCTCTTCCCTACCCCATGCCCCCTAAAGATCCATATGACCTATGGTCTCTTCACTAACAACCACCTTTTTTTCCTTTTCTTCCTGTAGGTAATGCAGTTACAGTACATTTTCCAAAGACCCATGTGGGCCAGCTTTACTTCTATCCTACTAATTTTACAATACGTTGTTACCGACCATTTTTTTTAACAATGTTAATTTCATTAATCATTAAGAAAAGGTTGAAAGCTATCTTGATAATTGATATGAGGACCTCTTGTTGATATTGTATCAATGGTGAACTTGAACTTAAGATGTACAGTATATGGAACTATCTACATTGATACTGAATACAGTATCACTTTTTTGTAATACCGGTTATGCACCATGAATATATTTAAAAGCAGACTTATATTGGTTGTTCCTATCCAATTAGGCAAAGACCAAACATGCAAAGTGCAAGTGTCTCACAACAAAAAGCCATCTTTCTTTGTTCTGGCTAATGCATATGCAATGGCATAGCACACGTTTCACATTATCATTGCTCATTCCATTGTTCTTCTGAATAAGTCTATATGTACTGTATAAATTCTTCCTCATGATATATCTCTTGGCAAATAAGTTCAAGTGTATTGCCTACTGCTAGGGCATCACATTTTAATCTTGAATGCATTCTGTTACTGCATTGTATAACTTTTTGGGCAGTATGAATTTTGGGAATATGTCCTTTACTGCGTTTCTAGGTGTACCTTTTCGAACCATTGGCTAAACTAGATAAAGTATACAAATGTGTTTAAACTAAATATACTACCACCTGCCATACAGGGAATCATGCACGTCAAAGTTGTTCCTGCTTTGTGCTCTGCATTGAATGCCCTGATGCCTCAAGTGGTCTGGGGTTAGACACAGTTCTGCACTCACAACAGTATCAGTGGAAGCACAGGCCACTGTTTTACTTAGAGAATTGTTTAGTTACCTCTGTCTACTACAATAATGCTGGTCACCTGGGTTGCCATCTCAACATCAAGATTTTACTGAGCTATGCTCGAAAAAAATTAACGAATTATATTCCTCCATATTGCTGATGTTGATTATAGCGCTTCCTCTTCCATGGCACTAAACCTGTGCCAAGGTGGAGGAAGCTTTATAATCAGATTGGGTCAGATACTCTTAAAACAACAAAACAATTTTTCATGGAATCATTGCTCCTCCACCCTTATGCTTAATTCTCTTGGAAATGATCTCTTGCTCACAGAAACCATGATTTTGCATCTAGTAACAACTGGCTGTTAAATTCTCCTTTGAATCCTTGGGGTCAGCAAAGACTGCAATGGACTGAGGTGCTAGCCCTCTCTAGGGCTCCCCAGGACTTCAACATTTCAGAGTATATTAACCACTTTAGGACCGCCGCATGTAATTATACCTTGGCACAATGGCACGGACAGGCACAATCACGTACCCGTATGTGCCTGCCTTCCAGTGGGTGGGGGGTCCGATCGGACCCCCTCCCGCTGGCTGCGGAGGTCCGTTTTGCTTCAGGAGCAATCCAGGATGAGAGAATGGCCGTCGGTTTATAACCCCCAGTCACCCCCTGATCACCCCCCCCCCCTCCCAGTCACAGTGTCACTGATTGCAGTGATCATTTATTTACTGATCACTGCATTTAGTGTCAGTTGTAACTGTAAAAAGTGTTAGGTCCAGGGTAGTCCCCTACCCCCCCCCATAAAGGTTTTAACCCCCTGATTGCCCCCAGGTAAACCTTTCATCCCCTTTTGCCAGTGTTACCAAGCGATCGCTTTTCTGATCGCTGCATTAGTGTCACTGGTGCCGCTAGGTAGCTAGTTATTTTTTAGGTTCACCGCCAGGTTTTTATAGCATTAGGTACCCCCATATACTACCTAATAAAGGTTTTAACCCCCTGATTGCCCCTAGAGTTAACCCTTTCACAAGCGATCACCGTATAAGTGTCACTGGTGACGCTGGTTAGCCAGTTAGTTATTTAGGTTCCCCGTCAGGTTTTTATATAGTGTCAGGGATCCCTATATACAACCCAATAAAGGTTTTAACCCCCTAATTGCCCCTAGTTAACCCTTTCACCAGTGATCACCGTATAAGTGTTATGGGTGACGCTGGTTAGTTTGCTTTTTATAGCATCAGGAAACCCACCATTTATTACCCAATAAAGGTTTAACCCCCTGATCACCCGGCGGGTGATATCAATTAGGTTTTAGGGTCAGGATCTGCATCGCCCCAGGCAGCACTAGGTTAGTCCCTGGACCGCTATCACCCACGTGCAAAGCATACACCTCCCGTAGGGGTATAGTATCTGAACAGATCAATATCTGACCTGATCAGATCTATACTAGCGTCCCCAGCAGTTTAGGGTTCCAAAAAAATGCATTGTTAGCGGGATCAGCCCAGATACCTGCTAGCACCTGCATTTTGCCCCTCCGCCCAGCCCACCCAAGTGCAGTATCGATCGATCACTGTCACTTACAAAACACTAAACACATAACTGCAGTGTTCGCAGAGTCAGGCCTGATCCCTGTGATCGCTAACAGTTTTTTTTGGTAGCGTTTTATATCTAAATCCGGTGCTTGGATTTCGGGTTCCCGTACGCGGCTAGGCTCCCAAAAAGTCCCCCACATGTGGTATCTCCGTACTTAGGAGAAGCAGCAGAATGTATTTTGGGGTGTAATTTCACTTATGCCCTTAGCATGTGTGAGCAATATATCATTTAGTGACAACTTTCTGCAAACAAAAAAAAAAGTTTGTAATATTCCCGCAACTTGTGGCAAAATATAAAATATTCCATGGACTCAACATGCCTCTCAGTAAATAGCTTGGAGTGTCTACTTTCAAAAATGGGGTCATTTGGGGGGGGGTTTTGTGTGATTTTGCATTTTATGGCCTTTGAAACTGTGATAGGTAGTGAGGAGTGAAAACAAAAATTTGCACCCTTAGAAATCCTGAAGGCAGTGATTGGTTTTCGGGGTGCCGTACGCGGCTAGACTCCCAAAAAGTGGTATCCCCGTACTCAGAAGAAGCAGCAGAATATATTTTGTGGTGCAATTCTACTTATAACTGTGGCATGTGTGAGCAATATATCATTTAGTGACAACTTTTTGTAAACTTTTTTTTGTCATTATTCAATCACTTGGGACAAAAAAATAAAATAATATTGAATGGGCTCAACATGCCCCTCAGC
This sequence comes from Lithobates pipiens, assembly GCF_037356315.1. Taxonomy (NCBI): domain Eukaryota; kingdom Metazoa; phylum Chordata; class Amphibia; order Anura; family Ranidae; genus Lithobates; species Lithobates pipiens. Next base: position 184,933,989 of record NW_027507685.1, on the reverse strand, counting down.
AATTTCCTTGGGGTGTCTACTTTCCAAAATGGGGTCATTGGGGGGTGGGGGTTGTACTGCCCTGCCATTTTAGCACCTCAAGAAATGAGATAGGCAGTCATAAATTAAAAGCTGTGTAAATTCCAGAAAATGTACTCTAGTTTGTAGACGCTATAACTTTTGCGCAAACCAATTAATATACGCTTATTGACATTTTTTTTACTAAAGACATGTGGCTGAATACATTTTGGCCTAAATGTATGACTAAAATTGAGTTTATTCGATTTTTCATATAACAAAAATTAAAAAATATATTTTTTTTTTCAAAATTTTCAGTCTTTTTCCATTTATATATGGTAAAAAATTAAAATCGCAGAGGCAATAAAACACCATCAAAAGAAAGCTCTATTTGTGGGAAGAAAATGACGCAAATTTCGTTTGGGTACAACATTGCATGACCACGCAATTACCAGTTAAAGCAGTGCAGTGCGAAATTGTAAAAAGACCTCTGGTCCTTAGGCTGAAAATTGGTCCGGGGCTTAAGTGGTTAAAGGAGCCAAGTAATTAAACCCACATTAGGCAATGTGAGTTCTCATCTTCTCTTGGTCTAACCTCATAATTACTTAAAAGCCAGGCTCACAAGTTGATGTCTTATCATCTGACCGAAAGGAGAAAAATTTGCATGCCACTGGTATGGTTGATACTAGAAACATAGAAAAATGATGGTTGAAAAAAGCCCAAGTGGTCCATCCAGTCAGCCCCATTTTTTTGAGATCCCATCCGATCTGATGGCCTTCTTTAAGAAGTGATGTCAAAGCCCATGTAAAAGCTTCCAATAAGTGAGTCAAAAACTAAGCTAAGCATTGTCTTTCATCTGGCTTGCTGTCCTTGGTCTTCAACCCAAGTGTTTCATGTTCTCATATTATTACTGGTCTACTTGTTTCAAAAGGCTTCATATACAGTGCCTTGAAAAAGTATTCATAGCCCTCGTCATTTTCCACATTTTGTCATGTTACAACCAAAAATGTAAAATGTATTTTATGTGATAGACCAACACAAAATGACACATAATTGTGAAGTGGAAGAAAAATGATAAATGGTTTTCCAATTTTTTTACAGATAAATATTTGAAAAATGTGGCATGCATTTGTTTTCAGTCCGCTTTACTCTGACACCGACTAACTAAGTATCAAGTGAAACCAATTGCCTTCAGAAGTCACCTAATAAATAGAATCCACCTGTGTGCAATTTAATCTCAGTATAAATACAGCTGTTCTGTGAAGCCCTCAGGAGTTTTGTTAGAGAACCTTAGTGAACAAACATAAAAGGTTAAGGAACACACCAGACAGGTCAGGGATAAAGTTATGGTGAAGTTTAACCACTTGCTTACTGGGCACTTAAACCCCCCTCAGTCCCAGACCAATTTTCAGCTTTCAGCGCTGATGCACTTTGAATGACAATTGCGCGGGCATACAACACTGTACCCAAATGACATTTTTATAATTTTTTTCCCACAAATAGAGCTTTCTTTTGGTGGTATTTAATTACAGCTGGGAGTTTTATTTTTTGCTAAACAAACAAAAAAAGATGCAAAAATAAATAAATCATGTTTAATGAAAACTGAAGTGCGCTGATGAGGCAGCACTGATAGGCTGCACTGGTGGGCACTGATAGGCTGCATTGGTGGGCACTGATAGGCATAGTTAAGGCGGCACTAATAGGCACAGATAAGGTGGCACCGATGGGCAGAGATAAGGCAGCACTGATGGGCAAAGATGGGCACAAATAAGATGGCACGGATGGGTTGCACAGATGGGTGGCACGGATGGGTGGCACTAAGGGGCACTGATAGGTACCACTGATAGATGGGACTGATGGGCACTGATAGGTGGCACTGCTGGGCACTGATGGGCACTGGTAGATGACACTGATGGGCACAGATATGTGGCACTGGGGTGCAGCACCTTAGTTGAGGCAGATTGTGGGCACTGCTGGGTGGCACTGCTGGGTGGCACTGTGGGCACTGCTGGGTGGCACTGTGGGCACTGCTGGGTGGCACTGACAGGGGGGACACATTTTTTATTGATGTAGCAAAGCAGGGGGCAGGTGGGCACTGGCAGGGGGCAGGTGGGCACTGGCAGGGCTGGCCGTGATCGGGACTGATGTCCCAATCACGGCCGCCGGTGATCGGCTCTTTTTTTTTCTCCTCGCGCTGTCAGCGCGAGGAGGAATAATAGCCGATTACCGGCTCAGTTGTATCACATGATCAGCTGTCATTGGCTGACAGCTGATCACGTGATAAGGGGTCGGGATCGACCCCTTGCTCGGATCGGTGATCAGGCGAGTCTCATAGACTCGCCGATCACAGAGCGGGGGGCGCGCAGGCCACTCGTTCACGGGACGATGTCAATAGACATAGTCCCGGCAAAGGAGATCCGCGCTGTAGCCGTCATTCGGCTATAGCGCGGGTCTCAAGTGGTTAAAGCAGGGTTAGGTTATAAAAAAATATTCCAAGCTTTAGACATCTCACAGAGCACTGTTCAATCCATCATCCAAAAATGGAAAGAGTATGGCACAACTGCAAACCTACCAAGACATGGCCGTCCACCTAAACTGACAGGCCGGGCAAAGAGATCATTAATCAGAGAAGCAGCCAAGACGCCCATGCTAACTCTATAGGAGCTGCAGAGATCCACAGCTCAGGTGGGAGAATCTGGTCACAGGACAACTATTAGTCGTGCACTCCACAAATCTGGTCTTTATGGAAGAGTTGTAAGAACAAAGCCATTGTTGAAAGAAATTCAAAAGAAGTCCGTTTGCAGTTTGTGAGAAGCCATGTGAGGGACACAGCTACCGTGGAAGAAGGTGCTCTGGTCAGATGCAACCAAAATTGAACTTTTTGCCCTGAAAACAAAAACGTGATGTGTGTGGGAAAAATAACACTGCACATCACCCGGAACACACCATACTCACCGTGAAACATGGTGGTGGTAGCATCATGGTGTGGGGATGCTTTTCTTCAGCAGGGACAGGGAAACTGGTCAGAGTTGATGGTAAGATGGATGGAGCCAAATACAGGGCAATCTTAGAAGAAAACCTGTTATGCCTTGTACACGCGGTCAGAAATTCAGACGGAAAAGGTCCAATCGAATTATATTGTTGGAAAATCCGATCGTGTGTGAGCTCTATCAGACTTTTTCTGTCGGAAATTCCGACGGAAAACATTTCAGAGCAGGATCTCAAATTTTCAGACAACAAAATCCGATCAGACTTTTTCCGATCGTTTGTAGAGAATTACGATCGGACAAAGTGCCATACATATAGCGCTGCGTAAATTGATGGCCGCTATATAAGTAACTGAAATAATAAATAAAAATAAAATATACACAAACGTTGGGTGTTTTGGCTATTTTATTTCATTCTGTAAATTATGCTCCACCTCCTTTAGTTATTGATAACATCTTTAAGATTTAAAGCATTTCTGGCAATACTCTTTCAGGTCATGCAATTTATCTTTTACTCATGGAGGGAATTTTGTTTTAAATTTGGGTCATCCTTCTCCTTTTCCTCTGCTTATCATCCAAATACAAATAGCCAGAAGAAGCAGACAAACCTTTTATTAGACCAGTTTTTGAGACACTATTTTTCCAATCATCAGAACAAGCAAGCTCAGTGCCTTGTCTTTTCTGAATTTGTCCATAATAAAACGTTCTCATCAGGGATGTTTCCTTTAAATATGCGTTCCCCCTCCCTGGTCCACCCTTTTATTTCCGTGACTATGAATAATGTTTCAACAGGTCTGATTTTTAGACTATAAAACACAAATTAGGTCTAATCTTCCAGGTTGGAATGTAGCACCTGTGATTCACTTTGTGGTGCGGCAATTTTAACTCCGCAGAGTTTGGAAAGCGCTGCCTTTTGAAGTCACTGGGACCACTCCATAACTATGGCACAGTAGTTCAATGTAAAATCCCTGCTGGGCTGTAAAAAAACTAAAAAATGGCATTCAGGAGGCAACAGTATCACCTCCTGAATGCCCGCAAACTGCCCCTGAAAAGCAATCAACCATAGAGACTGTTGCCAGTGTAAACCTAGCCTGTCCCTTTCAAAATAAGAATCGTAATGCTTTTTTTTTTTCTAGCATTGTGAATTGAGCCTTATGCAACCTATATATATATCGTAGTAACTACAATAACAATACTAGAATGAGTTTTTTTTTTCCATGCTAATCTAGTGGAAAGTTGCTTTCATTTTTTTAATTTAACTGGCGTTTTTAATCAGTTTATTGGGAATATCACTGTGTATGCAAATCTGCTAGGAATGAATGTAAAATTAGAAGAGATTAAGAGCTTTGCTTTTGGAGTGTGGATATAAAGTTAAACGGTAATTACTGCACACTACTGCGAGGTGCACAATGTAGATTCTAATTCACAGAGGAACTCTCTCCAGCACTGCAATGGCAGTGGAGGCTCAGGCCCAAAATTCCCAGTTAACATTCGAAGGATTTCAGACAGAGCTGTAATTCTATCGTATCCTTGAGACTCAGCTAAAATCACAGCCCTGAATCCCATAGCCCTCATGGGGCGAGACAGAAAATTACACAGCTACCTGGTAATTAGCAAACTTAGGACTTATCTGAGCGCAACTCTTCTCTGTGCAACTAATTAAGATTTTCAGTCGGCAGTGATTGCTGTCACAGCAGAGCTAACCCTGTGAAAGCAACACTGGTGCCTTGGGGGTTATTATTCCCTTCACACTCGGGAAAGTTTGTGCACTGAAGCCTGGGGCGCGCAGATTTAACCCCTTGGCTCAGCTTGGAGTTTGTTTATGGCAGTGAAAGGGTTTGTGCACTATATACTTGTGTTAGTGGTGACTGCTGTAGGTTTTTGCATTAGCCTTGTAACCTATGTTACCTAGACAGTTCTTGGCCATTGACTTTAGTGGCTGTTACCGTAATAGTTCAAAAAACTATGAGTATGGTAACAGGACCTGCAGCGATTGTAGCCTACCGACATCCCATGATCAAGTGATAAGGGGCTTGCAGAACAATCTGTAAAATGCTTGAACCAACATAGCCAGGCTGGCTATCAATCATTACATAGTTAGGTTGAAAAGATACTAGCATTTAGTTCAACCAATAGACAAAAAAAACACACACACTCTATACACAAAATCCTATACCCACAGCTGATCCAGAGGAAATAACAAAAAATAAAGTATGAGCCAATTAACCATAGAGGGAGAAAACAGATTCCTTCCTCCACGAGGTAATCAGATATTTCCGGTCGTTACTACCTCCTAATTTGAATATCCGGTTCTATTTTGTGAATTTCAGGAATTCATCTCTTTTTTTAAAACAATATACTGAGCTGGTCTTACATAGTTCTTGAAGTAGTCTCCTTTTCCTCTGTAATGACCCAGAAGTGGATAATTCTACACAAAGTTCACTATACAGACCACTTATGTATTGATCATATACCCCCTCAATCTCCCCTTTTCAAAAGAATAAATTCAGTTAAACTAATCTTTGCCCATAGTAGAGAGCTCCACCATGCCACTTTTAAAGCGAAGTTCCACCCAAAAATGGAACTTCCGCTTTTTGGAATCCTCCCCCCCCCTCACATTTGGCACCTTTCAGGGGGGAGCGGGGAGCAGATACCTGTATGATCCAGGTATTTGCTCCCACTTCCGGCACCTCCTCAGTCCCCCCCCCCCCCGTCTTCTGGGAGACACACAGGTCCCAGAAGACAGCAGGGACCAGTGGAATCAGGCCGCGTGACTCGCACAAGGCTTCACTTCCTGTTTCCCTTACCGAAGATGGCTATGCCTCTACCTGAGAGCCGGGGGACAGATCGGCTTCGGGTGCTGACATCACGGGGCCCTAGACAGGTAAGTGTTCATATTTTAAAAGTCAGCAGCTGCAGTATTTGTAGCTGCTGCCTTTTTTTTTTCTAAATTGGCAGGACTCTGCTTTAAGGCCTCTTTCACGCTGGGGCGGTGTGCCGTTGGCAGTAAAGCGCCACTATTTTTAGCAGCACTTTACGGTCAATTTTGCGGCGCTATAAAGGGGTGCTTTTTAGGGTTAAAACCATCACAAAGCACTCCTGCAGCAGAACTATGCCTGCTGTATAGCCGCGTTGCCCATTCACTTCAATGGGCAGGAGCAGTGTATACACCGCTCCTTCACCGCTCCAAAGATGCTGCTTGTAGGAGTTTTTTTTAACGTCCTGCAAGTGTACCGCTCCAACGTGAAAGCACTTGGGCTTTCACACTGGAGAGACAGGATTTTTTTTAGCGCTGTAGAGCCTGTAAAGCGCCTCAGTGTAAAAGGGGTCTTAGTTTTGTTGCCCTTCTCTGCATTTTCTCCAGTAATCTGATATTCTTTTAGTGAACTGGTGCCCAACATTTATTCTAGAACATATTTTAACCACTTGCAGACCGGACCATTTTGCTGGTCAAAGACCAGACCACTTTTTGCAATTCGGCATTGCGTCGCTTTAACTGACAATTGCGCGGTCGTGCGACGTGGCTCCCAAACAAAATTGACGTCCTTTTTTTCCCACAAATAGAGCTTTCTTTTGGTGGTATTTGATCACCCCTGCAGTTTTTCTTTTTTGCGCTATAAACAAAAATAGAGCGACAATTTTGAAAAAAACGCATTATTTTTAACTTTTTGTTATAATAAATATCCCCCAAAAATATATATAAAATTTTTTTTTTCCCTCAGTTTAGGCCGATACGTATTCTTCTACATATTTTTGGTAAAAAAAATTGCAATAAGCGATTATTGATTGGTTTGCGCAAAAGTTATAGCGTTTACAAAATAGGGATAGTTTTATAGCATTTTTATTAATAATTTTTTATTATTTTTTTTTTTACTAGTAATGGTGGCGATCAGAGATTTTTATTGTGACTTCGACATTGTGGGGGACCGATCGGACATTTTTGACACATTTTTGGGACCATTGTCATTTATACAGTAATCACTGCTATATAAATGCAGTGATTCCTGTGTAAATGACACTGGCAGTGAAGGGGTTAACCAGTGGGTGGCAGTGTAGGGGTTAAGTGTTCCTAGGGGTGTGTTACTAACTGTGGGGGGGTTGGGCTTTCACTTAGTGAACACTGATCTCTGCTCCAATCACATGGAGCAGAGATCAGCGTCACTAGTTGCTAGGCAGAATGGAGAAATGCTGTTTACTCGGCATTTCCTCCATTCGGCCGCTCCGTGAGACGATCACGGGGATGCCCGCGGCGATCGAGTCCGCGGGTCCCGCGACCGGACTCACGGGGGTCCCGACCAGCGCGGGAGCGCGCCACCGGCGGCGCGCTCCCGATGGCAGGGCGGCATTGAATATTGGACGTACCTGTACGCCAATATGCCTGCCCGTGCCATTCTGTCGACGTACATCGTCGTGCGCTGGTCGGGAAGTGGTTAATGAGAACTTACTAATGATTGGTACAGGGGCAAAATTATGCATCTTTCTCCTCATGATACAAGAAAGAATTTCGCCAGGATTTTGCTGCATAGTTGCTAAATTACACAGTGCATTGAAGTCGGCTTGAAAGTTGGAGACACCCTGTAAGGACGTGCATAGCATAGCATGGTGTCATCTGCAAACACTGAAATGGTAATTGAATCTCAAAACCTATATTATTTAGACCAGGGGTCTCAAAGTAATGGTCAGTTACAAATGGCCCGCAGGCAGGCGGTTGCAACATGTGGCAGTACGCAGTTGCTGGGAGCTCTCTCTCTCTCTCTGTCTCCTCTCCCCCGCAATACAGGAGAGCAGAGCGGGAGGGAGGATCTGGCCTTTGCCCCGCCCACCTAGTTCTATCGAGACGTGCCTGGGATGAACGAATACCACAACAGCTGATTTTACGATCAGCTGTTGTGTCGGCTAGACGGCGCCTGCGCACAATAGCTGGCTGAAGAAATTTTTCAGTCAGATTGTGCCAAGGCACGTTCATGTAGGTGAGGGGCAGAATTTAACATGAAGGGGGCAGATGTTTTCATCGAAGGCCAGTGTTGCTCTAACATGAAGAGGGCAGATGTTTTCAAGGATGGCCACTGCTACTAAGATGGGGGCAGAATTTGAAATGTTTAGCTAGCTAAATAGGCCCTCCAGGAAGAATAGCAGATAAAGATTTGTTTAGCAGATTTGTTTGGTCATCGTTAAAAATTCCGCCCCATCTTTACAGCACTGGCCATCATTGAAATCATCTGCGTCCTTCATGTTAAATTCTGCCCCTCACCTACGTGAACACTCCTCAGCAGTGCGAGGCACAATCTGACTTAAAAATGTCTTCAGTCGGCTATTTCGCTGACACAACAGCTGATCATAAAATTAGCTGTTTGTCCCGGGCACTATTCGATAGCACTTCTCCACAGAACACCGGCCTCCAGATCCAGGGTCGTGCTGCCACCTCAGGGCGGAAAATTGTGGCATTCTCAGGGTGCCCTGCCCCTGCCGCTAGGCCTGTGATGGAGCCAGGACCTGACAGGAGGAAAGGACTCGGGAGGCAGAAGATCAGGCCCCCAACTGACTGCCAGGGGGAGAAGTAAGTGAGCCATCACACAGAGGCTGAGCAAAGTCCTTAGTTGCGTGACTGGGGTTGAAATATGTGGAGAGAGGGCATTTGTGGAGTGTGCGTGTGTGTGTGGGTGGCATTTGTGGAGTGTAAGGGGGAATATTTGTGAAGTGGTGCGTGGGGGGTGGAGTATTTGCGTGAAGGGGAGTGTGGGGGGATTATATGTGGAGTGTAGGCGGTAATGCTGGGTGTTAATAGTGCATCCGCTGACACCAATGCTGGGGGTTAATATTGCGTCAGCTGACACCAGTGCTGGGGGTTAATATTCCGTCTGCTGACACCAGTGCTGGGGTTTAATAGTGCATCTGCTGACACCAATGCTGGGGTAAAGGACAGTTTGCAAACTTGTCCTGTGGCCCTCAGGTAATTTGAGTTTGAGAGGGGGGTGGAATTGCATAGGGGAGGGGTGGACAGGGCCCAAGAAAATGTTTGCCCGGACGGGGCCCAAGAAAATTTTTGCCCAGGGTCCAATCAATATTAATCTATCTTCTCTCCTCCGTGCGACGTCTTCTGGGTAATGGGTCACGCTGTGTTCTGGGAACTGTGTATCCCAGAACACAGCGCGCCCCATTCACAAAGCGCTGCGCGACTCGCGCATGCACAGTAGGAAACGGGCAGTGAAGCCGCAAGGCTCCACTGCCTGTTTCCCTTAGCCAAAATGGCGGCGCCGGGACCCGAGAGCCGAGGGACGGGTCAGCCTCGGGCGGCCGACATCGCGGGCGCCCTGGACAGGTAAGTCGGCTTATTAAGTCAGCAGCTAGAGTGTTTGCAGCTGCTGACTTTTTAAAAAAAAAATTTTTTAAACCGCCCCTCCTCTTTAAAGACGGCCCTGCACATAAAGTCTGGCTAGCTGCAATATTTTACATTTTTGTTATTGGGTTCACACTGTAAACAAAAAATGGGGGAACAACCCACCAGATTAGTTCCAAAAAGAGGGCAAACGGCAGCATCACTTTCAAAAAACTTTATTAAATGGCATATCAATAAAATATAACAAAACCAAGTGGCCTCCACCACTCATAAAAAATTGACAGCATTGTCGCACTTTAAAAACATTCCCAGGAACACAGTCATGCCAACACACATGCATTACCAGCTGGTAGGTCTAAGTCAAATGCAAAAATCAATTCTGGCTTCAACCAGTACCTGATAGAACACAGAGAATGGCCGCAATTCTGGTGAAGCCTATAACCTGGAATAAATCATGTGCTCAGTCAGTGGACCAAAAAGAGTGTAACTTCAACCCGAGGCTGTGCCACCGCAAGTGACACTGCAGAGAATTACTGATATAAACAACTGCTGATCCCTACAAACATGAAGGGCAATACTTCACTGAAATATCCATAGCTATCCCTTGGTTTATGTGGCCTCTATGAGATCTGAAGTGGTCCACTGAAGTCAGTAGTAAAGAAGCTGGCTCGGATGTACAGCGGTTAGCATAGGTGGCTGACAGATAGGCAACAATCATGCAAAGCAGTAGACAAGGACTGCACAGTAATGGCAGGGGCCAGGGCTGTTGTAGAGGGCAGCCCAGTTCCTCACATAAAATGCCCAGATGTCATTACACAGACTCAAGCAAGCGGCAGTATATTGTATAGGCGGGAGATAGATAAGAGCACTGTATTAGTTCATAATAGTAATCCGGCTTAAAAAAATCTTTCCCACCAGTCAATTCATTTCAACATCAATATAAGATTATTTCATGTATTTTAGGCATGCTGTTTACTTGGAAATCCCTCCAAAAGCCCTAAGCCCTGTTGCTCCTGTGATGTCAGCAGAGCTGTCACTCGGGGGAACACGTTATAGTTTTCCCCGACAACTGAACGAGTATGCAGAGTGGTGAGGGGAGGGGCAGAGGAGCTGGGTCAGCAGAGAATGTATTAGACCCTCCCATAAGATGGAGGGGGCTGTGCTAGGGAATGGAATTCTTGGAGGTTGAAAAAAAAAAAGGCGCAAGCACATCTAGTTCAAACAACAAACAAAAAAAATAGAAAAGCTCCATATATACAATCCTATACCCACAGAGTAGTCAGACATAAGAATATAATATACAGTATAAGAATAAAAAATGTTTATGGAAAGATAAAAAAAAAAAGCATTTAAAATACAAGATTTTTTGTGCGGTAACCTGCAATTTTTACAGGCTTTCTTTAAGCTCTTCTGTATAATAAATAAAAAAAAAAAGAATCAAAAAATATAGAATAGGCTGGAAATTAGTCATGTATGGCACTGAATTATTTTAGCATGTGTGGCACAACCTTGCAGCTTCCTTCCCTCCTTCCTGCATATTTATTAATTTAATAAGAGATCTATAATTTTATTGTCATATCATGGAACAATGCGTTTGTCAAACAGCCGAGTTGAGTTTTAAGGCACACCTTTCCTGGGATCTACTATAATTTGTTATTATAATAAGTTTTTGCTTATTGAAGGCTGAGAGCAAAATACTCCATATCTAATAAATCCACAGAAATTCCTAATATGTCCTTGCTAGCCATCATTTTTAAATCACACTTAGTGGATTTAATGTTGCATGCCAGCATAGGTATATAAATGTATATTTTTGTGTATTATGTATAGTCAGCTGGCTGGAGTGTGATGTATGAACTATGGATTAATGTATTTTAGAGGTGTTCGGTGTACAGCAGCTGTTCCACATCATTACCTTGCGATTGAGCGGAGCGTACATTATACACTGCAGAATGGGCTTCATTTAACGAGCCTGTGTGTTTATAATAAACTGCAGAATGAGCTTTTATTTAACATGTCTGTTGGAACTGCATGTGCATGTGGTTCTTATAAAAAAAAAGAGGAGCAATACACGTGTAAGTGTTGCTTATAATAAAATAAATTTGCATGCATTTTTTTATGCAAGGCTCAGAATATGTAAATATGCAATAGCTTTTCAGTAGAGCATGGGGATTTCTGTAGCTAGTCTGCAAATAACAAAAAACACTTTGGGCTCATGCACGTGGGCGCCAAAATAAGAACAGGCGTTGAAAAAAATTATGGAAACAAGCATGGCAAAAGAACTAAATCGTTATTTAACCACTTCAGCCCCAGGAGACTTTACCCCCTTAATAACAAGGCCGTTTTTTTTTGCAATACGGCACTGCGTTACTTTAACTACCAATTGCGTGCCTATGGACGCTGTACCCAAATAAAATTAAAGTCCTTCTTTTCCCCAACAAATAGAGCTTTCTTTTGGTTTTGTTTGACCACCTCTGCGGTTTTTATTTTTTGTGCTAAAAACCAAACATAGCGCCAATTAAAAAAAACAAGATTTTTTACTTTCTGCTGTAAAACATATCCAATAAAAAATGTAAAAAAATTTATTTCTTTATCAATTTAGGCCAATATGTATTCTGCTATGTATTTTTGGTTAAAAAACAAAAACAAAACAATATGCGTATATTGGTTTGCGCAAAAGTTATCACATCTACAAACAATGGGAAATGACAGCGATCAGCAATTTTTAACGGGACGTAGACATTGCAGCGGACAAATCTGTATATGCGCTCATAACCTTTAAAACTGTACCTCACAACACCGCAAATAAACTGGCAACTTCAGTCACAGAAGCACCAACAATTTTCCCTCTTTGAAACTTAGTAAGCTCTGACATGACTCCATATTACTAGCAGCACACGCAGTGAATGGCGAAAGTGAGGTTTCTCATCACACAGCGGAAGCAAAAGAAATATTACATCACTTGAGCTTTCAATGCGAAACATGATGTCACTTTCATACCTGCAAATCAAGTAGGGTTTCCATATTTTTGTCCAACTCCTGTATTATAACCAATGCATCCATCTATAGCAGCATTTAGCTCTGAAATAAAAGCAGCACTGAGCAATGTAAATGTAATGCAATGTAAAATTTAAAAAAAAGGGTAAATATTGCATTTAAAATCAGTATTTCACTCCTTATACACATATAAACACGTAAATGTACTCTCATTGGCCACAGTGTGGGGGGGGGGGGGGGGCAAGACCCAGCATCGCCCCCTGAACCCCAGGCTGGCAGCTAACTATACAGTGGAGGGGGCAATTGGAAGCTCTGTGATGTTCGCGGGATGTCCCATCCGGCTAGCTGTTTACTTCCCAAGTGTCAGTGTATACATTGGAGATGGAAGGGGCCTCTGACCTGGGCAGGCACCAGATTCAGTGCACAAGTGAGTTGCTCTGCTTGTACACTGTTGCCTATACCTGCCCAGGTCAGAGGCCCATCCCCTCTCCACTGTATACACTGACACTTGGGAAGTGAACAGCTAGCCGGATGGCACATCCCGTGGACGTCACAGGGAAGCAGTATGTACAAGGGCTGCTGCTTCTTGCATCTAGACTTCTTCTGTAAGGTAAGCCCGAGCATGCTCTTATTATAACAATGCCCACCTGTGACACTGCCATCCCACCTGTCACGCTGATGCCCCCCAACCAGTCACAATACCCCTGTCATACTGCTTCTCTCCCCCCGCGTCACACTTTCCCTCATCACACTGCCCCCCTACTGTGCCAATACCCGCCATCATACTATGGGTCAAGGGCCCTTCATGGTTTCTTTCACCGGGACCCTGAAGATTCTAGTTACGTCTCTGTGTACTTTAGTGGGTGAAGTAATTTATGGGCGGCACAGTGGTGTAGTGGTTAGCACTCTCACCTAGCAGTGAAATGGGTCGCTGGTTCGCATCCCAACCACGACACTACCTATAATCTAGATCACAGTACATTTTTGCTCTGGTCACAGTGTGATCAAAAAAAACATTAACGGGGCGTGGCAAGCTGCGGAGCGGAATGACAGCGTAATTCCTAAACTCTGCTCCAGAGCAGGGAATAACACAGCTCCACAGCGACAGGCTTCTCCCCTCTCACTGGAAAATGAGGGGAGAACAGCGGGACACATTCGGGCATGACATGGAGGCGAAACCTGCCGCCACAGCCGTGCCATCTGACGGAATATTTCAACCGCATGGAGCAGAGACCCAGACAAGATGGTGCAAGCCACACCCCGCCGGCGGGAGATCAGCGCAGCGGAACGAGGAGCTCTCAGCCTCATATGCAGGACAGTGCAGAGCGGATGGGGTTGAGGGAACCAGAAGACATGGACAGCCTCCCTCCTCCAGTGACAGACCTGGTAGAAGTGCAACAGGATAGAGGTAAGAGGCTTGCCTCATCCCCATGCAACTCAACCAAAAAAATCACACCAGGCTAAAAAGCACCATGGCAATGCTTCAGAAATTACCTCCCACAGCTCCACACACATGTCCTCACTTGCAAATATGCCTGTGACTGATAACCCAGTGTCAGAAAGCATGCTAAAATCAATGCTGCTCACACTGCAAAAAGATCTGCATAGAGAGCTGCAGCTGTCCCTCTCACAATTTCATGACTAGACTGCCTAGAAGACAGGGTAGATACAGCAGAGGAGCACATGTCTGAAATGGGCAAAGCTCACAATGAGCTCCTGGATGCACATGATCACCACTCAGATGAAATCCAAAAAATGTAACATAAAATTCAGAGGGATCCCTGAAACTGTGCCCCCCAATGAGCTAACAAAAACCTACAACAGCTTTTTACTACACTGATCCCCAATTTTTTTGTGAATGACTTGCTTATTGACCGTGCACACAGAATCGCCAAACCAGATCCCCTACTAGCAGACATACCAAGGGATGTTCTGGCCAAAATAATTTTTTTCCACATAAAGGAACAAATCCTATACACAGCCAGGAACCACTCCAAAATATCGCTGTTCGTGGATCTATCACCAGCCACAATGGAACTACGCAGAGCATATGCGCCGATCACCTCAATTCTTCAGGAGAACAAAATGACTTACCGCTGGGGATAGACCACCAAGCTTCTGGTTACTTACCAGCAAAAAATTGTTTCAATACGGTCTCCTAAAGATGGATACAAAAAACTGACTAATTGGGGCGTATTACCTATTCCTGTGGCCCCCCACAGGCCACACAATCAGGGTTCCACCTCATCTCCACCACCTCAACACCAAAGGAACAGGGCGGATAAAGCCTAACAACTTATGGACATTTGTCCCCAACATAGAAATTCCCTGCTTGGGCGAAATATTTGATCTTCACCTCCCCGATTTATAATGTGCCGAGCACACTCGGTTAAGTGTTCTTTAACAATACATAATAAATTACAATCTTTGTGAGTTTTCATTATTGATTTTTGTTTTACTGTTCAAACCTATCGGGGCAGTGTGCTCTTATTAATCGCTAATACTTGGTATTATCTTTACTTTGGATTGTAGCAACTGTTATACACTCTCTCAAAAAGAAAGTATTATCAAATTATTTGTTATAGTCTGCTTAGCAAACACTTACAAGTTCGTTAATTGATATAACAGACAGCTGTATACAAATTTCAGGACCTCACTCAACTCCTGAAAACCAATTGCAAATACGTAAAATCATGCCACGCAATCTTATATCCATTAATGCCAAGGGGCTCAACTCCCCTTTTAAAAGAAACCTTCTTTGGGAGGAAGCAGGTTCCCATCAAGCAGACATACTATGCGTCCATTCCATGCGTTTTGTCAGAACCAAACCACCAGCTTGTACACATAAAAAGTATGCACATTAGTTTTTCTCAAACAACAGCAAAAAGAAATGTGGAGTAATGATTGCGATTAGTGCCATAATCCCATTTATCCTTAATCACGTACATTTTTACTCTGGGATTGACCTCTTCTTCACCAACAAAAAAGCTTTACTAGCTACCTCAGAAGAGCGTATTGGTCAGACCACGCCCCAATAGCTCTGAAAATATTCCCCCAATCTGGCCCATCCAACCGCTCCCTATGGAGACTGAACTCATCCCTCATAACCAACCCAATATATGAAGGGAGAATCAAGTCAGAGATTGAGACTACCAGTGAGTCTATTAGCGATCAATCCATGATATGGCTAGCTCACAAAGCTTTTCTGCGGGGTGTCCTCATCAAATTTGGTGCCCAAGAACGAAAGAGGCGAACAGTGGAAATAGACTCAATGCTGCAACAACTTAAGACTTTAGAAACCACAAACAAAATCTCACCTAGTCAAGCAACACTCACAGCACACCACAGACGCAAATTAAGCGAACTCTTGCACCACAAATTTGACTACTATATCAAACGCCTAAAATTAAAAACCTATTCCTTTAGCAACAAATCTGGTGCCTTCCTGGCAAAGCAAATCAAACGGCAGCAGATACGCGCAAAAATAACATACCTACTAAATGCACAAGGGGTAAGAATGATCAATCCACTAGACATAGCCAATACTTTAGCGTCCTTCTACACCAAATTATATAACCTGCACAAATCAGAAGCCACCACTCCAAACCCCAAAGACATAGAAGCCTTTCTCTCGTCCATACAACTCCCGTCCCTGACCCCCACGCAATTAGCCAATCTGTCAGCCCCCTTCACAACAGCTGAAATTTGTAACACCATACAATCCCTCCCACTGCACAAAGCCCCAGGACCAGATGGGTTCCCTAATGAATATTATAAGCACTTCAACAACATACTATCACCTCATCTATGCAATACATTTAACCATTTTGCTTCCACAGGAAACTTACCTAAAGAATGTCTTGAAGCATTAATATTAACCCTTCCTAAACCAGTCAAGCCCCGTGATGCCCCAGACAACTACAGAACCATTTCCCTACTAAACACAGACACAAAACTGTACGCAAAGCTATTTGCTCTCTGGCTCTCCACAGTAATGAACCAACTGATACACGTAGACAGGGTCGGTTTTATACCGGGCAGACAAATGTCAGACAGGACCTGTCGGTTCGTAGACATCATTCAGTGGGTGGAGAACAATCAAATGCCTTCTCTGCTCCTCTCTCTAGCTTTCTGGCTCTCTGGCATTCGACAGAGTACAATGGACATATCTGGAGGCTGTCCTGCGTAAATTCGGCATATCAGGCACACTTCTAGATGCCATAGTCAGCCTATACACATCCCCGAGCGCAAAAGTATGGACCTCAGGCGTAACATCTGACCCTTTTAACATCGCAAACGGTACAAGACAAGGCTGCCCCTTATCACCCCTAATTTTCGCTATGATTATGGAACCCCTAACTCAACGGATTCGCTCTGCATCTCAAGTTAAAGGAATAGTCATAAGGGTCACTGATCGGGCTATACGCAGACGACGTAATAATTGCCATTACAGCCCCAACATAATCCATAACAGAGATTCAACATATTCTTGACCAATTCAGTGCAGTATCCCTATATAAGATGAACCATAGCAAGTCATTTATGCTAGCGATAGGTCTGGATAAATCAACCATATAACATATCTCTAGAAAAGACCCATCCCTCACCTATCTAGGAATCCACTTGATCTCACCTAGTAAGAACATTTTGCGCACCAATTTGGCAGACCTCGTAGAAAAGCTTAAAAGAATATCCAAGGAATTGCTTCACCCCTTTGTGTCATGGGCCAGTAGAATCGCATTAGCCAAAATGTTTCTACTCCCACGCATTCTATATGTGTTCCGCACGATTCCGGTACCATTTCTCTCAACACGACTACGAACAAGCTGTTGTCAACTCCTTCATCTGGCAACAAAAACAGGCCAGAATAAATAAACACAACCTAATGACACCCATGTGAATGGGGGGAATGGGTGCCCCCAATATCAATTTATATTAGAAGGCAGCTATATTGGATCAACTCAAACGTTGGTGGACCACACTTACTCCTAACTGGACACAAATAGAGGCAACGGTACTGGATAAAGACCCAAAGCTATACCTTTTGTGCCTCACTTCTCGCTCCTATGCCCAAACACTCCCAGATGGACTCAATAACTGCTTCCCTAAGAGTGTGGACATCTATCCCTCAAATGTCAAAAGGTGTACCCCACACCATACTACAATACATACCACTACAAGCCATTTCACTCATACTGCCAGACCTCCAATTAAGCTCATGGATTGATGCAGGCATTCAAAGCATTGGAAATCTCTTCAATGAGTCCTGCCTGATGTAATTTGAACATCTGCAAACCAAATTTGGTCTTTCACCAAAAACTTTCCACATCTATCTCAGGATCAGGTCTCTGCTCAACAAGGTATCCTGGACTAAACAAGACAAAACTGTCTCTGGCACTGAAATATCTCAACTCAAAGAAAGATTGCTTCAAAGGCATCTCATACTTTTATGGTCTACTCTCTCAAGAAGCAGAGAAACACACTCAGACGCAAATTTCGCAATGGGCTAAGTACATCCCAACTGCCCCACCATCACTGCAATGGCACAAAGCGCTATCATTGACTTCAAAACTCTACCGCTGCATGTCGCACTGGGAATCCCTACAAAAACTGTTACAGCGATGTTATTATAGCCCAAGCAGAATTGCCAAAATTTATCCCAATGCATCTAATCTTTGCTGGAGAAATTGTGGTTTACCAGGAACTCTCCTCCGTATTTGGTGGGACTGCCTAGCTCTTGAAGAATTTTGGGACCAAACACTAAAATTACTTCAATCAAGCGTCCCTGCAGCAAACAACCTATCTGCTGTGGATCTCCTCCTGGGTCTGGTGATGATCTCCACGTGGCCTAAAAGCTTCCAAACCATGGCTACCCACATGCTAGTGCCAGTCTCACGGCAATAAGTAAGAAAATTGAAAAAATGTCCCCCTCCTAACATTCAAGAAGTAATCACAATAATAAACAATAACTTCAAACTGAAGCACGGCTTCGCCAATACCTAACTAACCTCTGACAAATTTGACAAAACCTGGGAACTGTGGGTGAAAGACCCAAGAAGTATACAGCTGGACTGATTCTCCTCTCATAAAGGACTCGCAATTTTCTGTACCTTCCTGTAACTCCCCAATCCACCTCGCAAAAGCAGGAAGGCATCACACGCATCCTTGAGTTGTGGACGCAGTAGAAATAAGTAGCAGATAAAATAGCTTGTGTGATAGTCTATCGATTC
The DNA here is from genome assembly GCF_037356315.1 of Lithobates pipiens. Lineage (NCBI taxonomy): Eukaryota > Metazoa > Chordata > Amphibia > Anura > Ranidae > Lithobates > Lithobates pipiens. Next base: position 184,915,441 of record NW_027507685.1, on the reverse strand, counting down.
TAAGCCCCATAGACACTAAGGTTTAAGATCAAAGTTAAATCTAAAACTCTGAAAACTTGTTATCACTTATAAGTCAATGTACATACAGTTTATAGCTTGGCTATCAGCGTTCTCGTGAAAGATATACCTGAATACCATGGATATACTCTGTGATGTACACGGTTATTGTACTGAGAATGCTTCATTGTATTCGTCATGTTATTTTCTGTACCTTTTGAAAATTGAATAAAAGTTGAAGTAAAAAAAAAAAAAAATCATTACCATTTAATAAAAATGAAAAAACTTTTTTCATACTGTCACCAGTCAGTGTCCCTGTACTCAGACGCTGTACTGCACTGGTGACAGTATGTAAAAAAAAAAAGAAAAGAAAAAAAAAAAAAAAACTTTATTTTTTATTTCTTAATTTTCCTAAAAAATATGACAATAAATGACAACTTCAGAAAACCCACCATACCTCTTATTAAATACTTTGAATGGTTAACTTTTTAAAAGGGGGTCATTTGGGGGCATTTGTAGTGTCATGGCATTTTAGGGCCTCAAGAAATTAGATAGGCCGTCAGTACATCAGGATTGATCAATTTTCAGATAAATACCCTAATTTGTGGACTCTAACTTTTCTACAGACTAAATATTATAAACAGATTTTGGTTGTTTTTAAGAAATGTAGCCGAATACATTTTGGCCTAAATTTATTACGAACAATCATTTATTTGCAAAATTTATAACAAAAACAAAGAAAAACACAGGGTTTTTTTTTCAAAATTGTTTCGCTTATTTAGAAAAAGATGAAAAACTCAGTGGTAATTCAATACCACCAAAAGAAAGCTCTAGTTGTGTGAACAAAATTTTAAAAATGTAGTTTGTTTACAGTGTTGCATGACCACGCAATTGTCATCCAAACTGCAACAGCGCTGAAAGCTGAAAAGTGCCCTGGGCAGATAGAGGGTAAAAAAGTGTCCAATATTGAAGTGGTTAATAAAGTTATGCCTACTTTGCATTACTTTTGGTACAGCATTTGACAAACAGGCTCATAGGACACATTAAACAAATGTTCTCTTTGAGGTGTCATAATAATGCAGTGCTGAAACAGTTGTTAAAATTATTTTCTTTTTGCTTTTCCTTTCTTACTGAAGTCTGCTTAAGTTTTGCCTGTGATATTCTATAAATGGCAGTTAGCAGGTTAATGGTTTGGCCATGACATTAGTGACAGCAGATCTTCTGCATAATTAAGTCTACATCACTTTCCTGCACTTTGTGGATAATGAGGTATCCTCCATTGCTTAGAAGAGGGTGAGGAGGGGGACCTATTCAAGTCCCAATTTGTAATTACTGCAACAGTCACCTGCAAAAACTACTGTTTTACTGTTAACATTAACCACTTTGGCTCTGGTAGGTTTACGCCCCTTCATGACCAGGCCATTTCTTTGCAACATGGCACTGCGTTACTTTGACTGACAATTGCACGGTCATGCGACACTGTACCCACAAAAATAGCTTTATTTTGGTGCTATTTGATCACCTCTGCGATTTTTATTTTTTGCGCTATAAACAAAAAAAGACCAACAATATTGAAAAAAAAAAAAAAAAACTATAGTTTTTACTTTCTGCTATAAAACATATCCAATTAAAAAAATAATTAATTTCTTCATCAATTTAGGTTAATATTCAGCTACATATTTTTGGTAAAAAATCCCAATAAACGGTGTATAGCATCTACAAATTACAGGATATTTTTATGGAGTTTTTTTTTTTTTTTTTACTAGTAATGACCAATCACAGTGACAGAGTAGGACAATATTGCGGTGGACAAATCAGACACTAAGTGACACTTTTTTGGGGACCAATACAGGGATCAATGCTAAAAAATATGCATGGTCACTGTACCAATGACACTGGCTGTGAGGGGGTTAACATCAGCGGCAATCAAAGGGGTTAAATGTGGTACCTGGGAGTGTGCGTGTGTGTTAGTGGGGGGGGGGGGGGTGCTTTGACTGGGGGAAGACAAAGATCCGTGTTCCTGTTAGCAGAAACACAAGATGTCTATCTTGTCCTGGGGGATGAGTTGGTGTGGATGGTTATGGTTGCATTAGTTATATAGCGAGGGTTCATACGCATCCTTGCCCTACCCCCTTGGAACTAGCAGGGTGGGATGAGTTAGGAATAGGTAGGCTCTGGGTTCTAGGCACCACTTGTTTGTTTGTGCTGGGAGCCCCTACCCCATCCCGGTCCCTACTGGGGAACTGGGTGTTGACTTTGGGGAGGTTGGTCAGCCTGTGCAGGGTGGTTGATGTGGGTGGATGTATGTGTGTGTTTGGTCCATGGGTGGTGTTAGTTTCCTGTTGTTTTGACTGGTTATGTATGTTGCTCCGTTTCATTGGGCCTACGTATGTAGCACATAGTGACTTTGTGCTGGTTTGGCTATTTGATATTTTGTGTCATATCATAGTACTTTGGGCATGAAAACCGCATCCGCCTAAATCCACCTATATGCGATCCAGTGTTTGCTAGACTTGGTCCTGGGTACTGACACCACAGACTACTTGGTCAATCTTCAGTTCTAGCTCCTCACACTCATCGATATACACAGCCATGTTTTGATGAAGTTGGTGAGCACTTTCTAAGGCCCTTTTCACACTGGGGCTGGAGGCGCGTCTGCGGTAAAACTGAGTTATTTTTAGCGCCGCTTTACCTATTGTTTTAGCGGTGCTATTCGCCCACTAGTGGGGCTGTTTTAACCCTCGCTATCGGCCGAAAAAGGGTTAAAACCGCAGCAAAGTGCCGCGTATAGCCGCGCTGCCCCATTGATTTCGATGGACGGGAGCGGTGAAGGAGCAGTGCATACCGCTCCAAAGATGCTGCTTGCAGGAGTTCTTTTAATGTCCTGCAAACGCACAGCTCAAGTGTAAAAGGAGACACCACAGCGGCTGTTTCAGGGCGCTTTGCAGCTGCTATTTTTAGCACTGTAGCGCCTGCAAAGTGCCCCAGTGTAAAAGGGGCCTAATGCTTTATATTTTCTGTATGCACCATTGTTCTTTTATTAGGATAAATATATTTATATAATGGGAATGGGCCGAGATTTTAACCATGTTTTGTGAGGCTGAATGTACCCAAGTTGCTAGCGGCTGTTATAGAACGTTGGTTCCGTGGGAGGGATTCCCCCATCAACACTGACTGTGGTTTCAGGAAAATAATAGCTCCATCTATGGCTGGCCTTAACCATGCCTGGGCACAGTTCAGAGCACAGACCCTACACAAATAAACAAGATTAAGGGGGTGAACTGCGCCCCGACACAATTAAAACAAATTAAAACAAATTGTGTGAGTACACACTACGACAACTCCTGGTACACTCTGCTCAGTGCTTTCATTGTGTTGTAAGTCTAGACCTTGCCATTCTCACTGCAGTTTTAACACAAGGTTCCACCCTGGCCCAGCATCTGATTGGCTGGCCTCATTCATGCTTTTGGACTCTTAGCACTTGATATAATGGACTGGAATGAAATGCTCTGCTGACTAGTATAGCTATATACTATTATAGTTTTCCTCTGTTCTCTATGGTGTGTTATAATAAATGTGAGGTTCTGATCAAGCACACATCTTGCCATTTGCTGAACTAGTACATTTGTGAAAATATTGCAGTTTCTTTTTAATTCAAAGGAAAACAGTATTACTTGCTGCTCCCCCCAGTACAGATGCCCCCCCCCCAAAAACAACCCTCTTAGCACAAATCCTCTTCCCCTAAAATGTCCCCTCTGCAAATCTCCTTCTCTCAACAACCCCCCCCTAAAATTTCCCCACTCCAAATCCTTCTCTCAGCACAAATTCCCCCCTAATCCCCCCTCCTAGCACAAATCACCCCCCCCCAAAAAAAATCTCCTCCTAGCACAATTACACCCCAGCCCCACTCTCTACCATATCACCTATTCTAGCACAAAACCCCCTCCCAACACAACCTCCCCAATCTCCTCATGGTGCCCTCACACCTCATATGACACCACATTGCCCAAGGCAGTCACCCCTTCTGCCCACCCCTTGCCCCGGCCCTGCTTATATGTCATGTACTGTATAGGCATTGAATTGTGAAGGCTCCTATTAAGCTGGAAGAATGATTGAGTGAAGTTCCTCTTTAACTGTATCTGGCTGTGTTGTATGGGGGGGGGGGGTGTACATTTCAGGAATGGAGGGACAAAAGTACAACTCTTTTGGTAAGTAAACAGTTCCTTTTTATATGCATTTCATCTGTTTATTTACATGTTATCCGAGACTTCAGCTTTAAAGTGTAAGTTCAGGCAAAACTTTACTAACTCTAAACCTGCTCTCCGCCACATTCTAAACCTAATCTATCTGACCCTGTAAAGCAAAAATCGCTGTACTTACCTTTTCTGCAGCCAATTAGGTCCGGTCCCAGCATCAGCTGTCAGCGGCGGCTTCAGTGTGGAGGCGGGTGCTGGAGAGGCAGCTGACAAGGGAAGCCCCATAGTAAGTTTATGGGTGAAGTCACTACCCAGGCATTTCAAGGCCATTGTTGGTCTTCTACACACAGCTTCCTGCGCTGGAAACCAGACTGGATCGGCTGCAGAATAGAGAAGTACAGCGATATTTGCTTTACGGGGTTAGATAGATTAGGTTTAGAATGTGGCAAAGAGTAGGTTTAGCATGTGTTCGTTTTTACCTGGACTTACGCTTTTGGACCGCCCCACATACATTTACTGTGGAAAGGGCGGCCCTTCAGCGTGAAATTATGTACCTATACGTCATTTCCAGTTCCGGGTCTGCGGCGTGCACGCACGCCACCGGCAATCTGCTCCCGCTGTGATTAGACACAGCGGGAGCCAATCAGCAGGACCAGCAGACCCGATGTTCTCTGCCTATGTAAACCAGGCAGATTGCCGTTCTGTGAAAGGGGAAGATGGAGAAACAAATGGAAAGGAGATATACTCCCATATAGAATAGGACTTTGGAGGGTGTGTGGCTGTCATTGAGACGAGCACAAAGTCATAAAAGTTAGAGAATTGTATTTATTTATTTATTATACAAACATGATTCAAATCACAAAACATGTCACAATGTGTAAACAGGAACAAACAGTCAATTTGATAATTTTTACTTGTTTCCAGCAAGGGTATTCCAGTAATTTGAGTTCATTGATAGAGTGATCCAACACGTTTCACAGAGCTGTATCTCCGAATTTTTAGGGAAACTCATTATATATCTAATTATGGTTAAATTGAAAGAAAAGCATATAGTTATGACGGTTCCTGCTGAACTGGCCGAGATTCAGTCTATGGCTGGCTTCAGAATCCAAAATAACATGGGACACCCATAGGAAGTTTAGATGTGGTTGGAAATGCATATTCAGAATTCCAAGCTGGACAAAAATAAAGTTTGGAGCTATGGCAAGGAGATCTTGCTGTTGGACTATTGACGAAGACGTCATCTATAAATAATACATTTTATTGGATTGAATCTTTAACCTGTGATAATCGGGTAGCATAGGGGCAGCATTGTAAACCATAACAAATGTGTGATCTCTCTGATCAGCTGATTTAAGATGGTCCGCTTTTCTCCATGGAGAAAAGCTAACAATCTCGGATCTATTCATACAACAGAGCAATGCATTGGGGAAATTCAAAGAAAGGCTATGGGGTGTTCATTCATAAGGCATTTCCAGGAACAGCATGCAGATTTCCCATCTCCATTGTTATCAACGAAGGAATGTGCTGTGTAAGGCCAGACTTTTGACAACTTTGATATTATCGTTGAAAGGCAATGTGGCATCTTCACATGTTTAGTCACATTATCTTGCTTGGCAGACTCCATGAAATAGCCTTGATTAAAATAATATTAAATAATCATATTGTGCTGAAGAGAATTGTAATTGTATCTCTTTTACAAAAAAGGTATTGTAGGCGGATTGCAGTCTTTTAATAAATTACTACAACGTTAGGGATTTTAATTAAACCCACTACAGAAAGCACTTTTATTAATGATCTTAATAGAGCTTTAAGTTCATAAGGCTATAAACTAGCGGATATTCTTAGAGAAACTCCATTTCCAAGCACAATAGGTAGAATTGCTCAGTCCTGATTAGCACATTACAGGCCCTCCCCGTCAGCTTCAATATTTTAATTAGTTTGACTATCAAATTATAATAAGAGAAGGGAAAGGGGGATTGTGAAGAATTGTGGTTCCTTATTGTAAAGTTTACATTAACCTCAGCTCTTTGTGTAACTGACTTCAGCATGTTTATGCAAAAAGCACAATTATAGTAAGACCCCCGACTTCCCTTCATCCTTTTACAAAAACAATGTTCTGCCCATACCAAACATTTTTTTCTCACGTTAACAGTAAAGAAAATAAGAAGTCTATATACTCAAAAGCTCTATATAAAATTTACCTCAAATTTCATTATCCATTACCCATTATCCATTACCTACTACCTAAAAAAAGAAACATCTTGGGTAGAGAGAAGGAGTTGATCTCCATAAGGTCTTAGTGGGTTACAGGATAGATAAATCATTTCTCTGTTATGACTATTTCTGCGGTTTCACTATAGGAGTTTTGAGTTGATTGCCATGATATTATCTGGCCATTTCACTGTTTGGGTCAGAACTAAGCTCTATGTCCATGATCAAAAGAAATATTTTGCATGAGATTAATCCATGCTCCACTCCATAGCAAGCTGATAAATCAGTGGTCAGTGATGTTTCAGTTCAAAATATTTTCCTGGAACATTTGCTACAATACAGGTATTTTAAAACCTACTGCAAAGTACTTTCGGGAAGGACCATGTTACCTTGTGGCAGGTTTACACATGTGGAATATGAATACTTTGTAGCCATTTTTAATTCTGCTCTATATACACCAGAGGTGCCCAGCTAGTGGCCCGTGGAGCACTCTGATGTGGCCCATGACCTCCTGCTTTAGGATGGGATGGAATAGAATATTGTTATTAAAGGTATGTTTATTACTAAAATCACAGTGTATATATGGGCATATCTGTTCTGCAGTGGTTACTGGGCTGCTTTCAAACTGATCCGCAGGTGCAGAGCAGTGCACCTGCGAGTTACCTGCACTGAGCCATAAAATTCTGTTATTACCTGCGAGTTTGGTGCGCTTTCTGAAAGTACACCACACCTGCAGGATATAATAGAAGTCTATGGCAAAGTATAGCTAACCTACAGCAAAGCCACAGGTGCGCTGCCCTGCACCCATGTTGCAGGTAAACCGCAGCACATCAGTGTGAAAGCAACCTTAGGCCCCTTTCACACGGTCAGTCTGATCCAATCGGACCCTCCATTCACCTTTAAGAAGTGGCAGATATAAACTGACTTGTGTCAGTTTACAAATGCCTACCTCCAATCTGATCCAAAAAAAACAAAAAAAGAGTAAAGAGTAGAATGGGCTCTATAGAGTAGAGTGAGCTGTGTCCTTGCCATCTGCCCGTTCCGCTCATTGTGGCCCACGACCTGTTACCAAGTCGCTTAAGTGGCCCTTGCTCTTCAAAAGGTTGTGCACCCCTGATATACACACACACACACACACACACACACACACACAACTAATGCCAAGGAAGACAGGGAAAACTGTCAAATATTTAAACAATCTACCTACACCTTTTTGTATTTGGATTTTTAAGCATTTCTCCCAACATTGATGAACAATTTAGGATGATGCAAATAAAGGTGTGCATCATGAGCTGCCTGCCACCATAATTTGTGTGCATGTGTGTGGGACATTAGAGGCATGGGACATTTTGAAAATCAAGGAATCGGTCCTGCAGAAAGAGGAACGTTTTGCAATGATTAGAAGACCCATTAATGTGTGGGCCTGTTGCAGGAAATAAAGCTTTTCTCTGAGAGTGTACTTCTGCGAGTTCTGAGATCAAGCTAGACAATGACTGCTTAATTCCATTGAGTAGTTACCCCCTAACAAATATTAAAAAAAACTTTTTTATATCTGTCAAAAGCCAATTACAGCTAGTACTAAAAGAATCACCCCCTGTAAAATAATCACGTTTTGTTACTTTGCAGCCTGAAATGAAGACAGACATCGTTTTTGTTTTATACAGCTGTATTTACTCAATACAACTTATAACACCAACATGTCAGAAAATAAATAAATTAAAAAACTCTGATTTGGAAAAGGGATAACCCCCTTGTGTCAGTATTTTGTTGAACCACCTTTTGATTTAAATTACAGCCTTTAGTCTGTCGGGATTTGTCTCTACTAATTTTGCACATCTAGACTTTACAATATTTGCCCACTCTTCTTTGCAGAACTGCTCAAGTTGAGTTAAATTTAATGGTGACCGTTTGTGGACTGCAGTCATCAAGTTATTCCACAGATTTTCAATGGAGTTTAAATCTTGACTCTGACTAGGCCATGCAAGGACATTCACCTTTTTCTCCTTTCCTTGAACCACTGTCATTGTCATGCTGAAAGGCAAACTTTCTTCCCATTGACGACTTTCTGGCAGAGGGCAGCAGATTTTGCTCAAGATTTTATGGTATTTTGCCCCATCCAATGTTTTATTTTTTTTTATTCTTTTTTATCATCCATTTCAAGAACAGTATATACAATATGCCAGTGCAGGGGTTAAGCTGGCAGAGCATAGCCACTACCAATTTAAACATATCCAACAAAAGAAAATAAGAACTTAACCAAAAGTATTTCTTCTTGTGTGTGTGTGTGTGTGTCCCAAGCCTCTCCTGAAACAACCCCCCCCCCCCCCCCCCCAGCCTGAGTAGAGTCCGTTCTGCAACTGTGGGAGCTAAATCTACTAACAAGCCCAGCAAACATATCCATATAGAGGATAAGAACATAATTCCAGAGATGTTGTCAATGAGACAGACCACTAAGTCCCAGTATTGGGTAATGTCCAGGCAAGACCAAAAGATATGAATGAAGTCTCCCGTCGGGTGGTTGCAAAACCAGCAATTTGAAGGCGGTAGCCCCAACTATTTTTCCTTGTATCCTGACAAGTGTTTCAGTCACTGCTGCAGAGAAACATCCCCATAACAGGATATTACCACCTCCATGCCTCACTGTAGAAATTGTGTTATTTGGATGATGAGCTTTATTGTATTTCTGCCAGACATATCGTTTGATGTTGAGGCCAAAAAATTAAATTTTAGTCTCATCTGACCATAATACCTTTTTCCATGTGGCCTCAGAATATTCAAGGTGTGTTTTGGCAAAGCTCAGTCATGACTGCGTGTGGGCTTTCTTGAGGAGTGTTTTTTTTCTTGCAACCCTCCCATACAAGCCACATTTGTGGAAAATTTGTGATATTGTTTCAGATGCATACAATGACCACTCTGTCAAAAAATTCCTGTAACAGCTTCAGAGTTGCTGTAGGCCTCTCATTAGCCTCTCTGACTGGTTTCCTCCTGGCTCTTTCATCCAATTCAGAGAGATGTCCTGATCCAGGGAAGATCTGTGCTGTATCAAATATTTTCCACTTTATTATTATTATTATACAAGATTTACATGGTACCAACAGTTCATGCAGCGCTTTACAATATAAAAGGAGACAATACAGTTACAATACAATAAAATACAAGAGGATTAAGAGGGCCCTGCTCAGAAGAGCTTACAATCTAATAGGGTGGGGCAGGTAGTACAAAAGGTTGTAACTGTGGGGGATGAGCTGATAGAAGTGGGAAAAGATTAGTTGGAGATGTGATAGGCTTTCCTGAAGAGATGAGTTTTCAGGGATCGCCTGAAGGTAGCAAGAGTAGGGGATAGCCGGACCAGTGGAAGTAGCGAGTTCCAGAGGATGGGAGAGGCTCTGGAGAAATCCTGAGGACGAGCATGGGAGGAGGAGACAAGAGAGCTTGAGAGTAGGAGGTCTTGAGAAGAGAGGGCGAATGAGATACACGGGCTGCTTTGAGGAAGCAGGGGGATAGAAATTAAACTGAGTGTATTTTGGTGGTTGCCAGAGGAGGAGGGGTATTGGATATGTGGCTTGCAGTTGGAAAATGGAGGACCAGGATTAGGAGAAATGTCACCTGAGACTAGGAGGAGGAGGAGGGCGAGGAAGGCAAGATGGGAGTGGGATGTGCATGAGCGCACATGTCTAATGGCCCTGGAGTTTATGCCAGCATGAGGGTGCAGCAAATGCAGGATAGGATGGGTGCAGTAGTAGGGAGAGGGTAGGCGTGAGAGTGATATGTGCATGCTGCAGGGTAGAGAGGAGGGGTATAATGAGGATAATTTGAGGATAGAAGACAATGATGTGAGAAGGAAGAGAATGAGGAGCATGTTAGTGGATAGAGTGGGAATCTGACTTGATATAAAATAAATGTCAAATGCTGGTTTGCTTGCTGTCTTGCAGAATGGAGCAGAGTTCTTTTTGTATCTTCATCAGCTTTAGTTATTCTGCTTTTGTTAAACTGGGGGGGTGAAACTGAGCATCACTCATGACAGAGCCAATCAGGAAAGAGCCATGATGTCTGCGCCACCCCATAGGCTGCTTTAAATTTATAGGGAGACTGAGCAGGCATGCATTTCTCTATTGGTCATCGTAGGGTCCGATGTGAGACACCTGAATATGGAAGAGGAGATGGCCAATACCAGACCAGACACACGCTAGGGTCGTAAAGCTAATTACCTCTCTTGATCACTCAAGCCAAATGGGGTTGAGAATCAATCACCAGTAATGTTGTTATTGTAGTGTAGTTGTTATATAGCTAGCATTAAATATAGAAATGAAAAGATATGACAGCAGAAGACATTTACCAAATATGTTACTACAATGTCAGTTCAGTAGAAGTGGAGCGTACAGATGGATAGACATTTACCAAATATGTTACAGCAATGTCAGTTCAGCAGATTAGAGCATACAGATGGATAGACACTTACCTGTAAAAAAAAAAGCAGAGAAGACATGATCAGAATTGATAACTGCAGTGGTGAAACTGCGCATCACTTGTGACAGAGCCACTCAGAAAAGAGCCACGATGTCTGCGCCTTGCCCCTGTCTTCCACTTCTTAATAAAAGACTTCACTGTCCTTCTAGGCATTGATAAAGCCTTTAACATGTTTTTGTATCCAACTTATGACTTGTGCCTGTCCACAACTTTATCCCAGAGATCCCGGTGACAGTGCCTTGCTACCCATAGTGGATTGTTTGCTTCAGTTGCACTACCAGGGACAGAAATGATCCAGGAAAGCTCTTTTCATGCAGAGCTAATTTAAATGACCACAGCTGATCAGAGTTGAAAGTCAAATGGCTTTATGTGCCATTGAGAATGTGATTAGCTACACCTGATTGAGTTTACAAATCTTTTTTTCTGAGGGAGATGATCCTTTTTCCATCTCAGGGATTCTGTTTTTGATTTTTTTTCCATAAATGTTAATGTTATAACATCCAAGTGAAAGATATAAGTTTTACTGAGTAAATACACCTGTATAAAACAAAAATGTGTCTGTCTTCATTCCAGGCTGCAAAGCAACAACATGCGATTATTTTACAGGGAGGCGATTCTTTTCTATAACCACTTCTTAAAACACCTTAATTCAATCACCATGTAATCTGTAGATGTTGATTGTCTAAGAATAGTTATAATGCTGGGGTATCTTCCTGATGTGCAACGGGACTTGATAAACTATGCATTACAGAATAACTCTAGATGAAGGTGTATCTATTACTATACTACAGTATACTGTATATACTATTACCTGTAAAAATAAAAACCTTCACAAATGTAGGCACTACCCCTGCAGGAGCTGCTGGTAAATGGGCTTACTTGCCCCATTCACAGCATGCACAGCCAGGCACATGGCATTTTGGCATTCTTACACAGGCTCAGTTTAGTTGTTTCTTTTTAGGGTTCTCATTGAACAGGAACTTGGATAGGGATGGTGAGCATGGGATACCCCCAACTGTGAAAATGTATTACTGATAGGTTTCTGACTGCTCTGTACAAGCTTGCACAACTTTAGAGTAAAATGTACTTTCTCCTGGTCATTCAGTATAACCTTCTGGCTATTTTGCATGGTTCCTGGCTCTACTAAGCACTGTCTGTGTATGGCACGCTTCTGGTTGTCTTGCACTCCTGCCTGCTCCAAGCCCTGACTTGTACTGTTAATCACCCCACAGCCACTTCTCCACTGCATAGCAGGATCAAGAACTCAATCCCAAAATAGTGAAGCTTCCTCACACTTGACCTCCTGGTCTTTATTTAGAGTCATTCTCTTTCTCTCTCTGGCAGGATCTACAGCGAAGCTTAGCTGAGACCTAGATGTCTGCACCGAATACCTGAGGCTTCTCTCTCTCTTGTATCTGCCCCTGGGGGGGGGGGGGGGCAGAGCTTCCAGCAGAGGGGTCTTGTCTAGATGGCTGGACCTTGTAACTCTGCACCTTGGGTACCAGGTCTCAAAAGATGTATAGACTGACCGGCCACCTATTGGACAACTGAAGTAAGACACTAAACAGCCCAAAGTAATGTTCCTCTGCCTAAAAGGAGCCAACTAAATTTTCCTTGCAGCCTACTCTTAACCAGGAGGGTGCCACACAGACATTATGACATACAGGTTTACTTATCCATTAGTTCTGCTTTAGCTATTATTTTTACAGGGATATTATTGACCAAATACTAAATCATTTTTAGCAGCTTTTCATGTTGCATATGCTTGACAGTTTTCACAAGTTCTCTATTATATGGTTCAGGTAGAAAAAGATTGTTGGCTGTCCATTTACCAACTTGTAATGTATTTTCCTCTCTGTCTGGGCCAACGTCAGCTTAAAAAACAGGGCTAAAATTAGGTGTGCTTCTCACCCTAGAAACAGACCCTATAGAAGTATTGCTTACAGCCAAGGTAATAGACAATTATGAATCCAGGGGCCCTGGTGCCTTGCCCCAGATATGATCTGCAGGCTGCCGCCTTTCTCCATATGGTCTGGTCCTGTCCATGCCTTGCTGCCTACTGGTTCGAGATTCTTGATGAACTCAATCAGATAACCTCTTTGGCCCTCAATTCGGATCCCAGGTATATGTTGCTCAACATCTTTGGCACCACCGTTCAGGGTAAATAAACTAGGCTGTTCTTAAGAATTGCCACATTCTATGCATTCAGGGAGATATTTCTCCACTGGAAAGATGCTGCACCACCCAGTGTCCTCCTGGTGCTCTGTTCTAAATTCTGTCCTGCCACTGTATAGAATCACTTACCTTAATCGGAATTGCCCTAGCAAATTCAATAAAATCTGGTCAGGATGGATAGATGCGGGGAGGGATGCGGATGTGAGAGAGGAGAGGGGAGGGGCTTGACTGCGGCGTCCTCGTGGGAAATGGAGGAGGTCCCGAGGAGCAAGCCGGAGATGAGCACAGTGAGAGTGCGCTCTGCTCCGGCGTGAAGACCGAGCATCCACGCCGATCCCCGGCCCCGTCCTCCCCGAACGAGTAACCGCCAATAGTGAATCGCGGGTTTATGGCCGGCCCGTTCATTTACCCGCCTGCTATGCAGCAAGCAGGGCGGGAGTGACTGAAGGGAACGGTGGCACGAGCGGCATGAACTGGGAACAACACTAAGGCGGACGGGAAGTAGGAGATTCTTTCGGAGATAGCGGAGCCTCCCCCGGACCCCCCCACGAACCCACTCCGGTCCCCAGTCCCCTCTGTGAGGACACAGAGGAGAGAAAATAAGGTCAGATCTTTCCTTTTTGGCAACTGCTTTGATGTGATTGAATGTTCTTACAGACAAACACAGTAATGGGACGGACAGTGTGACGAGAAAAGACAAGCAATACTGCTGAGGTCTGCATGGGAAAAAGTGGTAATCCTGGTAAAGCTGAACCCGGTTCCAGGAGGCAAGGTTTAAAGCATAAGAGGGATCAGGTCCTCGCACTCGCTTGATCCTCCGTTTGTTCTTGCTTTTTCTATGTCTGGCTGTTTTTTTTTTTTTGTGATTTTCCTCTCTCTCCCACGGATTGCAGAAGCGAATTAAGGGGACAGTACCACATCTCACATTTCATATTTTTAAGGGAGCTGTTATAATGATGGGATAAAAAGCCTGCGAAACTGAGGAACGGCAGTGACAGCATGGGAGAAATCTCCAGTTCAGGAACTGCTTAAAACAAGAGATATTGATACTGAGAACCGGAGGGGAGAAAGTGGTATTGTTTGTAAATTAAAGTCGGGACCCAGGAAGCTGTGACAAAAGAATATTGGGTTTAGGACTGTGCAATCCCTTTCCCCGTTATGGTTGTTTAATCTTCCCGTAGTGGACGATTAAAAGTATTTAAAGGGACAGTACTATATCTTATGCAAGCTACCTTAATTACGGTTTAAAAAGATTGTAAATCAGAGGTCGTGTGGTAATAGCACAAAAGAAACCCCCAGTCTGGGAATCTCTTAAAATAAAAGGAGGATCCTGGGGAATCCTGGGGAAAAGAAAGCTAAAGGAGAACATGAGGGGAAAAAACCCCAAATCGAACGAGCCCAAAAACTCAAGGGAGAGTTTAAATACCAGTTCGATTCAAAATATTTAAAGGAGACAAGTCAAAAAAGCCCGGGCCTCGAGAGAAATCAAAGGGGGGGCGAGAGAGCGGAAGAAGGAGGCTGGAAAACCAGAGGGGGCAAGGGGAGACTCCTCTGGAGAGGATTCGGATCAGGAGAGCGGAAGAAGGCAGGAAGGGGACGCCCCTTAGATTCCCACAAAAGGAGAAATGCAGGAAATGTTCCTGAAACTAGAAAACACAATTAAAGCGGAGATTTTAACAGTCAGGAAGGACATGGGGCATTTGCTGAAGCGAGTGGAGGAGATGGAGGAACAAACAGGAAGACAGGCCAGGGAAATATTGGACCTAAAAACACAAGTAAAGAAATCGCAGGAAGCGCATAGAGAGGTCCGATATAAGATGGAGGAGCAGGAGAATCAAAACCGGAGACAAAATTTGAGAATTAGATCACTACCAGAACAACAGGGAGAAGAGCTGGGTGTAAAAATGGGAAAGCTATTCAATCCCTTATTGGGAAAAGAAGAAGGGACAGAGTTAAAATTAGAGCGTGCGCTCAGAGTGAGGAAACCTCAGGGGCTGAGGGAAGAGGTCCCGAGAGACGTAATAATAAAGTTTCAGTTATATGAAGATAAAGTTAAGATCTGGAGTAAGCTCAGAGGTCTACCCCCAATTCAATTTGAAGGATCAACGTTACAGGTCTTCCAAGACCTGGCACCGGGAACCCTGGCGCGTAGAAGAAGATTAAAACCCCTATTGGACCAACTGAGAAGTGCAAACATAAAATACAGTTGGGGTTTCCCGGCAGCTCTTCTAGTGCAGAAGGAGGGAAGGACGGTTAAGCTCAAAATCCTAGATGAAATAGAGGACTTCTGTAATAAAATAGGAATTTCAACCCCCCTGATCCCGTTAGATCCATGGGAGGGGTAGGGATTGTAGAGGTGTAGGAAGGGGGAAATGTTTGAAATTTAGCGGATGTGTAACTGTTCTTCCTGGTTATCTTTTTGTTTTTGTTGTCTGTGGGGTTTGGGGGGGGGGGAGGGGAGGAGTGGTTGGTGGGAAAAGAGGGGGATTGGGGCCTCTGGGGGGGTAAGAAAAGAGGGGACGTAGTCAAGGTCAAACCCCAGGAGAAAGGGCTTGCAGAAGGAGTATAACTTACTATGCAAAGCAGAGGCCTGGATAGGGACGGGAGGGGGGGAGAGGGGGGGAGGGGAGGAGGGGATGGCGGGGGAGGTGGGGGGGGGGAAGGGGGGGGAAATGTTCCTGGCAGGAGAGGGGAAGAGGGAACGTAAAGGAAAATAATGAAGAAAAGAGAGGGGGCTCAAAGATATGTCATAAGGTGCAGAACAAACTTTCCCAGGGTAGGATCGGATGGCAGAGATAAAGTTTGTGTCATATAATGTTAAGGGTTTGAATTCTCCAGATAAGAGATTCAAACTTTTAAAAGAATTACAATATAAAGC
Source organism: Lithobates pipiens (assembly GCF_037356315.1). NCBI lineage: Eukaryota > Metazoa > Chordata > Amphibia > Anura > Ranidae > Lithobates > Lithobates pipiens. The sequence goes on along the minus strand of NW_027507685.1, from coordinate 184,899,514 downwards.
AGAAATAATATTTTTACAAGAGACGCATTTAACGCAAGACACAAAACGTGAAACTGTACTCCGAAAACTACCCAAATTGGATTTACGGAGATTCGCCAATTAGGAGGGCTAAGGGAGTGGCCATTGGGTTCGAGAAGGGTATAAAATATGAGGTGTCCGATAGGCTGACTGACCCTGAGGGGCGATATTTATTCTTGAATGGGAAAATAGGGGATAGAAATATCACTCTAGCTAATATATATTGTCCAAATAAAAATCCAGAGAGATATATGATACAAATATTAGGGAGACTCGCGGAGTTTAAAAAAGGAGATGTAATAGTGGCAGGGGATATTAATTTCTGTATGGACCCGGCATATGACAGTACGTCCGGTGCAAAGGGGAAGAGTGTGAGAAGTGTAAAAAAAGTTAGGCTTCGGCTGAGGCGAAGCCAACTGATAGATGTTTGAAAAAGCAGCATGAAAAAATAAAAGATTACACGTTTTTTCCCCCAGTGCACGGGACGTACTCCAGGCTGGACTATATATTGGTTGAACACAGATTATTAGAGTCTGTTATGGAAACAAAAATAGAAATAGCAACTTTCTCAGACCATTGCCCAGTAGTAATGAAGATGAGGATACCCGGGATACAGAGACGCCCGTTTACATGGAGGTTAAATGAGGAGCTCCTTTGGGATAAGAAAACGGCGGAAACAATACAGAAAGAGATAGAATTTTACTTTTTGACAAATGGTACAGGAGAGGTGTCGGGTGCTGCCCTGTGGGAGGGCCATAAGGCGTACATTAGGGGTGTCCTCATCTCCATAGGGACCAGAAAAAAAAAGGAAAGAAAAGAAGAAAAGGAGAAGCTGAGGAGAGAGGTCCATAGACTGGAACAGGAGCATAAAAAGCAAGGGGGCCGGCAACAAGAGATCTTCCACCGACTGATTAATAAGAGAGAGGAACTTAAAGATATTTATGACGAGGAAACTAGAAGGGCTTTATTAGGTAGAGCTAGAGAAAGGTATTATGGGGAAAACAAAATAGGAAAAAGCCTAGCGAGACAGGTGAAAAGTAAGAGAGGGGTTAATTTTATAGGCAAAATAAAGGATAAGAAAGGTAAAATGGCATATACCTCTAGGGAAATAGCAGAAGTATTCAAACACTACTATGAAGCACTGTATAACGTGGAACAGAAAGGGGAACAGGGTAAAGGGAAAAAGGAGAAAATCAAAGAATTTTTGCACAAAGCTAAAGTACCCCGATTAAAAGATGGGGAGAGGGAGGATATGGAGAGTCCCATTACTGAAGATGAAATCTATAGGGCTTTAAAAGAGACAGCCCCAGGGAAAAGCCCGGGCCCAGATGGGTTTGTGACCTCGTATTATAAAAAATTTAAGGAAATCTTAGTGCCCCAATTATGCAAATATATAAACGGAATAGGTACAGAATATGATATGGGGAGAGAAACATTGCGAGCCGCGATTACGTTGATCCCGAAAGAGGAGAAAGATCAAACACTATGTGGCAATTATCGGCCGATAGCTCTGCTAAACACGGATGTAAAGTTATACGCCAAAGTAATAGCAGCAAGACTAAAAAGAAATATGACAGAACTGATACACCCGGATCAAGTTGGATTTATTCCCGAGAGAGAAGGCAGGGATAATGGAATAAGGGCATTGCTCCTCATCCAAGCATTAAAAGATAGTGGGTCCCCAGGGCTATTCCTGTCAATAGACGCTGAAAAAGCCTTTGACAGGGTAGACTGGGGACTCATGCTAGAAACATTAGAAGAGATGGGGGTGGGTCCGAGGATGTTAAACTGGATCAAGGCACTATATAAGAACCCACAAGCGACGGTAAAGGTTAATGGAGAATCTTCCACACTGTTACAAATGGGAAATGGCACCAGACAGGGGTGTCCATTGTCGCCCCTGCTGTTTGCGATCTCCCTTGAACCTTTGCTGGCTGCAATCCAAAATAACTCAGACATCAAGGGGATTAGAATGGGAGAAGAGGAGCACAAACTAGCCGCATACGCGGACGATGTGCTCTTCTTTATTACAAACCCCAGGATAACGATCCCGAACCTGCTAAAGACACTCGAAGAATATGGACAAATATCAAACTTGAAAATTAATCTCGGAAAATCAGAAGTCTTAAACATAAATATTTGTAAACAGGAAGAGGAGAGATTACGAGTACAATTCTTCTTCCCCTGGCGTAAAGAAATTAAATATCTGGGAGTCCTCCTATCGATTACCATAAGAAAAATATATCTGAAAAATTATATCCCTTTATTAGAGGAAATTAAGAGTGAGATAAATAAAATTTCATCTTGTCCCCTCTCGTTGTTAGGTCGGATAAATGTGGTAAAAATGATTTTAGTCCCGAAGATAACATATAAATTTCAAATGATACCCATTGCACTCCCTGCGACCTATTTTGTAGTCTTAAGGAAGATAATATCGAAATTTATTTGGCAAAATAAAAAACCGAGAATTTCGTTCGCGGTACTAAGGAGGGGGAAAAAACTAGGGGGGATGGCAGCTCCGGATATAAAAAGATACTATAATGCAGTGGTTCTTTCACGGGTGGTAGAGTGGGCGAAAGAGGTAAATGAAAAAAGATGGGTAGGCATAGAAAATACGCTTTCTCAAACACAACTAGGGAGAATAATATGGAATCCTCCACAATATAGGACACTGGGTTCAAATACACACGAGATAACACGACAAGCATTTAAACTATGGGATCAAATACACACACAAAATAATTGGGGATACAATTCACCTTTGATTTTCTTGAAAGATAACGAATACTTTCCACCAGGACAACAAGAAATAGGGGGAAATTGGATATTAAAAGATAATGCACAATTAAAAGATATTTTAGTAAAAGATAAATTAAGCACTTTTCAAGCACTAAGAGAAGACACAGAGTTGATGAGGATTGATGAATGGCGGTACCTCCAGCTACGACAGTTTATCATAAAGTTACCCCATCCTTTACGGAGTAAAGAAGAGCTTAGACCTTTTGAACAGATATGTCAGAAGGATAAGCTAATTTAAAAAAATAAAAAACATTGGTTTGATTTATAAAATACTGTCAGAGGGGGACGAGCTGGAGGAACCGGCATTCATTAAAAAATGGGAAAAAGAACTGGGGGTACAATGTAACACCCAAAACAGAAAGAAAATACTTACATTAACTCACTATGCGGGGGGTGGGAGTAAACTGATAGAAACAAATTATAAATGCATAGCAAGGTGGTATGCCACCCCTGATAAACTAAGTAGGTTCAGAAATGATCAATCTCGGGAGTGCTGGCGAGGATGTAAGACTATCGGGAGCATGGGCCACATATGGTGGGATTGCCCCACAATTAAAGAATATTGGAAGAGGATAATTGATATAATAAAGGTGGTTACAGGAAAAGAAGTTAGATATGACCCATGGATGGTGTTATTCCACGGGACAGAGGAGCCAATAAAACAATATAAAGCATCATTAGTCCCCATATTACTTGATACCGCAAAAAGCCTAATCCCGAGAAAATGGCGAGAGAAAGAAAGTCCCAAAATCCAGGAATGGATTTCTCGGGTAACCGAAATTCAACAACTGGAGGGTGGGGAGGGAGGAGAAGAGGAACCAGCCATAAAGGAGGAGAGGGATAGGAAATGGGATCTCTGTGAAAAATTCAAAAAATCATGGCGTTACGTAGAGGAAATAACACAGTAGTAATAACGGGAAAGGAAATGTGGAAGATATGACTAAAGTAGAACCCCGAGTGAAACCAATCAGGAACAGAGAGGGGGGCGGGAGGGGATAGATGAGAATATAAAGGGATAAAGAGAGGAGGCCCGACTGAGGGTGGACGTTTGACGTCTTGCTGCAAGCTCTGGGTTTCCGTCTCCTCTCTTCTACCCGTAGTGGAATGAAAAGAGGGGGGGGGGTTGGGGAGGGGGTAAAATATTGTGAAGAAGCAGTGCGAGGGATGATAAGGGTTAAACCCTAGGGATAGTACAGGATAACTTGGCCCTAGTTCTTTTTTATATTTATGAACGAATAAAGATTATGGTTGGTAATGTTAACTTAAAAGATGAGCTACAATGATGTGAAGACGAGGAAAACTAAATGAACGTTAAGTTGATTGGCGCCTCGCAGATAAATTCGCTGATGTAGCAAAAAAAAAAAAAAAAAAAGGATGGATAGATGCTTGGGGCTCAGAGAATACAGATGAGGACCTGGGTCTTGAGGCTGCACCGTGATAATTGTTTCCTTATCTGTTTTCTTGCCTGCAATACTTATGTGGAGTTTGTAACTAATTGCACAACTTGGGGTCCCTCCGCCCTCCTCATCCCACTCCACACCCCACTCCCCCCATGACCCCCTCTTGTGACCTTATTATACAATACACCCATCAGCATACTATCCTACTTTATTTAAGGGTTTTGTTCCCCTCTCCCCTCTGTATATCAGCAAATTGTTTTATGTGGTAAACCTTACTGTAATGTAAATGGTATCAACTGTGCCTGCCCATTGCTTGTAATATAAAAGATTTAAATAAACCTTTTTCTTGTTAAAAAATAAAAAATGGAGGTGTCCTTTCATTTGTCTCCTTGCAAAAAAAAAAAACTGAATGACTACATTACAATGCAGTTAGGAATTCCAAACCTTTTAGAATAAATAATATTAGCAGGTCACATCATCCAAGTGGGATTCAAAGTTCCTTGAGCGGGGGGATGGCAGCAGTGTTGTATTATGAGCGGAGTTTGAAAATTGACACTCGGGGGAGCAAACCCTTTTCCATCACGGAATTATCCAGGCCTTATTAGCGAGCTGAAAATGCCACATAATTAGAAATACACCACCAAACACCGTTATTGTCAAGAGTGTGCAATTGCATAATGAAGCAATTATTAATGAGCTACTCCAGGGTTGTCATTAATTTAAACTTTTTAAGGATCACAGGGTATGGCGAGGGAAATGCTGGAGCAGAGACGTTGCTGCTGAAATGTGGAACTGTGTTTCTGTTTTATAACTAGCTAGAGAGCCTCCTGGGGATTCTCTACAAGGCTTTTGTTTTAAGCAACTCTCTCCGACAGCAGCAAACACTTGATGTAATGTGTGTAGGATCATATCTCGTTTTTTTTTTTCCGAGTCTGAAAAAGTCTGTGCTGCTATCTCTTCTTACAGAGCCCCAAGTATTGTGTAGAAAGGTGCCTTTTATATGATGTGAACAAACTTGTTATGTAGATTGTAAAAGAAAAGTATTGTTTTTTTTCCTGTGCATTTTTGGAGAGAGGAATAAGACATGACTTTATAGATTAATAGTCTGGTTCATAATTATAACATTTTGTGAGATCAATGTATTGTTTAGGGTTTTCATTATGGTCAGAGCTATGTGGTTTACTCACTATTAGCCCGTTCTCGTTGTTTTGCCAAACATTGGGAAAATAAACCATGTTAGAGAGAGGACTAAAGAAACTATAAAAAGATATTGCAGGCAGTTGTGTTAAAACTTGAGTGGAATGTTCTAAAAGTGACATATAGTTCATTCTGTGTTTGGCTCTCAATGAGCTTCAGCAAACAAAGTTAAAGTATAAAGGCAATTATTTGTATTTAGCTTTGGATATAGAAATACAAAAAACAGTGCTGCGCTATTAATGCAAATACAGTAAATAATCAATGCATACATCTAAGTATAAAAATAGGATGTAAATAACTCACAAAGAAGGGGCTGTGTATTGATGTCACAGTGCGGCCATCTCAAGACCTATTGTGTCAATCTATTTCTAGTTTGCACGGCTTACAGTACCATCCTTGTGAGTTGTATTAAGATAAACAAGTGTGTCAATGGCACAAAAAGTAGTGCTTAATTAATTATAATAATTTTTAAAATTAAAATTGGATCTGCTGCTTTTAGAAGTCCCCTACCACTATTTAGGGGAAGAATAGTATTGTATAAAATGTAACTGCGATCCTAAAGTGCTTATACAATTTTTTACCACTAAAACGGTGTCTACAAAATATGCTCAAATAAATGCAATCATCAAAACTATATAGTGCAAAAAATCAATATATATAGTGCAAATTATGAAGTGCAAAATATCAAACACCAGGACATTTTAACAATAATCCCCAAAGTCCTCTTCACAATTTTATCATTTAAATCCCATGTGCATAATGTGCACAAGTTCAGATCCGTGCTTTAGGAACCTTTTCACCACTACGTGAATCACCACCTTCTGAAATGGGCACTCACTAGAACCTAGAAAAAACTCCGCCTTTGGTTTATTTTGGGATAACCACTCCACTTTCCTGGGTTTATCTGGCGTTTTTCCAACAAGGTTGCCACTAGTTACTCCTCATATCTCCATATTAGTCTTGATATCTCATAAAAAGTAAACATCCATCATTGCGCAACTTGCTTATATAAAATTTATTTTAAACCAATAAGGTAAACATCCAAAAATTTATAAAATGTGCACTCGCAATTCAGGTGCCTTTAGACCGGCGCTGAGTTTATTGTGTTAGTTCCGTTTCATCTCCCAGGATTGCTGTGCGTTCCAAGCCTCGATCTGGTGCAGGCTTAGGACAGGAAATTAAGTCGGCAATTACCCAGACGCCTCTACGCATTTCACATACATACATGCATCATCCGGAAGCTCAAAGTGGTGATTCACAAAGTGGCGAAAAGGTTCCTAAAGTGCAGATGTGAACTTGCGCACATTATGCATATGGTATTTAAATGATAGACTTGTGAGTTGTACACCTACCTTTTTTTATATACAAATATTTTAAAATGGAGAGCACTAGATTTTGCCTTCCTTCTCTTGCATATCCATCCTATTTGGCGAGACAAACAGGGTTCATGTCCCATGGGAGTAGGTGTCTTGGAGGAAGGAGGCGATAACCAGCACCATGCTAGCTTTCTCTAATATCTCCAAAGGGGAACACTGCTGATTTAACTCAGATTTGAGGTGAGCAGCCTGTGATACTGGTGGAGGAGAGCACAACCACTTTGGATTTTTTGCACTATTTATTTATTGATGTTTCTGAATTCACTTCAGTCACTGGATATTAGACATGTGCATTCATTTTCGTCCGAATGCATTTTCGTCCGAATTTCAGGTATTTTCGTTTTAGTTTTGACAAACGATAACGAAAGTGCAGAATCCGAAAAACTAAAGATCCGACATAAATAAATGCTTTATTTTCATTTTCATTGTTACAACAGTTCGATATACAGTGGTGTGAAAAAGTGTTTGCCCCTTCCTCATTTCCTGTTCCTTTGCATGTTTGTCACACTTAAGTGTTTCGGAACATCAAACCAATTTAAACAATAGTCAAGGACAACACAAGTAAACACAAAATGCAATTTGTAAATGAAGGTGTTTATTATTAAAGGTGAAAAAAATCCAAACCATCATGGCCCTGTGTGAAAAAGTGATTGCCCCCTAAACCTAATAACTGGTTGGGCCACCCTTAGCAGCAACAACTGCAACCAAGCGTTTGCGATAACGTGCAATGAGGCTTTTACAGCGTCCTGGAGGAATTTTGGCCCACTCATCTTTGCAGAATTGTCCTAATTCAGTTACATTAGAGGGTTTTCGAGCATGAACGGCCTTTTTAAGGTCATACCACAACATCTCAATAGGATTCAGGTCAGGACTTTGGCTAGGCCACTCCAAAGTCTTCATTTTGTTTTTCTTCAGCCATTCGGTGGTGGACTTGCTGGTGTGTTTAGGATCATTGTCCTGCTGCAGAACCCAAGTTCGTTTCAGCTTGAGTACACGAACAGATGGTCGGACATTCTCCTTCAGGATCTCTTGGTAGACAGCAGAATTCATAGTTCCGAAACACTTAAGTGTGACAAACATGCAAAGGAACAGGAAATGAGGACAAACACTTTTTCACACCACTGTAGAATAGGAGATTCGACGTGACTCTGACAATAACAATCTGTGTCTATTGAACCTGTGGTCGAATGTGCCTAACCTTACCTCTATTAGTCCAAGATTATATAGAGAAAGTATTCGACAGAGAAAATATTCGACATAGAGAGAAAAGATTTGACAGAGAGAAAAGATTCTAAAGTGCTAATTTTAAAGGCTAATATGCAAGTTAATAGAATAGAGAAAGAGACGGCGCCCTCTAAGTGCAGCAATAAAGTTGCTAAAATTTATTAAAAATGGTTAAAAAACACTCACATTAAATTAGTGGTGTACAGGCACATCAGGGATGTAATGTTTCATCCGTATGTCCATGGGGGCGACTCGCAGGGCTCTAAGGCAGGGTTTCAGGCATCTGACTTTATGACCGATGGTTGGTGTTTTGGTCTATTCCTTGTGTTCCTCGGAATGGTCAGAGCAGACAGGGTAGTGCTGGTAGCTGTAGTGCCTTTAGTCCGATGTTCAAGGAGTCGGTGTCCTCAGGAGACGGGCTGGGCAAAGCGGCGCTTCGGAGCATGCATGCTCCTTCATCAGGCTTTAGGTGATGTGTGTGTGGTGGAGGCGAATTTGAAGAATAAGTGGGAGGGGCAAAAAAAAGGGCGGGTAGTAACAGAGCTAATATATATCGGATAAGTGGAATCATACAGAGAATCAGTGTAATAACAGTGTAAATTATAAAACAGCAGAGCGTGCAGGGAGGTATGTCAGACATGCCGAGATGCGGCGTGTCTATAGCAGTGGCGCGCCGAGTGAAGGGGGGTTGTCATGGTGACGCGTTGTGCGCACTGGCTGGCGGGGATTCCCTGTGCGGCGTACACAAAGTGTAATTTCTGCAGGAAAAAAAGTCCTTTAAAATCACTCGCGGCTATAATGAATTGTCGGCCCCCGTAATACAGAGAACACTCATTGAAAGTCATTGATAAAATAAATAAATAAAAAAGCGTGGGGTTCCCCCAAATTCAATTACCAGGCCCTTCAGGTCTGGTCTGGATATTAAGGGGAACCCCACGTCAAATAAAAAAATATTGATGTGGGGCCCCCCTAAAAATCCATACCAGACCCTTTATCCGAGCACGCAACCTGGCAGGGCACAGGAAAAGAGGGGGGACAAGAGAGGCCCCCCTCCTGAACCATACCAAGCCACAGGCCATCAACATTGGTGGATGCTTTGGGGTCCCCCCCCAAAGCACCATGTCCCCATGTTGATGGGGACAAGGGCCTTATCCCCACAACCCTGGCCGGTGGTTGTGGGGGTCTGCGGGCAGGGTGCTTATCAGAATCTGGAAGCCCCCTTTAATAAGGGGACCTTATAAGCCCCCCGCCCGCAGACCCCCAAACCACCGGCCAGGGTTGTGGGGATGAGGCCCTTGTCCCCATCAACATGGGGACATGGTGCTTTGTGGGGGACCCCAAAGCATCCTCCCAATGTTGAGGGCATGTGGCCTGGTACGGTTTAGGGGGGGCACTCTCTCGTCCTCCCCTCTTTTCCTGCGGCCTGCCAGGTTGCGTGCTCAGATAAAGGGTCTGGTATGGATTTTTAGGGGGACCCCCACATCATTTTTTTTTTAAATTTGACGCAGGGTTCTCCTTATTATCTATACCAGACCTGAACGGCCTGGTAATTGAATTTGGAGGAACCCCACGTAAATTTTTTTAATTTGATGCAGGGTCTCCCTTAATATCCATACCAGACCTGAAGTGCCTGGTAATTTAATTTGGGGGAACCCAACACTTTATTTATTTATTTTATCAATGACTTTCAATGAGTGTTCTCTGTATTACGGGAGCCGACAATTCATTATGGCCGTGAGTGATTTTAAAGGACTTTTTTTTTCTGCAGAAATTACACTTTGTGCAGGGACAGTTCTAAGCATGGGAAACATGCGCCCCATTCACAGGCATACTATAGACACCCCCCAGGTACGAAATTTAAAGGAATATTACACTTTTGTTTCACTTTAATCATTATTAAAATCACTGCTCCCGAAAAAACAGCAGTTTTTAAAACTTTTATTTGCATTGATACATGTCCCCTGGGGCAGGACCCAGGTCCCCAAACACTTTTTAAGACAGTAACTTGCATATTAGCCTTTAAAATTAGCACTTTAGATTTTGAACGTTGGAGTCCCATAGACTTTAATAGGGTTCTAAAGTTCACACAAAGTATGCTATATACTAGCTCCTTTATACATTCGACAGACACCATAAGGCTTCAAAGACAGATTCGACCGTAATTCATGTGGAATTTCGGACTAATGCAATTTTTGAACGAAAAACTAAATAAATAAAAACGAATTTCTGGAGTAACTAAATAAATTTATTTTTCGGACGAAAACTAAATTCCGAATATTTCACTCTGCACATGTGTACTGGATATAACATATGAACTTTACAGCACATATTTTTTCTTAAAGGATTATTGATTGGGTACTTAGATGTATCCATTGATTATTTATTTGCATTAATAGCTCAGCACTGTTTTTGTTATTTCTATTTTATTTAAGTGAAGTGAGAACACTTGTTAGTGCAAAATAGATGACTAAATCAAATAATATCTGCTATCACTATTATATTAGATTGTGCAGATTGAGCTTTTGATTTATATACATTTAGTTTTGGATATAGTTGAGGGATTAGAACACTTATTAGTATTTTTTGCTGTTTGTGCCCCCAATAGGGAGAGTCACCTTCTAATTGTCCTGTTTACCATGATCATCAAGTGAAAGTAAAAGAAAATCCCAAATTTTAAGTTGTCCCCAGAAAAGTAATAGAGGGAAAATCTGCCAATGGGGCCACTAGTTATGGTGACCTAGAGGTCCCCAAAGAAATCCCTTATTTTGTAGAGATTTTTCTCACTGCCTGTTTTGGCTGTGGGATGGGTCAGGAAGTCAAGGTAAATCTCCAGGATGGGACATAGATGGCAACAAATAAACTGACCGGGCTTATCCAAAATGAAAAAAGAAAGGTTTGCCTCTACTTCCACAATTGTAGTCGCTGCTACTACACCAGGCCTTGTGCTAAGCAGCTTCCCTTCTGTATAGTGTCTACAAGTGGTTGCTCATTTAGTACACCCTGCATTTACAAAACACAATTTTTTTGATTGGATGAGGTGGGGAGGCAGCACAGTCATGATCTCCACCTTGTCCAGAGATCACTTAGTATTTATTGAAAAAAACACACAAAGGTTTTCTGTGAATGGAGGCAGTGGCATGTAAGAAAGACCCTTTGGTCAGAAGGGAAACCACTCAACACAGGATCTGGAACATTGCGGATATCACTGTGGTAGCGCTGACTACTCTAGAGCTTGTCACCTTCCACAACAGTCCCTCAGGCATACTGAATGCTTTTTTCGTCCAAATCTCAAGGGCAATTTTAAAGTGAAATGCCGTTCTGCAACTGTATGTACATACTGATTCCAATGGGAACTTTTGGCATGCAAGTACCACCTGCCAAAAAAAGACATGCCAAGTACATTTGTCTCAACGTAAATCAAAGCATTGTGGCTGCAGCAATGTGTACAGACCTGAGTCTTCGTCAAGGTAATTTGTAGGTAGGCAGTCTCTTCCTTCCCAGCTCTTTCTAGCCTTTTCATAGTGTAAAAATCAGGGCAGGGCAGCTTGGACTGAAAGTGAAAATATGTCCTTGAGCAAATCTTTCCAGATTGCAAAAATATACCCTCTGGTATTTTTTTTTCCAGAGCAGGGGTTTATTAAAGATGTTGACTGGGCAGCCTAATATACACTATATACACCTATCACACCAGCAATTGTGTATAGAAAATATACATTGCGTTTTTTTAATGATTATATCACATGATAAGTGTATAGTTTGTGGTTTATATAACTATACATAGAGACCTACGTACACATTTCTGCTTTGTCTCTGTATGCATTGTACCCGTACAATAGCAGCAAGTCATAATTGTCTAGAGTATGCAACAGCATAATGAAGCAATTATAAATGAGAAGCTGCCTGCCTGCCATTAATTTTACTTTTAACGAACACAGAATAAGCCATAGCTTAGTGTTAACACAAGAGTCGAAGAGCTAAAATTATACCTAATCAGACATGTCCACATTTTTTTTCCATGCTGCTTGAATAAATTTGCATCACATTTTTTTTTTTTTTTTTTAATTTAAATGAAAAATTATGAAGAATGCCTAATACTGCCGACTAAGCCATATTTTGTGAAGTAGTAATTTTTCTCTTATTTGCCAATCTTTCACACTATCAAAAACTGCTGTGTCTTGTTTAGATAGCATTCCCCCAAATGTGCACCCAAACTGTTGGAATTTTTTTTTTTTTTTTTAATTGTCTTAAGTAATCAAACTGGTTTTTTTTTGTATACTCTTTATTTGTTTTCTCACATACAAATCATCATGTGTATATTACATTTACATTCATTATTTTAGTACCCATGTTCATGTACCCCCCCCTCCCACAAAAAAAAAAAAAAAAAAAAAAAAAAAAAAAACAGAAAAGAGAGGGGGATGCAAAGCCCCCAGTCCCCCGTTTCACTCCCCTCGTTCCTCTCCTTCCCTACTCAACCATATGTGTTACTCTTTTTCCAAATATGCTCCCCATTGTTGCCATTTGCTTGCATGTTTTTGGCCTATGTCCCCAAGTCTTTGTATGGATTCCTCCATTACCCTTATATGTTCAACTTTCCGGGTCCACTCTAAAACTGTCGGTACTTGCACAGACTTCCAATGACACGGAATCAGGGATTTGGCCACATTCAATAAGACTGGGGTCAATGTGCTTCTGTATTGCCCGATCCCTTTCTTTGTATCATGGAACAGGCATTCCCATGGAGAGTTTCCCACCGTTTCCCCTGTCACTAAAAATATCAATTCTCTTATTTGTTCCCAAAAAGGGGTTATTTTGGGGCACTCCCACCATATATGCTTAAAAGAACCTAGTCCCCCACATTCCCTCCAGCATAGCTTCTGATTATCCTCACTGAACCTCTGTAGTCTCTGTGGCGTCAAGTGCCACCTCGCTATTAATTTAAATGACATTTCGATCGTCTGCATATCTTTTGCCAGGGCGTGCGTCATTTTAATTATTTTGCTCCTCTGCTCCTGACTTCTCAAGGGCCCTATTTCTTCCTCCCATTTCCTTAAGTAGTCTGGGAGCCCCACGTCTCCTTCTTGCTTTAATATTTTATATATTTTAGAGATCCTTTTCTGTAAACATTGTGGTTCTTTAAATAATTTTTCAAGTGGGTAAAGTTGTGTCTTTCCTCTTAATGGTTGTGGTAACCTTTGTATGAAGTGCACCATTTGCGTGTATCTCCAATAGTCGAGTGGCTTACGCCCCCATTCTTGTGAAATTTCCCTAAAAGTGCTTATCCTATTCCCTTTCATTACTTCTAAAAGTGTTATGTCTTCCCTTTTTGCCCACCTACTAAAGTATAAGCGTTCTTCTTTCCCTGGGGGGAAGTAATTTGTGTCCAAGAGTGACATTAAAGGTGAATTGAAGTGCCATTTGTGTCTTTTATTTATTTTATCCCAAATTTTTAACGTATGCCTAGTTAAAGTGCAAGTGCTCGTCCCTAAATCCCTATATTGAGAAGGGATCCATATCATTTTAGCTAACTCTGTGTTGCTTAGTGTAACTTCCAAATCTACCCAACTCTTCCCTTGTTTGTTATGACGCCAGTCCGCTACCCTTGAAATTATTATCGCCTCATAGTATTTAGTGAGATCCGGTAGAGCTACCCCACCCCTCTCTTTCTCCTTCACCAAGATATTATAAGCTATTCTCGGCCTCTTTCGAGCCCATATAAACGATAAAATCATTGATTTAACCTTTCCCAGGTAGCTTACGGGCAAGGGGATAGGGATCATTTGAAGCGTGTACATTACTAATGGTAGTATAAATGTCTTTATTGTATTTATCCTCCCCATCCACGTGAGGGCTTTATGTCTCATTTTATTTAACTTATCCTTGATATTGTTCAATAAAGGTAGATAGTTCGCCCCGTAGAGATTGTCCATTTGTGTCGTCAATTTTATACCCAGGTAGGATAACTCTCCTTTGCACCATTTAAATGGTAGCTGGGAGCTTAGCGCTGTCTGTTCGGCCTGCGTTAAGTTTATATTTAAAATTTCCGACTTGGTCGCATTTATTTTAAAGTTTGAGAAGTGGCCAAACTTTTCGAACTCTTTAAGGAGGGGTGGGATTGTTGTGATTGGGTTAACCATGTATACCAGTACATCATCCGCAAATGCAGAGATTTTATATTCCCTCCCACCGACCCGGAGGCCCCGTATGTCCTGGTTCCTCCTTATTGCAACCAGTAGTGGTTCCAAAGCAATCACAAACATGATCGGTGAAAGGGGGCATCCCTGCCTAGTCCCATTAAACAATTGTAGGGGGCTAGACAGGGATCCGTTTACTCTGATTCTCGCTGTGGGTTGCCAGTATAGGGATTTAATCCATCTCAGCATCTTTTCTCCTAGTCCTAGATGTTCTAATACCCTGTCCATAAACTCCCACTCCACTCTGTCGAAGGCCTTTTCGGCATCTACTGACAGCAGTACTGTGGGAGTTTTTCGCCTGCTCGCTTCCTGAATTAATGCTATGGACTTTATGGAATTGTCTCTCCCTTCTCGCCCCTGGACAAACCCCACCTGATCCGGGTGGATCCAATCCGGGAGGAGGGTTTTTAGTCTTTCTGCAAGTATTTTCGAAAAGATTTTTATGTCCGTGTTTAATAGGGAGATCGGTCGGTAACTCTCTACGGCTGCTGGGTCCTTCCCCTCTTTCAAAATCAAGGTTATATGTGCGCACAGGGCTTCCTCCCTAAACCTCTCTCCTACTCCCACTGCATTGAAATAGTCGCAGAGTTTTGGGATTAGGAACTTCTGAAACTTCTTATAGTAGAAAATCGAGTATCCGTCGGGACCTGGACTCCCCCCGAGTGCTGTATTATTAATTACTCTACTCACTTCCTCCGGTGTTATCGGAGATTCTAATATCTGCATCTCCTCTTTTACTCCTCTGGGGAAGTCCATGTCCCGAAGATATTCCTCTATTCTTCCTTTCCTCCTCTCCTTATCTCCCCCTTTCCCTCTTATGTTGTACAACTCACTATAGTACCTATGGAAATTTTCTGCAATTTTTGGAGTGGAATATTGGGACTCTCCTCTTTTATCTTTAATCATTGAAATATGGGTCCTATTCTTATGGTCCTTGACTCTTTTTGCTATCCATTTTCCCGACCAATTCCCCCATTGATATCTCTCTCTGTTTATTTTATGGAATACCGATTCCCTTTCTTGTTCCAGAATTTTTTCCAGATCTCTTTTTTTTTCCCTCAACTCCTTTCTCTCCCTTAGTCCCTTTGGTCTAGTGTCCTGTTCTAATTTATTAATCTCCCTGTAAAGGTAAGTTTTTTGTTGTTCCCTTTCCTTTTTCTTCCATGCTCCAATCCCAATCAAGACCCCTCTAATAACTACTTTGTGTGTTTCCCAAAGGGTAGCTCTCGTTATACCCGATGTGTCGTTTAATTCATAGAAACTAATCAGTTCCCGTTCTATCTTGGCTGAGACTTCCGGGTCATGTAAAAGAGAATTATTTAATTTCCACGTCCTCCCTGCTCCACTCTCTCCCTGTACTTCCAACTGAATTACTACTGGGGCGTGGTCGGAGAGGGTGATTGCTTTAATTTCTGCTTTTTTCAGATTTGGGATTAGTTGATGATCAAGTAGAATATAATCTAATCTTGCGAAGGAGTTATGTGGAGCTGAATAATGGGTATAGTCTCTATCTTTTGGGTGGAAAATTCTCCATGCGTCTATAATCTGTGCATTGGCTAAGGTGCTTTTTAAAGATCTGTATCTCCCCTCAGCCGCCCTACTACCACCCCCCGAGTTGTCCATCTTAGGATTTAGGGTCCAATTCAGGTCTCCTGCTATGATTACTTTACCCACTTTGAAACCCTCCAGCGTCTCAAGAACAGTCTTTAAGAATCTGTCTGGGTTTCTGTTGGGTGCATATACATTCACTATAGTACATTTCAAATCAAACAATTTGCCCCTGAGAAACAAATATCTACCCTCCGGATCAGCCAGTCGCTCCTCTATTTCAAATCTAGTTGTTCTGTCGAACCCCGTAGCTACGCCTCTGGAATGGGCTGAGGGTGCGTCCCCGTAAAACCATAATGGAAATTGAAATGATGCCAGCTTTACAGGGGATTCATTAGTAATAAATGTCTCTTGAAGGCAGACCACATTCCCCCCTATTAATTGGAGTTCTTTATCTATCTTAAATCTTTTTTCTTTTATATTTAATCCCCTTACGTTGTATGATATTATATTAATTGCAACCATCGAGTATTTGCAGTGTGTGTCGGAGTCTCACATAGGCTGATCCGGGGGCACAGCCCCTTTGAAACACCGGGGGGTAAACCTTTGGGGGGAAAAAAAAAAAAAAAAAAAAAAAAAAAAAAAAAAAAAAAGAAACCGGGGGGGACTCTAACCCCAAACCAACAAATCCCTCCCTCCCCCCTCTCTCCTCCCTCCTCCCCTCTCTTCCCTCCCCCTCTCCGCAACAATGCCCCTGACAAGGGTGGTCGGAGTTCCCCCCACATTTTGTTGTTCATATGGGTTAGATACCTTACTAGAAGGAACCTTCTTTTACCCATATATACCCAAGGGCTCCCACCAGAGACTCCCCGAAACCCTCCTCCCTCCTACCCTCCCTTTACCCTCCCAACTCTACCATCCTCTCGCTTCCCCCTTCACGCCCTCTTTAAGTTTTTACTGTACTCTAGGCTCGACTCCTCTCGTTCCTCTCCATCTAGGGATCCTTGGGGTGCGTACTGTTTTTTCTTCCACCTCCCACCCCGGTAACCGGGGAGGGGGGATATCCAACCTTTCGCAGAACCCCTGTAGATCTTCGGGGAATCGTAGGACTGCGGAGCGGCCGTCTTTTTTCCCAATTAAACACGCGGGAAATCCCCACTGATAGGGTATGCCCAAGGCCATCATCTGTTGTGTGAGGGGCTTCAACAGCCTCCTTCTCACTAATGTTTCTACGGCAAGGTCCGGGAAGACCTGCAGTTCTACCCCCTCGAAGATCAATCCTGCTGCTGTTCTCAATTTCTCCATAATGAGTCCCCTCTCCTCTACGTAGTGAAACCTCACTATTACATCTCTGGGTTGCTCTTCCCTTAACCCTGTCCGTTTTGCTATCCTATGAGCTCTGTCTATCCTAAGGGTGTCCCCAGGGTCTCTACCTAGTAGGGGGTTAAATACCTGCTTTATTATACTGCCCAAATCCTTGTTGCTATGTTTTTCTGGGAGGCCCTTGATGCGCACATTTTTCCTTCTCCCCCGGTTATCCTGGTCCTCCAATTTATATTGGAGGCTCCTATTCGCTAACTGAAGGGATGTAATTTGTTCTGATATCTCATCTAATCTTTGGTCCTGGTTGTCTAATCTCCCCTCTATCTCTTCCACCCTCCCAAGTACTAGACCTATGTCTGACCTTACTCCTGCTATTTCCACTTTTAGTGAATCTTCCATTTTTGTGAACATTTCTGTTAGCATCTCCCTAATTGGGGGTCCTTCACTTTCCTGGGGTGTTACTGGAACGATACCTCCACCCCTAGTGCCCTCCATCTCCTGTCCTATTTCATCCCTCACATTTCCTTCCTTTGGGGGCCCCTTATTAGCTCCATTTTCCATTCCCCCTTTACCCTCCTCTAATATCCTTTGCTTATTTGGCCCAGGTCTCCGTGTTGCTACAGATTTTGGGCTACCGGATCCTTCCTCTGTTATACTAGAATTGCTTGCCATGTAACGCTGGATTCCCCCTGGGCTAGAAGTCAGTGGGGTTTTTTTTCCTGTTTTTACCTTCCCCTTCATCTTCCCGTATCGGTAAGGTCCCCTTGTTTTTAATCCTTTCTTGGAGACCCACTAACAAGTAGAGAGAAAGCGTGGAGAGACTCTCTGTGTCACAGTCCTTCTCCCTGACCCCAGGAGCTACTCTTCTCTCCTCTCCCTTCCCCACCTACCCGGGGATTTTTACTTAATTATAATACAGTACCACCCCTGCCCAGATACGGAACCCCAACCGAAATCTACAGGTCTGCAAGCTGAAATCACACTATCAGTTCCAATCAGTATTAATACAATCTTTATACAGTCTCTTTATCAGGTTTTGTCTTAAAATCTTCTTCTTCTTTTACTTTACTTCCTGGCCAACGCCTACTCCGTATGGTTAGGGCTCTTTAAGATTGACTCAAGGTTGGGCCCAGCTTAATTGGTCAAATATAACTTCCTCAGAGAACGGTGGTCTCGGTTCTTGAACGCACCTCTAAATACCCCCTCTTCTCTGTGTTGCGTACAAAAAGGAAAACAATGTCACATTCTGTGGGTAGGGTGAGGGGAATACCAGTATAAGCCCTCAAAACTTGTATGTTCTCTCCCTTGCCCGGCTGTGCTCCTTGCCCAGGGGGCCACCCTGGAGGGCCCTTAACACGTGGCCATGGGATATATATAGTCTATTACTTCTTTATAAGCCAGTCTCCTCCCAATCTTCTTAGAAAGATGAGGGCACAACAACCAGAAAACAGAAATAAAGAGAAAGAGGGGTGGGGGGGGGGGGGTGGGGAAGCCGGCGGGGGCAGAACAGACGTTTTGTGATCTGTGGGAAGCTCTTTGCTTATCTGCACCGGCCCCCTCCTCCTGCTTGTAAGGGGTTCAGGGGGTTACTAGGGGGGCGTCCTGCAGGATCTGAGGTGGAGAGCCACAACGCCAACAGCGCAAGTGTGCCCAGCCTTAGCAGTTTTCCGAGTGTATCTCTTTATGTCACAGTTTTCCCAAGGCTCAGTGAACAGCTCTGTCCTGGCAAATCACATTTCATCATTAACTGCTACTTAGTGTTTGATGTACTGTACCGCGCTCCAGTGATCATGGCCGAGGGTTTCTTCCGCTATGCTGTGCTCTGATGAAGCGGTGAGCTCTCTGATGTTGGCTGGCGGCTGTACATCCGTGGTTCGAAGCTCCCGCCGAGACCGGCGTCTCCTTCTTTCCCCCGTCAGGGTTCACTTCCGGTCTGCGGCAGGTCACGGGGATCGAACGACCGTGTCAGTGGGCGAATGGAGCCGTTCCTAAGCCGCGTCAGGCTGCGGGAAAAGCCGAGGCGGGCCGGCTCTATTCAGGCTGTCAGCATGCCTGATCGAATCTCCGCTCTGCTCTCGCCATGCGGTGAAGGGGGATGGAGAGCGCCGTCAGAGTTCCTAGTGGAGAGGGAGGGATGGAGGAGCTCCGGACGAGCCTATCTTCTAGTGCTCCGCCCCATCCTGTCTCTAGATTTCCGTAATCAAACTGGTTTGTACATAAAACTGTAAAAGCCTCCAAACATTGCAATTTCAGAAGAAAGGCTGGGAAATTAAATCCCACTTTTGTGGCAATTGAAGCTACACGTTAGATGCTTTGCTGCACAAGAGAGAATACGCTTGCATAGATAGGGGGTTCACCAGGCCGTGGGCAACAGAGCTGGCTATTGATAATTACAGTGGAAATATTATTCATATTTTCAGATCTGCCAGTCCAAACTGGTTACTCATAGGACATGAGATGTCCATAGTCTGAACCTATTAATAATGTGGAGATTAACCCGCCACATACAGAAAGGTTTTTTTTTTTTGTTTTTTTGTTTTTTTACAGTAAAAGGAATGAAAATGTAGGATAGATTCCCTCAAGAACTAGCTCTGGTCAGCTCTGTATATTTTTTTTTTTAAAGTAGCTGGGTGTATTCCTAAATACATAAACTATAACTGTATTATGGGTAATAACAGAAATTGTTGATAAATGGAATATCCGATTATCTTCTTAGGGATTAGGCAGGATTTTTTTTTTTTCGGTTGCTGCAGCTAATTGGACCATGCTTCATGATATTTTTTTGCCTTCTCCTAGATCAGTCATGGATTCTGTATATGGAGGGTTTCTATTTAAATATTTTTTTCTAGTGGTTGAACTAGATGGACTTGGAGATTTCTTCCCTCCTCATTTGTCCCTCATTTTGGCCTGATCTATATAAAATGCACCATTTATCTTTTAAAAAGTGTTTCAAACCTTTCATCCAATTTCTAAAATGTTTGCATTTGTAAATTTCAAAAGCCAGCATAGAGTGATAAAAAAATAATATTTTTTTTTGTACAATTCTCCTAACCGGCCAGCTATAGTGATCACATTTAAGGGCTAGGTTGAAGGGTCAAAGGATTGGGTACAAGCAAGAGTTCTTCTGTAATCAGCCCATGTTCATATAGCGCCTGGTGCCTTTTTGTACCTTTCTGAAATGTTGTATTTGAAGGGGGCTAAGTTCAACTCCACTCTACAGAAACACATGACATCTGGTCACAAGTTCAGGATTTTTAGGGTCTTCCAAGGTGGCTTGGGGGGGATCATTTACAAGTGTACTTTGCTAAAAGGAACAAACAGATTCTGCCACTAAGGTCTAATATGATGATAGAAGGAACATCTGTGTAAGGATCTTTGATTCTCATAAACGTGCACAATTGTTTCAGCCAAACACAAACTTTTACACTTAGAATATGCCACCCTTTTCTTAGAGAAATAAGAAAAATATTTGGGAAAATTTACCCTTGGATTACCTGGCCACAAATTGCAGAAGAATAAGGATAATGTGGTTTTTAAATTGCAGGTATCCATTGAGAATTCTGGTCCACCACCAGCTGTGGTTGATTTGAATTCACAACCCCCCGCTGTCCATAATATGGTAGCAAGTGGTGGGAGTGTTGTTGATCCTCATTCCTTACGGGGGCCCCCACATCAGGTTTCTCCAGCCTATACCGGACGTTGGAGGGGTCCACAGTCACAGCCGCATCCTTATCCCAATAGGGGGTGGGGTGGTAGAGGAAATCCAAACCACTATCAACATTGATCTCCAGGAGGCCCTCCTCCACCTTGGCGGTTTAGGGGTGAAAAAACTTTTTCATGGTAGAAATAGGAGTAAAAATGTGAGATCTTCCCTTGATGTGAGGGATGTAGGAACCAATTACAGAGTTGATACCTCTAATAGATATGCTCCCCTTATGAGTGAGGCAGTGAGGCACCCTGGGCCCTCCAACAGATATGGTGGTTCACAACCCCTATATGATCATCCCTCCGTAGGAAACCATTACAAACAGGGTTTTCAGGAGGGGACACAAAAGAAACGGGGACACATGAGAGGGTGCAGAGGGGGCAAACGTCTTCACCCCAAAAAGGAGAAGGACGTAGATAGTAGTGGTATCATTAATCTTAGTACCAGAGAGTTATCAAAGGAAGAGTTAACAACCCTCAGTAAAGGCCTGAAATTTGCACCCCCACGCAATCTTAATAAATTTCAGACCTTTATTGACATTCAAAAATACACGCGTAAATTAAATATAAAAAGATACATTATGAGTAACCCTACTCGACAATTGGCCAGGGAATCAACAATGATTGTTCATTCAGGCTTGTCAAATGCCTCCCTTTTTAACCCTCCTAATAATACGGCACCTAATATAAACGTTTTTCGCGATCTGGTAATCAAAGATCTTAATGATTTGAGGTTGAAACCAGTCCAACCTGCACAGGATTTTAAGGCAGGATTTGACTCATTATGCAACAGAAAGGATATAGCGGTCCATTCGGCGGATAAAGGGGGTGCGATTGTAATCCTAGACAAAGAAATGTATACAAGTGAGATCACTAGGATTCTATCTGACCCTGACACTTAACAGTATTCCCCATTACCTATGGAACCTACCATAAGGTTTAAACTTGAACTAAAAGAACTCATTAATAAAGGATTTGATATGGGTATTTTAAATAAAAAAGAGAAGGAATTTTTGGTTCCCCTGGCGCCTCGTTTGCCAGTTATCTACTCATTGCCAAAGATTCATAAGTCTTTGATCAATCCCCCAGGGCGGCCCATCAGTGGTATTGACTCTGTAACTTCCCGTATAGTGAAGTATATAGATGGATATCTACAACCACTGGTGATGGGCACCCCTTCTTTCTTGAGGGATACTAAACATGTCATTAATGTCTTACAATCTGTGGAATGGAAATCCAATTACCTGTTGGTTACGGCTGATGTAGCCTCGTTATTCACGGCCATTTCCCATCAATTGGGTTACGATGCAGTACAACATTTTCTAGTTCAGGATAATACCATCTCAGTCACCCAGCATAACTTTATTTTAGAATTACTTCTTTTTGCTATGACGCATAATCATTTTTGGCATGAAGGAGCCCATTTTCTGCAAGTAAAGGGGGTGGCCATGGGAGCTAAATTTGCTCCCAGCATCGCCAACCTCTTTATGGCCAAATGGGAGGAGGATACTGTTTTGGGGAACAGGCCGCCTGTCACGACCACTCTGACGTTTCGGCCAAACACAGGAGTCTTACCCGTCGGAACCCATCGTGGAGAGTCCGTCGTTCCCCTTGGACGCGCGCTAAAGCGAACGAACGCTTTCGCGTCGACGCGAACGCGCACACACACGCACGCAGGTCACGAACGGGTGCACGTGTACGTGCAAGGGCGCGCTGACCCGTCGTACGTCCGTTTGGCGCCCTAAGGCCTTCTTTAGTCACTGGCTCCCTCCTACCCGTGCTGTCCAGTCTACAGCGTGTCCGTGATCTTGCTTCCAGTATCTGTACCCGTTACCTTGGTTCCTGATATCCGGCTTGTTCCTTGACCCTGATCCGTTGCTGCCTGCCTACGACCTCTGCTTGTCTGACCACGTCTCTGCCTCATCCTCTGTACCTTGCTGACCGATTCCTGCTGACCCGGCCTGTACCCGACTCCGCTGTTCCTGTTGCCTGTCTGAGTTCCTGTGTTACCGGACGTCTGCTCTCCAGCCAGTCTCCGCACTTGTGCCTGCCCGCTACAGCCAAGCACCTCCTGCTCTGCCAACTTGCTGTCGGTGCCCAGCTGATTCTCCGGACCAGTACTACCTGCCAGGCACTTGTGCCCCCTGAGCTATTGAATACCTGTCTCCACCTCCAGGGGTTCTTTAACCAGGGGATACGAGGGGCCGCTCCCTGCATTCCAGGCTCAACTACTAGGTACGTGACAGTACTGGACAGCCATGTCCGAGCCTGCGCAGGGAGCCTCCCCCATGGACGAGCTCTGCCACCATCTGGCCGGCCTTACCCAGGCAGTTAAGAACCTTCAAGAGGGCTACGGTAGACTGGAGGAACAAATCCAGGCGCTATCCGCCTCTGCACCAGTGGCTCCTGGGGTCCATGCCCCACCGTCAGTCGTGATGCTCCCACCTGAGCCCAGGGTCCCAACTCCGGAACGATTCGCAGGAGACCGGAGCAAGTTCAGGGCGTTCCGCAACTCTTGCGAACTCTATTTCGCCCTACAACCCAGAACATTCTCTCTTGAAGCGACGAAAGTGGGATTTGTCATCTCCCTGCTAAGCAACGAACCCCAGGCCTGGGCACACCGTCTGTTGGAACGGAAGGACTCATCTTTAGACTCCATGGACATCTTCTTCCAGGCAATGTCCAGGCTCTATGAGGACCCCCAGTTAGCCGCAACTGCAGAAGCAGCCCTACATGCCCTGCAACAAGGTCGCAGACCTGTGGAGGACTACGTCTCAGAGTTCAGACGATGGAGTGCAGACACAGATTGGAACAACGCGGCCTTGCGGTACCAGTTCCGCACGGGTCTCTCCGAGGCTCTGAAGGACGAGCTGGCACGTGTGGGTGTTCCCGAAACCCTGGAGGCCCTGATAGACGCTTCTATCCAGATTGACAGGCGTTTGAGGGAGCGCCGCCAAGAACGATCTTCCGCAACTTCCCGTCCGATTTGGATGCTACCACGGGTGCCTAGTCACCCAACCCCGCCTGCTCCAGTCCCATCCACATTGGACACCCCGGAGCCCATGCAGCTGGGGCTACTCCGCCCATCTTTGACTCCAGAAGAACGCCAGCGTCGTCGGGTAAACAATCTCTGCCTATACTGCGGAGAACCAGGGCACTTTGTTCGTTCCTGCCCAGCCAAGACGCGTAAGTGCCTCCTTGTCCCACCTGTTCCCTCACCTGTGTTGCCTGATAACATCTCCCATCTAGCTGTTCCTGTTCTCTTACAGCTTCCAGGAAGGACTGTCTCAACCCACGCGGTTATTGATTCCGGGGCATGCAGTGGCTTTGTAGATTCGTCCTTCGCCCGAAAGAACAGGATCCCTCTTAGACCAAGGGAGAAGGGGCTCTCGGTATACCTGGCCGACGGGTCTACCTTGGAATCAGGACCAGTAACCCAGGAGACCAGTCCTCTACCCGTTGTCATCGCCGGGACTCACCAAGAACTCCTTTGCCTAGATGTCATCCAGTCTCCTCTGTTCCCCATCATCCTAGGCATGCCCTGGTTGAAGGCACACAACCCACGCATTGATTGGGCCACCGGAGTAATTGAATTTTCCTCGGACTACTGCCACCGGCATTGTTGCCCGACCCCCAACGGGGACTCTTCTGTCCTTCTCTGTTTGGATTCTGATGAAGAAACCCGACAAGCCGTGCCTGAGCAATACCACGCTTTTCTGGACGTCTTCAGTAAGAAGGGAGCAGAAACTCTCCCGCCTCATAGGCCTTATGATTGCCCTATTGAACTGCTCCCGGGGGCGGAAATCCCCTTCGGAAGGATCTTCCCCCTATCCGAATCCGAGCTGAATACCCTAAAGACCTATTTGGACGATAATCTCGAAAAGGGGTTCATCCGACCTTCTACCTCCCCAGCCGGCGCTGGGATCTTCTTCGTGGAAAAGAAGGACCATTCTCTGCGCCCATGCGTGGATTATCGGGCGCTAAACAAGATCACCGTTAAAAATCGCTACCCTCTGCCATTAGTACCTGAACTTTTCCAGAGACTGGGTTCCGCTAAGCTGTTCACAAAACTGGATCTTCGGGGTGCCTACAACCTCGTCCGTATCAGAAAGGGCGACGAGTGGAAAACAGCCTTTCGTACCCGCTTCGGACACTACGAATACTTAGTGATGCCATTCGGGCTGTGTAACGCCCCGGCTACGTTCCAGCATTTTGTCAACGACATTTTTAGAGACTTTCTTGATTTGTTTGTGATTATTTACTTGGATGACATACTAATTTTTTCCTCCACTTTAGCCATCCACAGAGAACATGTCAAGAAGGTTCTGACCCGCCTCCGTTTCCACGGCCTGTACGCCAAGCCCGAAAAATGCGTTTTTGAAAAAGAGAGTATTCAGTTCCTCGGCCTGATTATCTCAGTTCGAGGGGTAGAGATGGATCCCCAGAAGATCTCTGCAATCCAGGACTGGCCTGCCCCCTCCGATAGGAAGGGAGTTCAGCGATTCGTGGGCTTCGCGAACTTTTATCGCAAGTTTATAAAAGGATTCTCCTCTATCATCACCCCCATTACCGGGCTAACCAAGCAGGGCTCTAAGTTCCGCTGGACCCCTGAGGCACAAGAGGCCTTCAAGACCCTGAAGAAATTGTTCGTCTCAGCTTCAATCCTGAAGCACCCTGATCCCACTCTGCCGTATACCCTTGAAGTTGACGCTTCGGAAGTAGCAGTCGGAGCTATACTCTCCCAGAGGCAGGGACCCAAGTCCTTACTTCACCCAGTCGCCTTTTTCTCCTGCAAATTAGCTGAAGCCGAAAGAAATTACGACGTCGGTGATCGCGAGCTTTTAGCAATTAAGTCTGCACTTGAGGAGTGGCGCTATCTGCTAGAGGGGGCTATCCATCCAATTCTGGTCTATACGGACCACAAAAACTTGGAATACCTGAAGACAGCTAAAAGGTTGAAACCTCGTCAAGCCAGGTGGGCACTCTTTTTCTCGAGGTTCGTATTCCATATAACTTACCGTCCCGGATCCAAGAATACGAAGCCTGACGCGTTGTCTCGCATGTTTAGCCAGCCGGAAGATTCGTCTCCCATCGACACCATCCTCCCTGCTGGAAACTTTCTCTTACTCCAAGGAGATGTGATCTCTCAAGTCAAGCAAGCCTCCATGGGCGCCTTACCTCCACCCGGCATTCCGCTGTCTTCCAACGATGGCCTTATGTGGCATGGGAACAGGATCTTTATTCCCCAGGCAGTTCGGACCCTGGTTCTGGCCTCCTGTCATGACCATCCCATGGCTGGCCACTTCGGAGTATTCAAGACACTAGAATTGCTCAGGCGCAATTTCTGGTGGCCGCGGATGAAGGAAGACTGCAAGAGTTACATACAGGCCTGCACTACCTGCATTCGGAGTAAGGGCGACAAGTCTAGAGCCTGGGGCTTACTAAGACCACTACCTGTTCCTGATAGACCATGGAGAATGATCTCCATGGATTTTATTGTTGAACTTCCCCCTTCAGAGAACCATACAACGATCTTTGTCGTAGTCGATAGGCTCACTAAAATGGCTCATTTCTTGCCCATGAAGGGCACCCCCTCAGCCACGGAGACAGCTAACGCTTTTATAAAGGAAATAGTAAGACTTCATGGCATCCCCGCCAACATCACATCTGATAGGGGGGTGCAGTTTACCTCCAGATTCTGGAAGGCACTCTGTGGAACTCTGAAGATCGACCTCTGCATGTCCTCGGCCTACCACCCGCAGACCAACGGTCAGACCGAGAGGACGAATCAGACCTTAGAACAATATCTTCGCTGCTTCTCGTCCTTCTCACAAGACGATTGGGTCTCCCTGCTACCCATGGCCGAGTTCGCCTATAATAACACAGCCCATTCAGCTACCAAGCAGTCTCCTTTCTATGCGAACTTCGGGTACCACCCGTTGTTTTTGTCTGGCAATCTTCCCGAATGTTCGGTACCAGCGGTTCAGAAGAGGCTTAAATTTCTTTGAAGAGAATAATAAGCTCTTACAGGAAACCTTGGCTAGGTCGCAAGAACATAACAAGGAAGTCTTCGACAGAAGGAGAAGAGGGGAGCTGGACCTTAAGGCCGGGGATCGGGTCTGGTTGTCCACCGTAAACCTCAGACTATCCTGTCCCTCCAAGAAGTTGGGCCCAAGATTCCTGGGTCCCTTTCCGGTCAAAAGGAAGCTAAATGACGTGGCTTTTGAGCTAGAACTCCCTGAGTCCTTTCGAATTCATCCGGTCTTCCACGTATCGCTTCTCAAGCCTGCAGTCAAGGACCCCTTCTCTGACAGGATTTCCCGTCCTCCGGAACCTGTGTTGGTCGATGGGGAGATGGAGTTCGAAATTGAGGCCATCCTGGACTGTAGGAAGAGAAGAAACCAGATCCAATTCTTAGTCAAGTGGAAGGGGTACGGACCCGAAGAGAATTCCTGGGAGCCAGAGGCTAATATCCATGCCAAGAGACTCATCCGTGCCTTCAAGAATTCCCACCCGGACAAGTGGGCTCGGTTGGGCATCCGGGGGCTGCCCCTTGGGGGGGGGCAATGTCACGACCACTCTGACGTTTCGGCCAAACACAGGAGTCTTACCCGTCGGAACCCGTCGTGGAGAGTCCGTCGTTCCCCTTGGACGCGCGCTAAAGCGAACGAACGCTTTCGCGTCGACGCGAACGCGCACACACACGCACGCAGGTCACGAACGGGTGCACGTGTACGTGCAAGGGCGCGCTGACCCGTCGTACGTCCGTTTGGCGCCCTAAGGCCTTCTTTAGTCACTGGCTCCCTCCTACCCGTGCTGTCCAGTCTACAGCGTGTCCGTGATCTTGCTTCCAGTATCTGTACCCGTTACCTTGGTTCCTGATATCCGGCTTGTTCCTTGACCCTGATCCGTTGCTGCCTGCCTACGACCTCTGCTTGTCTGACCACGTCTCTGCCTCATCCTCTGTACCTTGCTGACCGATTCCTGCTGACCCGGCCTGTACCCGACTCCGCTGTTCCTGTTGCCTGTCTGAGTTCCTGTGTTACCGGACGTCTGCTCTCCAGCCAGTCTCCGCACTTGTGCCTACCCGCTACAGCCAAGCACCTCCTGCTCTGCCAACTTGCTGTCGGTGCCCAGCTGATTCTCCGGACCAGTACTACCTGCCAGGCACTTGTGCCCCCTGAGCTATTGAATACCTGTCTCCACCTCCAGGGGTTCTTTAACCAGGGGATACGAGGGGCCGCTCCCTGCATTCCAGGCTCAACTACTAGGTACGTGACACCGCCAGAGTTGGTGGCCTGGAAAAGATTAATTGATGATATCCTGTTCATATGGGATGGTGACAGCACATCTGCAGAGCTCTTTCTATCCCATCTGAACAGTAATGATCGAGGTATAGTCCTTAGTCATATATTGAGCCCCACTGACATCCACTTTTTGGACTTAAAAATCTCTATTGTGGAAAACCAAATAGTCACCACTATGTTTTTTTAAAAAGACTGATAGGAACAGCTACATTCCTCTGGATTCATGCCATCATAAATCGTGGTTGTCGGCTGTACCTAAAGGTCAATTTTTGCGTTTAAAGCGTAACTGTACCATTCCTGAAGATTTCTATAGGGAGGCATCAATTCTAAAAAATAGATTTGTGGCCAAGGGATATGATGGTGACACTCTCGACTCTATTATTGTTGAGGTTGGAAATAGGGATCGCCAATCACTATTAGCTGATAAGCAACCAAGGGCAGACAGTGCGGACAATTATGGTCTAGCCTTTATCACAACCTTTTCTAGTCAGCACTAGGCCATCAAAAGGATTATAAAGAAACATTGGCCAGTTATAAAGAATGATCGTGTCCTAGGCCCCTTGTTATCAGATAGACCAAATGTCATCTTCAGGGGTGCCACGAATCTGAGGAACAGGATTGCTCCTAATGTCCGAGATCCCCCTACGAGACCAACCTTCTTTGGTGACCTAAAAGGTTTTTTTCCGTGTGGCAAACGTAGAGCCTGCAAGTTGAATACAGTACGGGGGAGAAGATTCACAGAGTTCACTTCAAATGGCATGGGGCTCACATATCCAATTCAAACTTTTATTACATGTTCCACTAAGTGTGTCGTGTATCTCCTTAGGTGTCCCTGTGGCTTATATGTGGGACGCACAGTTCGTATGTTGCATATACGTCTGGGTGAGCACATAACTAATATCTGTAAGGGCTTTGATAAGCATAACGTGAGTAAACATTATGACCTGAAACATAATCATGACCCAAGAGGTACCACCTTTTTAGCCATCGAAAAATATGTGCCTCACTGGCGCGGCAGTAATGCGAAGCGCACCATTTCACGAGCTGAAACTAA
Organism: Lithobates pipiens; assembly: GCF_037356315.1. Lineage (NCBI taxonomy): Eukaryota > Metazoa > Chordata > Amphibia > Anura > Ranidae > Lithobates > Lithobates pipiens. Next base: position 184,870,369 of record NW_027507685.1, on the reverse strand, counting down.
TTGGATATATAAATTGGGCACGCACGTTCCTGGGGGCCTAAATGTGGAGTGGGACATCAACTGTTTTATTAATAACGGTTGATGTCCCTATCCTTGGCCCGTTACAGTGGTTACTTTTATCAAATGCTGGTGACATAGAATTTAGGAATTTGATAGATATGTTGTATTGAATTTGGTTATGTTTTTTGGAATGTGAGCCATACCTCACTATTGGAAGAAATATTTTTTTTTATTTGTTTATTTATAAGGCTATTTTTTAAATAGACTACTGGTAATGATGGGCAGCAGGTTTAGGCATAACACTACTGTTTAATTGGAGATATTTTTTGCAACCACTAGATGGCGGCATTTTTTATTTTTATTTTTACTATTCTAAAGTTACAGAAAAGTTTTTCATAAAATGGAAATTTGGATGCTTACAGATCCCGATCGGTTTGTATGGTTATACGGCCGTTTTACTAACTTGATTATTTTGTGATACCGACCCCGTTCGAATGTTTAACACTTCCAGTGGTTAGTATACTAAGCCCTTGATGGGGCATTCGTTTTAACCTATGGCAGGGCTCCTTTCCTTACCAGTAGGCTATAAAAAGCTTTGGCAAAATGGGGTGGGCTTACCCCTGATGACGTCAGACCTTTGATGAAACGATCGTCGGGTAGCCACGCTCACACCCATTCTGCATTTGCAATCGCATTACAAACTCCCGTTGAGTTTTTTAAATTTTGTTTAACCTTGCTAGCATTTTCGTTCGTTTTTTTTAAACGGTATTTGTATCCTTTTTTCTTATGACTCGATGGAGTCGTTTTAAGCGCTTGATTATTCGGTTTAAATAAATCCTGTTGAAACTATATCACACGATTTGGCGCATTTTGTTTCTCTATGATGATACGTCGTTTGGAGGCATGCTGAGAGCATCCGTGCGGATCCAAAGATCACGGGACATCCGAAAGATCGGGATGATCTCCGGCATCTGGTTATCGGGACGTCTATGTGATTTGTGATCGAATCTGCGCAGTTTGACCTCCCCTAACAGGGGGTCACTGGGGATCTGGTAAGCCTCCATCTATTAGTGGTGTTTAGAGGTGAAGGGTCCACGTGGTCAAGTACTATTTCATTGAATAAAGCAGCTTTAGCTACTTCTATTTCATATATACACTGGACATTACTTATATTTTTTGTATTCATTTACATATGGACATTTGTTTGTTTTTTATTATCTCATTGGACACTTGAGTTTAATAAGATTTTTTTCTTAATATTTTTCACAATATTTGTGTATTTGATTTCACAGCTTTTTTCTGATTTTTTTTTTAACAATTTTTCAGGTCACATTCACATTCAGTGGCCAAGTGCTGCACTTTATTTCTTTTGTTCACAAATTGCAGAAGCCAAAGCATAACTGTACACAAACACTTGTTTTTTGAGCTGACCATTCTCCTACCTCTTTTTGAGATGGGAACAAAGGACACATATAAGCAAAATTATGTAGGCATAGGACACACCTCCTGTCACGCCCACTTAAAGGAGAATTGTACAAAAAATATATATTTTTTTTTTTTTTTTTTACCACTCTATGCTGGCTTTTGAAATTTATAAATGCAAACATTTTAGAAAAATGTAAAATAATGCATTTGGGTATCAAAAATATGAATGCAATCTACTTACTTGGGGGAGAACCTCTGGGGGAAATCTAAGATGGAAAAGGACCTCGGGGTCCTAGGAGATGACAGGTTCAGCAATAGCATGCAATGCCAAGCTGCTGCAAGCAAAGCAAACAGAATATTGGCACGCATTAAAAGGAGGATTAATTCCAGAGATAAAACGATAATTCTCCCAATCTACAAGACACTGGTCCAGCCACACCTGGTGTATGCTGTCCAGTTCTTGGCACCAGCCCTCAGGAGGGACGTGCTGAAATTGGAGAGGGTCCAGAGATGGGCAACAAAGCTAATAAAGGGACTCGAGGACCTTAGTTATGAGGAAAGGTTAAGAGCACTGAACTCTATTCTCTCTGGAGAAGAGGCACTGGAGAGGGGATATTTCAATTTACAAATACCGTACTGATGACCCCACAAGAGGGATAAAACTTTTCCACAAAAGGGAATTTAATAAGACACGTGGCCATTCGCTAAAAATGAGAAGAAACACGGTTTTACCTTAAACTGTGTAGAGGGTTCTTTACTGTAAGAGCGGCGGTGAGGATGTGGAATTCTCTTCCACAGGCAGTGGTTTCAGCGGGGAGCATCGATAATTTAAAAAAACTATTAGATAAGCACCTGAACGACCAAAACATACAGGGATATGCAATGTAATACTGACATAAAATCACACACCTAGGTCACAATTGATGGACTTGTGTCTTTTTTCAGCCTCGCCTACTACAATGTAACTATATGTAACTATGTAACAGGCCACTTGCACCACTTCATGCCCACAGATGTCTAGCTTAAGGTTGAATGCCTGGGATCGAAAATATGATCATCTGGAGAAATCTATGCATTTACTTTACAATCCCTTTACAGCCTACTACAACACTCATTGCAACATCCATATTGGTCAGATTTTGCCATTACACTGCTGGATAATTAATTAGCAACAGAGTAACAGAGCGCATGACTATGTTTTGCCCAGTTTTACAGTAAATTCTGCATTCGTTGAAATTACTGTATTATATATGTTTTATGGGGCATATTTAATTAAATATATTGTCCTCCACCCATAGGTGCCAGTTTTTTTGCATGGGGTTGCTATGGACATCCATAGCAGGCTCTTATCAAGAATAAAGAGCTGATGGATGTATTTTTTAGGGGAGAAGCCACGTTGTTTTTTTCTTAGGAGGTCCCTATTAGCATCTAAATCAAATCCAATCTTCATCTAGGATAAGGATCAAGTTATAGATGAAAGCAATCCCCAGCCATTTATATACAAACAGAACAAAGCAGACAGGTGTGGTCATTTGCCGGCAATTTAAAAGATGATTTTGTTTTGTAGAAGCCAGTTATTGCTGCAGGAGGTTGCATACACTGTACAGATGTGTCACTTCATAGGCAGGCTAAGGGCATTCCCCCAGGCATGTAACTGCCTGGGGGAATTTTAAATTTTTATTGTTTCACTATTATAAAATTGCTGCTCCACACCAAATTACATTTTTAAAACTTTTTTTGATTTGGCACATGCCCAAACCCTCAGCCGTTTGATAATCCCTTGCTTATTAGCCTAAAGCATAGTGGCTACTGACTAAGATTTGACTCTTGCTGACTTCAACAAGGTTTGGTTTCAGCATCTAACCTGCATTCAATTTTTCCAACCTCAGGTATGTGTTCAGTTCATTACTAGCACAAACCATAAAATCCATTTTCTGAAGTCCATTGAAGGACGTGGGTCCCGACAGTCTGTGTACTGCTTGGCTGCAAAACTTGGGCATGATGGTTGGAGACTAGGTTATATGGCGGCTGGCCCAATGTTTTTTTGTTTGCTAGTGTCCAAACCTCCTGAAGGCAGCAGTACAGCCCAAAGAGAGTGGGCTAAGTTGGGAGGAGTATTTGTGCACACACGGGTGGGGGACTGTGTGCGTACAGGTGTGAGGGGAGGGGGTTGTGTAAGGGTAGAAGGCTGTGTGCATACAGGTCGTGGAGGAAGCCGTGTGTTTACAGGTGAAGGGGGGGGGGGGGTGTTTGTGTGCATACAGGTGGGAGGAGATGTTTGTGTATGGGGGGGAGGGGTAGCTGTGTGTGTGTACAAGTGTGTGTGGGGTGTATAGGTGGGGGTGGGGGCTGTGTTTGTATAGGTGATGATCATGTACAGGGGAGGGGGAGCCCTGTCAGGTAGGTTGTACAAAGTCCCATCATTTCTAGTGGCAACCCTGCTTAGTCCACCTAGCACCACAGACCGAATGCTCCAGATGGAATATGAAGGCATGTTCTCCATTTGCGGAGGCAGCATTTGAATGCTGGACCACAGATTTGACTTGCTAAGTGTGAGGCAGGGGTTAGAAATAGCAACACTGGATGCCCGGGGGCAATTTCCTAGGCTCTGGCGAAGCACCCAGACTAAGGAGAAGTCCGACCAGGCCAACAAAGAAAGGGAGAGCCAAGGAATGGAGATCGAGACCTCCACTGCAAAAGAGATCTTGAACCTCAATGATCAGGTGGCTGATACAGCACAGCCTATGGGGAAGTGCCCTCATCCCTTATGTATAGAGGATGGGCAAAAAATAATTTCAGTATGCTGAGAGACAGAACATACAGTACTTCCCCAACTGTATATACAGTGTGCATTTTGCATCACCTAAATGAGCTGCAGCTCCCGGAATTCTTGAGAGACTTCTGGCTTGTTGCAGTTATTGTGTTTGGAAACTGCAAGTTGGCAAAGTTCAATCTGGCCTCTTGCACACTGCAGTTTGAAAATTTTCAGTACAGCTTATTTTTTTTTACTGAGCTAAAATACAGCCCATTAATTGTAATTTGCCTATGCACACAAGCGTGTAAACAAGCGCCATGTATTCTTCAATAAATAAAAAACAGAAAAATCTTAATTTTTGGTCAGTAATTCACTCCTCATGCGTGCAAATGCACAGATTTGTCCATTGGCATTGTCGATCCGAGAACAAGCTTCCGCGCAATGCGCAAAGGCATATGCGCAAAAATACATTAAAAAAAATCTGAAAAAGTAGATGCTCACACAGGAGTATCATGTACAAGAGGATTCCCCCCACAAGGGCTGTAACGATGTAGGGACTAGGGAGCAGGAAGAACGCTTCCCCGGGCAGAGGGTTTTCATGTAGGTGGGGGGTCCCAGGAGGCAAACTGTGCCTCATCACGTGTGCCTTGCCTTTTGTTTTTCTTCTGATTCACAGTCAGCACAAGAAGCCTAAAGAGCAGAGAACACACAACGGGCAGATCAATCAGATTTCAAGTGTACCCAGAAGTAAGCAGTGATGGTAGAGTTACACAGTTAGACATATGCGATGACAGCTTGGAGTGGGATCCCAGACCCAGAATACAACCAGGTATGTATGTATATCATGGGAAGAGTGCACTGATTGAAGCATCCCTCTTATAATCTCTGCATCCTTACTGCTGGGCCCAGAGAAACTGCCTGATTATGTGCAGAGTGCAGAAATTAGAGCAGAGTGCAGTGGGAGACCCACTTCAACTAGCTCCACATGTTGGTCAGTTCCAGGGGCGGACTGACAACTCATGGGGCCCCCGGGCAATAGGAGATTATGGGGCCCCGGGCAGTAGAAGATTATGTGGCCCCCGGGCAATAGGAGATTATGGGATGGTGTGTGTGTGTGTGTGTATACACACACACACACACACACACACACACACAAACACATACTGTCCCTGGTTTTATTGAGGCTGGCAACCCTGATGGGGCCCCCTAGTGGCATGGGGCCCTCGGGCAGTGCCCGAGTGCTCCAATGGTCAGTCCGCCCCTGGTCAGTTCTGCAGGCAAGTAGCTGCAGTGAAAAAATGAGGAATAGAAACAATGTGAAACTCTGGGCAAATTAGCTTAATACACGGCTGAAATACTTTATGTTTACTGTTTTTATGGACAAAATAATTAGCAAGAGACAAAAAGAATAGAAACGAATGGATAACAGTTAAAAAAAAACTGTGACAAATGAGTTATTAATACCTAGGTCATTCATTTCACAACATGGCACCTATTGCAGAACAAACATCTGGTCATTTTAATAACACATCAAATGCAGTGGAAAAGCTTTATAATAGGTGACCATCTGCTACATAGATAGTTTGAGCTCCAGCTCCAGTGTAAGAAACAGTGAGCCTTGAATGGAGCTTTTACAACCTGCATGAGAAGACGGAGAGATCCATGAATTTAGTACCAGAGCCTAGACAATTAGTGGTTGGATGCCTAACCTTCCTCAGTCACATTATGAATTGGTAAGACCTGCTTCAGTGTTCTCACTGACCAGATCAGTATCAGATCAGATGAGTTCAGAAGGTGGTGGTAAATGGGGAGTACTCGGAATGGTCAGTGGTGGGTAGTGGGGTCCCCCAGGGTTCTGTGCTGGGACCAATCCTATTTAATTTGTTCATAAACAACCGGTAGGATGGGGAAAACCGTTCAATCACTGCATTTGCGGATGATACTAAGCTAAGCAGGGCAATAACTTCTCCGAAGGATGTGGAAACCTTGCAAGAAGATCTGAACAAAATTAATGGGGTTGGCAAATAAGGTTTAATGTGGAAAAATGTAAAATAATGCATTTGGGTGACAAAAATATGAATGCAATCTACTCACTGCGGGGAGAACCTCTGGGGGAAATCAAGGATGGAAAATGACCTGGGGGTCCTAGTAGATAGGCTCAGCAATGGCATGCGATGCCAAGCTGCTGCTAACAAAGCAAACAGAATATTGGCATGCATTAAAAAGGGGATTAACTCAAGAGAGAAAGCAATAATTAGAGATGGCCTTGCGGTTCGCCCTGCGGTTAGTTCGCAGCGAACTTTGCGTGTTCACTATTCGCTGAACAGGCGAACATATGGCGCTATTCGCGGCTGCCATATTCTTTTAAATTGTGAAGAACTTTGACCCATGACACATCCATCATGTAGTACAGGACAGCCAATTGAGCACATGGACATACCCCCTACCTTATAAATAGACCTGATCTGGCTGCTATTTCACATTCTGTCTTTTGTCAGTGTAGAGAGAGGTTGCTGTGTGGAGCAGGGACAGACTGTAGTGACACAAATCTGTATATGCTTGATAGGCTGCTCCAGCAGAAACGTGCAGTTAACGACTACCTGTATGAACTCTATGGCAGGACAGGTTCTGGAAGCTTGTTTTTTTTCACCGCGCCAGTGGCTGCTCATGCACGCCGCATGCAGACTTCTACGGCCATTTGATGAAATCACCAAACTGGTCAGTCGGCATGGCGGCATGGCGCCATCAGTGATATTGTACCTTACGCCTTCTTTACGGAGTGTGCATTGCATTGCGCCATTGATCAAGCCGTCGAGGAGCAGGAGCAGGAAGATGAGGAAATCACAATGCTGGATGAATTCCCAGGGTAGGGCTACTCCATCTGAGACAAGTCAACAACAGGGAGTCTGAAGAGGAGTCAGAGGAGGATGGTGCCGGGGCAGATGAGAAGGAGCAAGAAGAGCATGCTTTAAACCTTTCTGGGATCCCTGTTGTTGTCCGTGGATGGGGGAAGGAGAAGGACGACGACATTATCCTGGATGATGAGCAGGAGCCAGGCCACCACACCGCTTCCAGTTTAGTGCAAATGGGGGCATTCATGCTCCAGTGTTTTAAGAGGGACCCCCGTATAAAAAGCATAAAGGGCAAGGACCAGTACTGGGTGGCAACGTACTTAGACCCCCGGTACAAACAAAAAATGCCGGAAATGTTACCATCACAGAGGGCTGTCAGAATGGAGCACTTCCAGGCCTTGCTTAGAGAAATGCTGCATGCTGCTTTTAAGTGCGCTGGCAGAGGAATTTCCACTCACAGAGAAACAGTTGCGGGTACGAATCCAACAGCGCCTGCAAGAAGAGGGCAGTTTGAAGATGTGTTGGTCACTTCTGATATGAGATTATTCTTTCAGCCGACCCATCGACAGGTCTCATCCGGATCCAGCATCAGTGAACGCCTAGACCGACAGGTGTCCGACTACATCGGGTTAACGGCCGATGTGGACGCTCTGAGAAGTGATGAACCCCGGGACTACTGGGTGGGCAGCCTTGACCTCTGGCCAGAGCTTGCACAATTTGCAATGGAACTGTTGGCTTGCCCCTCGTCCAGTGTCCTGTCCGAAAGGACATTCAGCGCAGCAGGGGGGATCGTGACCGATAAGTGCGCTCGCCGAGCTCACGACAGTGTTGACTACCTCACATTTCTAAAAATGAATGAGGAATGGATCTCGGAGGAATTCAACACATGTGACCAGTAGACTATGTTTGATTCAAATTCCTCATGACAGGCCACAAATATCCGCCACCACCCATAACAATTCATGGTCCCTGTCTTAGGTAAATACAGCGGCATAAAAGGCCTTTTATGTCCGTTGAATGCCTAATTTTTGGGGCCTGTAATGGCCGAAACGTATTTATCCTGTGAATGCCTAATGTACCTCCAGCCACAGAATACAAAGTTCTTTGCTGTCAGGTAAACACCTGTTGGCTAATTTTTGGGGCATGTACTGGCTGACACTTACTTCTCTATCCAGGCTGTGAATGCCTAATTTTTCAGACTGGAATTGAAAATCAATGGGTCTGTAAATGCTCCGCTAAATTGTGGAATGGATGCGGACCCATTTTACAGCCGTGTGAATGGAACCTATATGTATTTGACATGTATTTACCAGCTGCTGTCAGTTCTGGCTGATTTAGGCCGAGCTATTACACTAAAACCGAGCAATATTACAAAAAACAAAATGCACGTTATAACTGTATAAACAATTTATATAACTTATAAAAAAAAAAAAAAAATATTATGGAACTTTTCCAATAGCAGGATCATCTCTGCACCCCCTTCATAGCCTGGCCTTGCCTCTCCATGGCCTTCATGCGCTCCTGAATTGACAACATTTTTCAGATAAAAAAAAGAATGCTTGTCGATCCCAGATTCACTTAATACTTCTGGTATGTCAGTGTCCATGCTGTGTGCACAGCTAGTATTTTGTGGCTGCAAATATGACCTGGAGGTTTTTCATTTTCGTCTGCCATTAAAATGAATGCGGACGTTCACAAACCGTCCCATCAGATGTTAGTCCAACACTAGCAATAATTCTACCATTCTGCAAGACTCTGGTCCGACCTCACCTGGAGTATGCTGTGTAGTTCTGGGCACTAGTCCTCAGGAAGGATATACTGGAAATAGAGCGAGTACAGGGAAGTGCAACAAAGCTAATAAAAAGGGACTCAAGGATATTAGTTATGAAGAAAGGTTATGAGCAGTGAACTTATTCTCTCTGGAGAAGAGGCACTTGAGAGGGGATAGGATTTCAATTTACAAATACCGTACTGGTGACCCCACAATAGGGATAAAACTATTCTGCGGAAGGGAGTTTAATAAGACACGTGGCCACTCATTAAAATTAGAAAAAAAGAGGTTTTACCTTAAATTGTGTAGAGGGTATACTGTAAGAGAGGCAAGGATGTGGAATTCCCTTCCCTGGTTTCAGTGGCGAGCATCGATAGTTTCAAAAAACTATTAGATAAGCACCTGGCCAACCACAACATACAGGGATATACAAAGTAATACTGACATATAAATCACACACATAGGTTGGATTTGTGTCTTTTTTAAACCTCATCTACTACCGCGTTTTCCCAAAAAGAAGACCTACCCCAAAATAAGTCCTAGCGTTATTTTCCAGGAGGGCTGCAATATAAGCCCTACTCCAAAAATAAGCCCTAGTTCAAAATGCTTGTAAAATCCTATAATCCACTCTATTACAGAAGTATATACTATACAATGTGTGTGTTTCTGTAATATAATTGCAGGGAAGAGAAAAAAATGAAAAGTGGGGCGTGCAAAATTATTCAGCCCCCTTGCGTTAATACTTTGTAGAGCCACCTTTTGCTGCGATTACAGCTGCAAGTCGCTTGGGGTATGTCTCTATCAGTTTTGCACATCAAGAGACTGAAATTCTTGCCCATTCTTCCTTGCAAAACAGCTCGAGCTCAGTGAGGTTGGGTGGAGAGCGTTTGTGAACAGCAGTTTTCAGCTCTTTCCACAAATTCTCAATTGGATTCAGGTCTGGACTTTGACTTGGCCATTCTAACACCTGGATACGTTTATTTGTGAACTATTCCTTTGTAGATTTTGCTGTATGTTTGGGATCATTGTCTTGTTGGAAGATAAATCTCCGTCCCAGTTTCAGGTCTTTTGCAGACTCCAACAGGTTTTCATCCAGAATGGTCCTGTATTTGGCTGCATCCATCTTCCCCTCAATTTTAACCATCTTCCCTGTCCCTGCTGAAGAAAAGCAGGCCCAAACCATGATGCTGCCACCACCATGTTTGACAGTGGAGATGGTGTGTTGAGGGTGATGAGCTGTGTTGATTTTACGCCAAACATATCGTTTTGCATTGTGGGCAAAAGTTTCGATTTTGGTTTCATCTGACCAGAGCACCTTCTTCCACATGTTTGGTGTGTCTCCCAGGTGGCTTGTGGCAAACTTTAGACAAGACTTTTTATGGATATCTTTGAGAAATGGCTTTCTTCTTGCCACTCTTCCATAAAGGCCAGATTTGTGCAGTGTACGACTGATTGTTGTTCTATGGACAGACTCTCCCACCTCAGCTGTAGTTCTCTGCAGTTCATCCAGAGTGATCATGGGCCTCTTGGCTGCATCTCTGATCAGTCTTCTCCTTGTCTGAGCTGAAAGTTTAGAGGGACGGCCAGGTCTTGGTAAATTTGCAGTGGTCTGATACTCCTTCCATTTCAAAATGATCGCTTGCACAGTGCTCCTTGGGATGTTTAAAGCTTGGGAAATCTTTTTGTATCCAAATCCGGCTTTAAACTTCTCCACAACAGTATTACGGACCTGCCTGGTGTGTTCCTTGGTCTTCATGATGCTCTCTGCGCTTTCAACAGAACCCTGAGCAGGTGCATTTATACAGAGACTTGATTACACACAGGTGGATTCTATTTATCACCATCAGTCATTTAGGACAACATTGGATCATTCAGAGATCCTCGCTGAACATCTGGAGTGAGTTTGCTGCACTGAAAGTAAAGGGACCGAATAATTTTGCACGCACCACTTTTCAGTTTTATATTTGCTAAAAAAGTTTAAATTATACAATAGATTTCGTTCACTTCACAATTGTGTCCCACTTGTTGGTGATTCTTCAAACAAAGATATAAAATTTTAATTTTTTGTGAAGCCTGAAATGTGGCAAAAGGTTGAAAAGTTCAAGGGGGCTGAATACTTTCGCAAGGCACTGTAACTCAGTTTACACTGGGGATTCCTGTCAGGCAGGGAGAGAGAGGGGGAGAGAAGACAGAATATTACATGGTAAGACCTACCCTGAAAATAAGCCCTACTGTGTCTTTTGTTGCCAAAATGAATTTAAGACTCAGGCTTATTTTCGGGGGAAACACGGTATGCAAGTATGTGGAAGAGGTGCCTGCAATGAAATTATTGTTCTCCTCTAGTTAACCCTACAAGTCCCAGTAGTCCCCCAAATGCCTCAAGACGTGCTTGCCACTGTGGCAGCAATTGCAACTCAACCATCACCCAAAACCAATAAGTTACATAGTTAGTCAGGTTGAAAAAAAGAAAAGTCCATCTAATTCAACCAATAGAAAATAATAAGCAATAGAAAACCTGCATACAAAGCATTGCCAAATTTGCCCCAGCAGGGGAAAATAAAGCCCACCTGATCTGCAGGAAGCAATTGGATATTTTTATTAAACTCCAGCCAAAAAAAATGACACCACCACAAAATTTGCTGTCTGTGAAGCAAGATGCACAGGAGGTTGTTGTGAGTAACACTGGGAGATGAAGCAAACATGACAATTCTCAAGTACAAATAACTTTTTTGGCAATACCACATAGTCTACCTAGGGCAGAGATGCCCTACCTAACCATTGGCCAGTGGGACAGTTTACGGAGGCTGCCAGCATTGCAGTCCTTGGATTAGTTAAAGGAGAACTACATGGTGGTTCTTTACTGTAAGAGCGGCAAAGATGTGCAATTCCCTTCCACAAGCGGTGGTCTCAGCAGGGGGCATCGATAGTTTCAAGAAACTATTAGATAAGCACCTGAACGACCGTAACATACAGGGATATACAATGTAATACTGACATATAATGACATACATCACAGGTTGGACTTGTGTCTTTTTTCATCCTCACCTACTATGTAACTAAGTACTTATTTTCAGGAGTAGCAACAATGGAACAAACACCACTCTCCAAGGTGCCTTCAGCACCTACAAAAATCCTGAGATATCCACTAGCACAATAAATCTGGAGCAGCAGAATACTGAAACATTAGAGCACTCTGGCCTTTTTTCCTAAAGCATCAGTCTCTGGCACAATAGCACCTGGGACCCTTAACGTAATCACACCTGATACACAACAAACCATAGGGAGTTAACTAATCCTGAGTCTGGGAACCCAGGAATGGGTACGCAAAGTGATGTGCTCTCAGTCTATAGCCCCGCTACGCCCACTCCCCAGGCACACACGCTTGCCTGGGCAACAAAGGTTCCTGCGGGTATCAGCCCTGCTCATGAGTCCCAAGCTCTCAGAATCTTTGGGCTTCCAATCTCCACACAGATCCCAGCTGTAATGTCTCTACCAATCTATGCAGTGAAAAGCAATCCTTTAGGCCCACCCAGCCAATTAGAAGTCCTCTGGCCCCAGGGTTTCCAGGGGAGGGTCCTCATCAGCTGGGGCAACACCCTATAAGAGTATGACCCAGCTCTGGGATTCTTTCTTGTATTAAAACAGGTATAGACGCCAGCAAGTGAGACATCATTTTTCCCCTGTACACACGGTCGGAGATTCTGCCAACCAAATCCGTCGGATTGTGTCTGAAACTGTTGCATACACATGGTCGGACTAAGCTGTCGAAAAATCCGATCTTTCAGAATGTGATGACGTAATTTTGTTACGATGGGACTACATTCAGGCTAGTAGCCAATAGCTTTGATGTAGGAATTTGATCTGAGCATGCGTGGCACTTGGTCCGATCAAAATTCGCTACACATGATCGGAGTATGTCCGATCGAACCAGTTGGTCGGGAAATATTTCCAACATGTTGTAAAATTGGGTCAGACGGATATTCGGACGGAATCAGTCCGATGCATACCACACACAGTCGGATTATCCGACGCCGCCGTCTGATAGGACACATTCCGACGGATTCTCCGACCGTGTGTACAAGGGCTAAAACCTCATCTGGTGCAGTTCAGTTTTGGGGACCTGCTCACAAAAGGGATATTGGAGAACTGTAGAAAGTGCAGAGAAGGGTATAGGTGGTCCATACTGTATAGTGAGGATTCCAGAAGATCCATTGTGTTTTAGGGATCTGCGTTCCCTACAGAGTTTGCACTTTTTTTTGGAATTACATATTTCTATTTTATTATTATCAAATATGCTTGTTGTTAGCCCTGATGAAGGGGATTCAGATTCCTGAAATGCAGTTGCTACTCAGGTGTTAAGGAATCAAGGGTCTAGTATAACGCTTTAAAATTTTACCCAAGTTTTGTACATGTATTATGGATTATAATGTATGGTGCACTGCCCTCCTACATTTTATATTGATTGGTTGAGCTCTTAAATTATATATGGATAGATTGATTATGGTCTCCCTTGCACAGCAGCTTTATGTAGGGGAATAGTTGGAAGTGCAGATTATTCATTTACACGTTTGTTACGTTTTAAAGCTGTGGTCTTTGTAGTCATATTGTTAGTTTTTTTTAAACCTCTCCTTCCCTATTATGTAGTCATATTGGTTGGTTTTGATAAATATCCCCTTACCCATGATTTAAAATTACAAATTAACCAACCCTAAAATACATTTAATCCTGTAATGCTAACCTTAACCTAACCCTTAAAACTATTAACTCCCTACAAACTTGCACTGACCTTTTCATATACTAAAATTAACTGCACTAAAAATTCCTTCCGTGCACCGAGATTGCAGCACTGAACACCATTGATTCAGAGTATTGAGCCTATTTGGTCTTATAAAACAGCAATATGTATGACAAATCAACATACACCAATTTAACAGAAATACATAACTTTTCTATTTAAAAAAGGACTTCACCCCTCTGCTATTTATAAGTTTTTGTTAATTATTCTACCTGCTTCCATAGTTAGAAGCCAATGCCTCCTTGGATATGCGCGATATGTCTCTGGAGGTACCGCAAATACAGCAAGTCATCATTTTTACCTAGGCAAGAATGGAGAATGATTCTGCGTGTGTGGGGTAGAACATGCTTAAAATAAATAATAAATAAAAAAATAACAGGGGTATTTTCATGCAGTGTGGAGGGTTGGTGAGGTGTAAAGTTTGATTTCAGTGAGAAGGTCCACTTTACTTTGAAGTTCATTGATACCCATTTTCAGCAGCAGGAAGACTAGTAGATAAAATGTGAAATCATTTTTGATTAAAGCCTGCAAAAATAAAAGAAATAAAGTGGGACAGAAACTGGCATTTTCTTTTTAGCTTAAATATGAGTTGGTTAGAATCGGTTATGATGCATAGGGTAACAATTTTACATGCAAAAATCTATGGTACAAAAAAAAAATATATATATATTTAAAATTTTTTTAAAAACAAATCACCTTTTCTAGCATGAGTTTGGCGTTTTTTGCTCTGGGCACAGATCGCAAAGCACTTCATCGCAAACCTTCAGTGTTCAGAGGAATTGTTAAATTTACCAGAGGAACGAGGGAACAAATCAGCATTTTAAATACTTTTCCCAGGAGGGGTGTTATTGGTAAGGGAGAGGAAGAGACGCCAGGCTCCTTATAAATGGCATAGCACCTCTGTGTAATCTGTCAGGGCGAGCTGACACCAGGCCTGACTTCTATCTGCAGCACATGTCTCCGCCGTCACCTGACATAATCCTTCTCCCTGGGACATTGCTGATTTGTGCATAAGTGATGAGTGCAATCCACCTGAGTTAGGACTTAGAAGCGCCTGATCTGGGACTGTCAGGGCCAGAGTATTTTACTGCCTACTGCTATTAGCCGGAATTGACAGAGCTTGAGATGCGGCGAATTGTACAGTGTGTGAAATTAACAGCTGGGGGACTGAAGTGCCGTATAGTCATTTAATCTGCAATTTATCAGGTTATGCTGTGTTCCAAACCTGCACATGGATTATGCTTAAAAAAAACAAAATATATAATACAGAGAACAGTTTACGGTAAATGTTGGCAGGCAGCTGAAAACAAGACAGACTTCTAGAAGAATTGCAGGTTTTTTGCAATCAAAATATTGTAGGTATAATTTTATTTACCAAGTCTAGAGCCATGGAAGATCTAAGCAGGTGGAAGACTTTTTAGTAAATTTAAATGGCTCCTGCACTTAAAATATATTTTATTGATATGCAAAAAAAAAAAAATAGAAAATAATGTTCCCAAGAGCAAATAGATGTAGCGCCCCTGCTCTGGCTAAATTTAGTATATAGATCTATAGCTATAGCTTAGTTGTGCTGCAATTTACTTTAAAGGCTCCGTACACGCTAGACACTCAATAAACGCTAAAAAAACACTGTGCAAAAGATGGTAACATTTAGTGTTTTTTCCCAGCCTTTTTGCAGTGTTTAGTAAAATATGCAAAAGTGTTTAGGAATAGTAGCATTTTTGTTAAGAAGTGGTTAGCTGCCGGCGACCTTAACCAGAGAATAGCTAGTTGTTAAGGAGCGGGCCAGCCACTGCATCCTTTACAACGGATGACAGCTAAACAATTGCCAGCAAAAAAAATTAAAAATGTAAAGCAGAGTTCCATCCCTAAATGGAACTTCTGCTTTAAGCACTCCTCTCCCCCTTACATGCCACATTTGGCATGTCATTTTTTTTGGGGGGGGGGGGGTTCATTAGGAGGGGGACTTCCTGTCCCACTTCCTCCTTCCCCCCCCAGGGACCGCCTAGGCGACTCTTCCTTTTGCCTTAGGTGGCCCCTCCCTCTAGGCAATCTCCTGGGACACGCGACAGGTCTGTCCACTCCGGGAGTGCAGCACGACTCGCGCATGCGCCGTGCGTGCCCGGCTGTGAAGCCGAAAGCTGTCATGGTCGGGTGCCCAGAGTGGCAAGGTAGGCGCAGGCGGAGAGGAAGGGGAGAGGAGCGACACCCCGTTCGGCCGCATCGCTGGACCGTGGAACAGGTAAGTGTCTGTTTATTAAAAGTCAGCAACTACACCTTTTGTAGCTGCTGACTTTTAATAAACATAAAAAGCCTGGGACTCCCCTTTAAAAAAAAAAAACAGCTTGGGGGTCCTCCCCTAAAATCCAAACCGGACCCTTATCTGGATAATGCAGCCTGGCAGGCCAGGAAAGGGAGGGGAGGGGGGCAAAGAACCAGGCCACATGACCTCAACATGGAGGGGGTGCTCATGTTGATGAGGACAAGGGCCCCTTCGATAAGTCACCCCCATAACCACCAGGTCAGTGTTGTGGGGGTGACTTATCGAAATCTGGAACAGAAAAAAAAAAAAAAAGAAAAGATTTACACCCAACGAAGGCTCCTGCCATCAGACAGCTCCACTGCCTCCTGCCGGTAAAAAAAAGCTAATAGGCAGGCACCCTTGTGACGTCATCGACCAAGCATGCTCCTAGAAGCTGAAGCTTGAAAAACGCTTCTAGTTTACATAAGTGTCCATGAACACATAGGATAACACCATTTGCTTCTAGGGGCAGAAATAAAAAATGCTCAGAGT